>NC_064639.1:1118907236-1119215736 GCF_023864345.2 Schistocerca serialis cubense | reverse complement strand
CGAGTCTCTTACAAAGCATCTCTGTGTCGTCTATATCGATTTTAACTCTCGCGCCGACGTCAACTGTTTTGCGCGGGAAATGATCTTTGCGGCGTTAACCGTCACTCACGATTCACTGCCTCAACACATCCCTTCACACGTTTACACATCTAAGCGTGCACTTGAGATTATATATGAACATTCACTCGGAACCTCTTTTGATTATTCAGCGTCATTTGCGTGAAACATTTCATTCTTCTATAAGGTCAGTTAGATCCTTTATAAATCTTGATGACATTAGCAATGCTAAAGTTCCATGTTCACCCAAACCACAGGTGAAGCCTATCTCCACTATCTTCTTTACAACACTCGATAGCAATAGTTAGTCACTATTTCTATAATCTATGTCACTGATTAACTATTTCAATTTAAAGTTTTCTAACACTACACACACAGTTTATTGTTATGTTTTTCACGAGCGTTCATCTCTGTCACTCGCAACACCATTTCTCCCTATCTTCTAATCTTCATTAAATTTTTTCAAGTCGTTATGGGAAAATAACCCTTTTATTTTGTTCGATCCCGGGTATGCTAACAGATAAGCCCCAGGATTCGGAATTTGTAGGATAATGTATGGGCCAGTATATAGTAACTCCCATTTCTTTATACTTTTCTTTATTAAGGATGATTTGGTATGTCTTTTGACTAGTACCTTCTCTCCGACATGGTATGTCTGTACCCTCTTGATTAATTTGTCATATTGTTGTTTTCTCTGATCAGCCTTTTTCGTCATATTTATAATGGCTTGTCTTATTTTTTCTTCCCAAGGCATCTCAGTTTCCTGAGTTTTGGGCATATGGTCCGTCCAGAAGTTTTCCTCTTTTGCTTCGAACATCAATTCACGAGGTGTATATCCAGTTGAGGAGTGGGGCATGTTATTGTATATCTGCTCAAACTCTTCCACATAATTTGCCCACGCAGTCTACTTATTATGGCAATACGTCCTCATAAATCGATTGAATTCTCTAAAAGTTCTCTCAACCAAATTACCTTGTGGGTGGTAAAATGATATTATGTGTTTCACACCGACTTGAGACAAAGTCTGTTTCCATCGGAGTCCCGTGAATATTTTAGCATTGTCTGTTATGATCGTCTTAGGTGTACCAACATGTGGAAGATAACCCCTTATCAATCTTAATACAATTACTTTGGCTGTAGCCGCCTTTATCGGGTATAGCTTTACGTATTTCGTACACACATCGAGAAATGCCAACACATATTTAACACCACCTCTTGAAGTAGGTAACGGTCCACACAGATCGCACGAAATTAATTCTTTTGGTTCTTGGACTAATATAGAGCATAATGGGTGCTTAGTCCCTTTTGAATCCGGCTTTGTTTTTTGACAGATTATGCATCTCTTTAAGACCTCATGTACTCTGCGCTTTATGTTGGGAAAATAACAGTACCCACTTATCTTGTCTGCACATTTTGTCGCACCGAAATGTCCCCAGGTTAAATGAGTGAACCATACAAGTTTCTCTATTTGCGCCTCAGGTATACAAACACACCAACGGACTTTGTTTGGCCTTCCACAGCGGAAAAATAATACGCCATTTACCAGCTTGTAATAATTTGCCATCTGATCCGAAGGTTGCTGTTGTAACCTTTGAATGACACTTCCCCATTGAGCATCTCTTTTCTGTAACTGGGCCATATGCGCACACAAATTGACATAGTACGTCTTAAATGGATTTTCCTGCAGCAGCAATACAGGGAATTCTGAGTTATTATTTACTTCAATCTCTTTGGTTAAACCCTGCGGTGACCTTGATAGAGCGTCAGCAATAATGTTTTGCTGCCCTGAGACATGTACGATCTTAAATTGGTATTGTTGTAGAGCGAGAGTCCATCTAGCCAGTCTGGGGTGTAACAGTTTACACGTTTGTAAAACGTTAATGATTGATGATCGCAATATACGATAGTCTTTGACCCATATAGAAAATAATGAAATTTTTTAAATCCCCAGACGACCGCAAGAGCCTCTAATTCTGTCGTCGTGTAAGTTCGTTCACAGTTGGACAAAACACGACTAGCAAACGCAATAGGACAGAAGGTAAGTTGTCCATTTATCTTGCGTACTTGGAAAAGGCACGCTCCAAGACCCACATTCGACGAATCTGTTGACAAGTAAAATTCTTCTTGCATGTCCGGATGGTACAAAAGCGGTGCATTTACTAATTGCTTCTTTATCTCTTCGAATGCTTCTTGACACTCTAATGTCCAGAGCCAGGGCACATCCTTCTTCAGCAAACTATTTAGAGCTGCTGCGTTCATGGCCTGATTTGTTATAAATCTTCTAAAAAATGAGGCAAGACCCATAAACTCTTTTAATTGCCTCCTATTTCTGGGTGTTGGAAACTTACTAATCGCAATTAGCTTCTCCTTGGTTGGTAAAATTCCCTTTGCGTCAATTATATGCCCCAGGAACTTGATTCTGTTTAGTGCAAAATGGGATTTCTGTAGGTTAGCAGTTATTCCCATGGTTTTGAACACGTCCAACACCCGACTCAGTAAGGTAATATGCTCCTCCCAAGTCTTCGATGCTATAAGCAAATCATCAACAAACACTGTTATCCTGCTTCTTAGTTCTGGGCCTAGTGCATAATCTAGAGCTGCTATAAAGATTCCAGCACTGATGTTGAGTCCGAAAGGAACTACAGTAAATTGGTAACTTCTTCCGGAATAAATGAAAGCCGTATATTTCCTTGATAACTCATCCAGCTTGACTTGCCAATAAGAACTCCGCAAATCAATGCTCGTCAAATATTGGACATCCTGGAACCGTTGTATAAGTTCGTCTATGTTTTCCGGATGTGTTCTCACTGGAATTATGATTTTATTTATTTCTCTGGCGTCGAGTACCAGTCTCACAGTCCCATTTGCTTTTGGCACGACTAACAATGGGGAGCAGTATGGGCTTGTAGAGGGTTCGATCAAACCCCATTTCAACATGCGATCTATTTCTTTTTGAACTTGAGCCTTTAACCTCCAGGGAACAGGATAGAAAGTTCTACAATACGTTTCGTGCGGCTTAACGTAGAGATGGCATATGTATCCCTTAATAACTCCTGGCCTTTCATCAAACACGTTTTCATACGCTAATAATAATTCTTTGAGCTGCTTCTTCTGATCTTCAATAATGCAGTCGGATTCATTTAACTTCTCATACACTAATTGACCGAAATTTCCTTTGACTTGGAACTCATTAATTACGTGCTGTTTTGAATTTTGTGCCGTCCTGATTACTTGCACACTGATACCACTATTATATTTTCTTGTAAGGCTTTCTTTTTTCAACAAGTCCAACTCAATTTCTTGTTTATTTACATTTAACCAAATTTTTCCTGTTTTAAAATCTATTCTGCATCCGTATTGACGTAGGCTGTCGACTCCGATAATGCAGTCTACCACAAAATTTTTCACAACAGGGAATGTGCTTAATATTGCTACATTTCCGACTTCTACACTAAGTAGTGACTGCACCTTTACATTAGCCGATCTAGCCCCAACGGCGCCATTATTCTGCAATTTTGAACTGGAAAAATTGGTACTCGTCTTATATTTCTGATCTTGTTGAATAGAGCCTCCGAAATAACATTTGTGGTTGCAGCTGTGTCTAAAACCGCCACTATAGGTACAGTCTCCAAAATGACTTGCACTTCGGCTACTGCCACCTGTTCCTTATCCTCATCTTGGGGTTCTAAGTCCTCGGTCTTATCTGCCAGTAATCGTCCATCATTATACGTTAGCATGGGTACACATATCCTGTTGTCCCTCAACCAATTGTTGACCGCTCCTCCGGGGCACGAGTGGGTCCTTACAAGTTTGTTGGATTTTGATTCACCTGGTGGTTGACATCGTCCGTCACTTCGGTAATTACCGGTTGATTCGCAGATGTCCGTCCCCACTGATGTTGGTTATTTGAGTTCATTCCCCTCGGTTGATTCCACTTTCTATTACTGTTATTGTTCCAGGCTTGAGGTCTGAAATTCCTTTCGTTCCCCCACACGGGATTGTATCTTTTCCCATTCCTGTTGTTCCTCGGATAGCCCCTCGCAAGACTATTGCCGGTATTACTATTGCGATTTTGAGGGGTTTCTCCACTATTTAACGATCTCTGTGCATTCCCTTGCCTACCATTTGGCGGAGGTTCTATCTCCCTATACTGGAATCTGTTATTACGGGCTTTCTGGTTGTTCTCTTCGATAATATCTACATGGTCTAACGTCGTGAGGAACGACTCCAAGTCTTTATCGTTGCCGTAAATTAATTGATTCAGGATGCTAGTTGGTAGTCTTGCCTTAAGTATGTTTATTATGTCTGGCAAGGGCATAGGTCTGTCCCAGTATCTAGTTTTATTTATATATTTTTCAAAATACTTCCTAAGGCTTCCTTTTGAAAAGGAGAAAGGCTCTGGGTAGAGCACCTCCTGCCCTAGGCGTTCCTGTAACCCTTCTGACCAGAACTTTGCTAAAAACGCCTTCTCAAAATCGTCATATGTCGAGCAAACAGAAGTCATGTCCGAGGCCCGGATCGCCCCCGAACCTTGTATATATCCGGTAACGAAACTGATCTTCTGCCACTCCGACCAATTTCTGGGTAGCACTCCTCTGAAACTTCGAATAAAAACAATTGGATGGACCCCCCTTTTGTCAGTGTTAAAAATCTGGAATTGCCGATGCTTTACCATTTTTTCTTCGGCATGGCAAAGGCTTTCGTAATCTCCGTTAGATAAGACTTCACGCGAACAACCAGCTCGTGGCAATTTAATGTTTGAGTTACTTACACGAGTCGGTATCGTATGCGAATGTGCAGTAACTGGCTCTATAGTCGCTGCCAACTTCTGCTGCTGGCCTGTATTCATTTGTTCTGAGCCTTGTTGTGAAACGCGCATCGACTCTTCTATCGTTTGTTTCCAATGCTCTAAATCAGCACCTAACTGCTGTCGCACTTCCTCAAGTCCTTTCGCAAACAAACTCTCTTCCTGTTTGCCAGATAAACTGTGGAATGCTGCTTTAACATTTTGCTCAACGTTTTCACACATTAGCCTTTTGTTTTCTAATGTGATTTCGGATAATTTACCCGTTAATACATTAATTTGGTGGTCTATAACGTCTTGACGTTCTGTCAGATGTTCAACACTTTCCTTTAGGTTAGTCTGCGTGCGTGCCAATTCAAGACGTTGCGCAATTGCACATGACATGTTTCTTGCTTTTGTACTAATTGCGGAACCATTTCCACCTATTCCCGTACGGTATCTATCTTAATAGCCACACACTCCTTCATTTCTACACGTACGCGGTGAGTAGATTCCTCACATTGAGCTTTCACCAATTCTATTTGTGCAGTTAATTTTCGTTCCGTCTCTTCGGCCTGATCTTTGAGTTCCTTGGTCTTCGTCTCTATCCGCTGCTCTAATTCGGAAAAACTGTCTTGTAACTGCTGCTTAATCTCAGCTTTCAGATTTTCCTGCCCTTCCGTAACTGAGGCTAACTTCGCGTTAATGTCGATTTTCAAATTTTCCTGCCCTTCAGTAACTGAGGCTAATTTCGCGTTAATGTCGGTTTTCATATTATTCATGCTCTCGGTTATCATCTGCATCTGTCTCATGATAATTACCAATGGATCTAATCCATGTTGCGTACTTGCTGTTACACCTCCAGCCGTGTCTACCGGGCGTTCTATTGCGCTATCTGTAGCGATCGGTTCTACAACACTTCTTACTACATCATTATTATCAGTGCTAACAGCTGAAGGCTGTTGCGTGCTGCTCTGCTCTGCTTGACTCATCTTAAACATTGCCCTAATTAAATCCATATAAATGTTCTACTGTCACTATATATATATCTCCCTTCACACAAGAGTACTTCTATGGCTACTTTCTTACTGTACTTACACAGATAAATGCAACTGGGGCAGGTCAATCAAACTACATCTAGCATGAACACAATTAATCAATGTTCAAACATCCAATAATACTAAACAGAAAGGCGTATACTTCATCTATACTAGCAAGCTTTAATAATAAAACTATACATCTGGCCTTTTCTCTGCGCCCAGCGTGATGTCTTATGTTCTTATTTGTAGATCCACTTAATTCGACTGCGAGTATTTCCTCTCTTTTCCAAGCGTCAGTTAAGTTGGCTCGTCGTAGTTCACATGAAACAGAGAACAAAATTATTTTAACAACGTCCAAAAACGTGTCCTGTCACGGATTGGCCATTATAATGAATTATATAATGTTATTGGGAGAATATCTTTATATCTATATTACTGACTGATGAATATATGTGAATGCAGCTTGCCTCTAACTTGGTGTAATGTTTTGTCTGTACAGAGGTGTAACTGTCGCCTTTATTACCCCTTCACTCTCACACATAAATCGGTACAATAAAGTTAGGGCCTCCTGTTTTATCTTTAGGCTGATCCGTGATAAGACAGGCAAACAGTTATACTAATGGAGGATTCTGAGTATTTTCTCGAATTCGCTCTCTCTCTCTCTCTCTCTCTCTCTCTGTCCTTTATCTACGTACAGTTATAAATATAATATTTCATTTACGTGAAATCAGCCCAATAGCATCTCTGGTGGAGCCCTTCGTCTTAATATTCAGCGGCTGGCTTGCTGGAAAAGATCTTTACATTTGTTATTATTGTTAAGCGCTGCATTCAGTTGGGAAAATCGATCATTTGAACAATTCGTTCATTTTACGACAGATTTAGAATTTCAGATGGGGACGAAGCCTTTTTGGACGATTTTATAAAAAACTCGGTGACTGCAGGCTCTCTTCGTCACAGCTGAAACTTCCCCACTAATTACAGGGCCAAGGCGATCGTCAATGATTCAGACAAAGAGCTCATTCGTCATTCACTCTAGAATAAAAGGGTCACAAACCTTATTTCTGAGGAAAATTGCATATTCAATTCATCTCCATTACATGTTCCGTTTTCTGTTGATTCCAAGTCTTACTTAATTTGCGTTTACAGTCTTTCTCTCTCTTCAAATAACCCGCTAGTGGCACAAACGTTAATAGCTCGCTTTAGCGAGAAGAAAAGCAAATATGTCTGTTTTAGAAGCCCGTCAATCTTCCAACAGATATTTCCGAAGCTGTCCTTCTTACCCGTCTGTAATAACCATGGAGAATACATATATGTATCTCTGTTATTCCAAAGAATAAACGTACTAGAAAAATACCTTGGCGTCGACGAGCTGTTGGCGCATATATTACTAGAAAATCCGATCAGATACTTTTCAAAAGTGAATAAATATGGATGATTTGATTGACCATTATTAATTATTGCGTGGTAGAGGGTAATTTTCCGTGGGGAGATTACAGCGAGTTCGAGTCTCGGTCCGGCACACAGTTTTAACTTGCCAGGAAGTGTCCTACCACATATTAAGGTAATGCTGTTTTCAACTAAAAGGTTGGTTGAACAAGAAATAAGTGGAATATCTAATGAAAAATATCAGGACATCTATTAGTGGACATTAATACAGTTTGTGTTCACCCCTCACCATTATGAGGGCTTGAACTCTGCTAGGCACATTTTCAACGAAGTGTCTGAATGTCTGTGGAGGAATACAAGCCCATTCTTTCTCAACAGCGAAATCAGAGAATGTTAGACGCTGGTCATGGAGCCAATGCGACGCTCTACTCACTTTATCGAGTTTCCGTTATGTTCACGTCGGGATTCTAAGCAGGCCGGTCCATTCCTGGAATGTTATCGTTCAGAAAGCATTGCCTTACAGATGCTGCCTTATGATAGGGTGCACTATTATGTTCATACGAATAATCGTCGTTTCCGAACTGTTCCTTTACTGTACGCAGTATTCCTTTACTGAACATAGTACACAATGCTGTAACATGTATTCATATCCTCCCCTATCGTGCGTTTTCTTGAGTGCAATAAGGGGCCCGCACCCTTACCACGAAAACAGTCCCGTACTGTGATGCTACCTCCTCCGGACTTCATTGTTACACCTTTGTTCAGGAGCTCGCCAAATCCAAAGCCTTCCACCCGATTGCCACAGAGAATAGTGTGCTTCATCAGGGTAAATTATTCGTCATCCACTGTCCAGTGGCGTTATTCTATACGCTACCTCATGCGTCGATTAGTACTGACTACAGACATTTATGGCTTACGAGGAGCTACTCTATTATTGAACCCTATTCAGTTTAGCTCCCTATGCGCATCCATAGTGCTATTTAGACTGCTGGTAGCACTGGGCACTGATAAATGATTCCTAAGGCTGACGGTACCTAATGGTTATGTCAGTCAGGTGACATCCAGTAGAAGTTCGAGGTCTTCTCTTCTCTATGCTTCACTTTTTTTTGTCAAGGAACTTAAGTTGTCGTACGTCACACTCACAAATTATGGACAAAAATAAAGGATGCGTTTGTAACGGATGCTTTTGTTGTTTAGTTACCTATCACACAGGAAGGTTGTGAGCAAGTAATTTTGAAAGGGTTCTTTTTGTTGCACAATCTCTGGCGTCATCAGTCTTGTGACTGATTTGTTGCGGCCCGCCACGAATTCAGATGTTGTGCCAATTTATTCATTTGAGAGTAGCTCTTATACCCAAAATCCTCAATCACTTGCTGGATGTATTCCAATCTCTGTCTTCCTATAGAGATTTTACACTTTACAGTTCCCTTTAGTACCATTATGGTTATTTCCCGACGTCGTAATACATGTCTTTCATGCTGTTCCTTCCTCTTGTCAGTGTTTTCGTCATGTTCCTTTCTTCGCTGGTCCTGCAGAGAACTACCTCATTCTGTGTATTATCAGTCTACCTAATTTTCAATATTCGTTTATAGCTCATCATCTGAAACACTTCGATTCTCTTCTTTTTAGGTTTTTCAAAGTCCGTTATACAGTTTCATATAATGCTGTACTCAAAACGTACGTCCTCAGAAATTTCTTTCTCAAATTATGGTCGATGTTTGATACTAGCAAACTTCTCTTGGCCAGGAGTGTCTTCTTCGCCTGCGCTTGTCTTCTTTTTTATGTCCCCGTTACTTCGTCCATCGCTTTGCCTCCAAAGTAACAGAACTCATTCACGTCGTCTGCTTCGTGGTCACAGTTTTGTTGGTCAGTTTCACACTGATATTATTTCTCCTACTCATCATTTATTTCGTCTTTTTTTGGCTTACTCTCCCTGCATATAGTCTGCCCAGTAGACTGTTCATTCCCTTTAGCGTTTCCGGCAATTCTTCATTTCTACTGAGGCTAGCAATGTCATCATCGTATCTTTCGATTGACATCCGTTCACCCTAAATTTTAGTACAAATCCTAAACTTTTATTTTATTTCTGTCATTGCTTCGTCAATGTATAGACTGAACAGTAAGGGAGATCGAGTGAGTCCCTGTCTTACAATTTTCGTTTTTGGTCTCCAATTCTCATTGTTCGTTCTTGCTCCTTACTCATTTAGTATGTTATTCGCCTTTCCGTATAACTTACAACGTTTTTTTCTGAGAATATTGAATACTTTTCACCATTTTATAGCTCAACAAGTCCTATGAACGTGTCTTGGTTTGTCTTAAATCTTGCTTGCATTATCAAGTGGAACGTCAGAAATGCCTCCCTAATGACTTCACATTTCCTAAATCCAAACGGATCCTTAATTTTCTTTTCCATTATTCTGTGCATTACTTTTGCTGCTTGAATGCATGAGCCGTTAAGCTTAATTCGCGATGGTTCTAGCAATTATTTGCATTTGTTATCTTCGTAATGATGTGGATCATACGTTTTTGGAAAAGCTGTCCATACGTCTCCGTGGTACAGAATCTACCCAACAACTACAATAGCTGTTTCATTGCCACTTTCACCAATAATTTTAGAAGTTACGAAGGAATGTTACCCACGAGACCTTCCATCTTATGATCGAAAGTCTTTCCAAAATTCCGTTAAATTCTTATTCTAATATTTAATTACCTATGTCATCCCTATCGAGTTCCTTTTATTCTTCCATCTTATCACCAAACATTTCGTCCCCCACACAGAGGCCTTCATTGTACACTTTTCAACTATACGATCTCCCCTTTTAATTTAATAGTGAAGATCCATAGCGCAGATCCCCTTGAACTCTTGATGTTGACGCCTGAAGCCTTTGATTTTAATTTCACCAGAAGTTCTTTTGACTTTGCTTTATGCTGCACCAATTCTGCCAACGTCTATTCTTGTTTTGATTTCTTTGCGATTTTCCTGCAAACATTTCACCTTGGTTTCCCTGCACTGTCTGTTTATCTCATTCATAATTTATTTACCTGAATGTTTTTCTAATTCCTTTTTTTATCGATCAACTGGTGTATTGCTCGTGGTACCCAAAGTTTCTGCACCTTTACCTTCCTTGCCCATCTACTGGTCTGCTGGATTCCCGTGACGACCCTGTGATGTCAGTTCTTCTTCAGCTGAATTGCCTACTGTGGTATTCGTTACCACAATATCTACAGCCCTAGAGAATTTCGAATGAATCTCTTTGTTCCTCAATACTACATATCCCTCCTCTTTATAAATTGATTCTTCCGGACTCAAACTTCACTTTACTCCTCCTCATTCCTAAATAGCGATCTGTGCATTTATATCTGTTCCGGGGTACGCCTTACAAACTAAATCTGATTTCGGAGTATCTGTCTGTCCCTGGGGTAGTCCATCTAGAATCATCCTGTGTCTCCTGACAGTTTCCAAGCATACAGTGATAAGCAAAAACATTATGACCACCTGCTCAGTAGCTTATTTGTCCGTCTTTGGAACAAAATGCATCACTGGTTCTACGTAGTGGGCATCCGACAGTTTGTTGGTAAGGTTGTGGAGGTATGAGGCCTACGCTTAGATCCTGTAATTCACATAAATAACGGACCACTGATTTGTATATGCAATTTTGGTGCCCGATAACGACCCAGATGGGTTCAATACCATTTAGATCAGGCGAATTTGGTCGCCGAGACAACAATGTGAGTTCAGTATAATGCATCTCAAACCACTGTAGCACGGTTCTGGCTCCGAGTCAGAGACAGTTATACTGCTGAAAGATGACATCGCAATCGGGGAAGACAACGAGCATGAAGGGATGCGTGTGGTTCGCAGCTGACACCGCGTGTTCGATTCCACATGCACGTGTCCAAGGCAAGATCAGGAGAACGTCTCCCATAGTACGTATATAACACTACTCCCACAGCCTGAGTCCGTGGCGCGCTGCACGTTTCGAGCCGCCGTTCACATCGATGATGTCGTTTATAGAGACGACCATCACCCTAGCGTTGCAAAATATGATTCATTCGAAGAGCCGACACGTTTCCATTGAACTGTTTACAGTAACTCACCCTCTGCCATACTTTCCTACTCATAGAGTGTCCTATTCTCGTTATGCCACTTCCTGTTCCTGTTGATATGACCCTGTGCTCTTCTGACGTGAAAACCTTATCTTTTTTCCATTTTA
Organism: Schistocerca serialis cubense; assembly: GCF_023864345.2. NCBI lineage: Eukaryota > Metazoa > Arthropoda > Insecta > Orthoptera > Acrididae > Schistocerca > Schistocerca serialis. The sequence continues at coordinate 1,119,204,256 of NC_064639.1, read as the reverse complement.
TATGGCCATCTTCCCCTTGGCACGACACTTTTCCAGTCATAGGTCATAACTTCTATGGTTCCACTTCGTGTGTCTTTAATGCAACGGTTGGTCGGTTGATTTCGTGGAGGGGACCAAACAGCGAGGTCATCGGTCCCTTCGGATTAGGGAAGGATGGGGAAGGAAGTCGGGCGTACCCTTTCAAAGGAACCATCCCAACATTTGTCCAAAGCGATTTACGGAAATCATGGGAAACCTAAATTAGGATGGCCGGACGCGGGTCTCAACCGTCGTCCTCCAGAATGCGAGTCCAGTCTGCTAACCACCTCAATCGGTTTTAATGCAGTGGCTTTCGTTGCCTCTTGTACCCTTATGCCATTTACCATTGCGGATTCTTTCGGCTTTTAGGGCCACTTCCGTATCCCAGGGAGGATGGGGAGCGTTTTCTCCGATCCTCCATCGTCTTTGACAGGGCCATCACTTCCCATGATTTTTAATCAAAATCTAAGCAAGGGGTCAGTTAGAATCCTGTACCAGCTACTTTTAGATTACTGGTCACAAACGCAGTGTTATATTGCGTACTGGCGTGAAAACACACCAGGTAGATGCACTTGGAAACATACAGCGTCCAAATATTCGCTTAACCGTTAAGAGTAACCATACACAAGTGACACTGTGTAATGTTGCTGCATTAAGTAGTTCTGAAAGTGATGTTGATATTCAAGACAATAAAAGGGGGTTACAAGCTGTGAGCTATCTGGGGAAGTTAACCTTGCATTACTGAGCAACCGTTTCACCAGGTATCCAGTCTAGCTTACCAAATTCCCAACCAGACTAACATTAATCATAATCTTTTAATAGTTATCTTACGACAACCGGTGATATATATACACTCCTGGAAATTGAAATACGAACACCGTGAATTCATTGTCCCAGGAAGGGGAAACTTTATTGACACATTCCTGGGGTCAGATACATCACATGATCACACTGACAGAACCACAGGCACATAAACACAGGCAACAGAGCATGCACAATGTCGGCACTAGTACAGTGTATATCCACCTTTCGCAGCAATGCAGGCTGCTATTCTCCCATGTGGAGGATCGTAGAGATGCTGGATGTAGTCCTGTGGAACGGCTTGCCATGCCATTTCCACCTGGCGCCTCAGTTGGACCAGCGTTCGTGCTGGACGTGCAGACCGCGTGAGACGACGCTTCATCCAGTCCCAAACATGCTCAATGGGGGACAGATCCGGAGATCTTGCTGGCCAGGGTAGTTGACGTACACCTTCTAGAGCACGTTGGGTGGCACGGGATACATGCGGACGTGCATTGTCCTGTTGGAACAGCAAGTTCCCTTGCCGGTCTAGGAATGGTAGAACGATGGGTTCGATGACGGTTTGGATGTACCGTGCACTATTCAGTGTCCCCTCGACGATCACCAGTGGTGTACGACCAGTGTAGGAGATCGCTCCCCACACCATGATGCCGGGTGTTGGCCCTGTGTGCCTCGGTCGTATGCAGTCCTGATTGTGACGCTCACCTGCACGGCGCCAAACACGCATACGACCATCATTGGCACCAAGGCAGAAGCGACTCTCATCGCTGAAGACGACACGTCTCCATTCGTCCTCCATTCACGCCTGTCGTGACACCACTGGAGGCGGGCTGCACGATGTTGGGGCGTGAGCGGAAGACGGCCTAACGGTGTGCGGGACCGTAGCCCAGCTTCATGGAGACGGTTGCGAATGGTCCTCGCCGATACCCCAGGAGCAACAGTGTCCCTAATTTGCTGGGAAGTGGCGGGGCGGTCCCCTACGGCACTGCGTAGGATCCTACGGTCTTGGCGTGCATCCGTTCGTCGCTGCGGTCCGGTCCCAGGTCGACGGGCACGTGCACCTTCCGCCGACCACTGGCGACAACATCGATGTACTGTGGAGACCTCACGCCCCAGGTGTTGAGCAATTCGTCGGTACGTCCACCCGGCCTCCCGCATGCCCACTATACGCCCTCGCTCAAAGTCCGTCAACTGCACATACGGTTCACGTCCACGCTGTCGCGGCATTCTACCAGTGTTAAAGACTGCGATGGAGCTCCGTATGCCACGGCAAACTGGCTGACACTGACGGCGGCCGTGCACAAATGCTGCGCAGCTAGCGCCATTCGACGGCCAACACCGCGGTTCCTGGTGTGTCCGCTGTGCCGTGCGTGTGATCATTGCTTGTACAGCCCTCTCGCAGTGTCCGGAGCAAGTATGGTGGGTCTGACACACCGGTGTCAATGTGTTCTTTTTTCCATTTCCAGGAGTGTATATAAAGAGAATTTAAATAATAAGAAATAAATCAGTTTATATTTGGACATTTCTTTTAACATTGATCATTGTTCCGTTAAAATTTCAGCATATTAAACTTGATTCATAACTAAACTGGTGCCTTATTTAGGATTGTGAAAATGTGAGTTTGTAATCTTACGGAACACATGAAATATGGAGCCAAGATTGGGAGACTGCGTACAACACTGCATTCATAAAATGACACACGAAGAACGTTTAAACATATGCAAGAGGAAATTAACCACAACCAACCGATTCAATTTTCACCCAAAGAAGTTACGTTCGTAGCGCATTCCTGTCCGTCATGAAATTGCCACACACTGGTATACTAAATTCATACTAACTCTCTGTGAAATCTTCCCGAAAAGAATAGCTGAGGGCTACTTCGATGATTACACCACATGCTACACTTGGTGAACTTGGTGTACACAAATAGCGTAACTCCACAATAATTTTGATAATTAAAATAAATTACATCGAAACGCAATTTACAAAAGAAAAACCTCGAACTGGTTACTATCGTCATACTATTAACCTGATGGGTCAAACAATTGTATAAGCACGCGTCACTGGTCTCACAAAGTACACGCCAAGTGGGTTGAACATAAAGAAAAGTTGCTATATTGGAAAATATTGTCAAGACGAGACGCTATAATCTCACACACATTCGCATTTAAGATTGATGATCTTAGTTAGAGTTACGAATCCTCAACAAGTGGTTCCACTTTACTCACAAAGTAGTGACAAAGCAACTACGGGAAGATATTCTGAACTTCACACTCAAATTACACTGCGTTGCAATTTAAGATAACATAAGATATTTTAGATCTAAACCTGAAATACAGGTGATTAAATTTTCAGTTAGGCTGAACTTAAGAAATCCATTGTCCTACGGACTTAGCAGACACGCGCTTAGCCGGAGATCTTACGACTTCAGACGCTCACCACGGACAGACTGCCTGGGCCCCTATCGAGGGTGGCTCACAAGTACAAACGGAAGTGGCCAGAGAGGCAGCTTCCTATACCAACATGACAAGGCACGGACAGGACCATACTAAGGATAGAAACCTCTTTGCTTTTAGAAAGTGTAGCTACCTATTCCGACGTTGGTCCTACTGTTCTTTAGCAGACAGGCTTGTAACTAGAAATGCATTTGCTCAATCATTCTTTCACACAGAAGAGAAGGCGGATGACAGTATCTTATCATATACAGTATATAAAAGAAAGTGGATGCAGGTTCTGTATGAGACTGTGTGACATGAATTACATATAAACTGTGTTTTAAAGTGTAGTGGTGTGACAGATCGTTCTTGATTATGTGTAAAAGTAAACGTTCCACTGCTCAGTCTCCTCCCAGATAGTGTCAGAAACACCACAGTAAATTTAGAAGTTATATGTATGCCGTAAATGACAAAAGATTTAAGAAATTAACATGAAAGGAATCCAACAGAGACCTTTCAACTGGGATGGCACTTTTTTAAATTTTTGATAATTTTACTTGGCATACAATTCCCCTATACCCCCTCCAATCCTTACGAATTTGGTTCCAGTCCATGTAAAATGAGATGTGTGAAGGGGAAAGGGTGCCTCTGGGAGTTCAAAAACGGAATATTCAGAGAAAGTGAAAATCGTAACCTACGCAAAATACTATTTCACTTTCGCTAATGAAGTTAGTCATAAATAGTCCACCAAAACTTGAGAAGAATAGTGATATCCTTACATACACCACTCGAGGAAAGAATGACTTTCGTTAGCCATTACTAAACTTGGCAGTGGCTCAAAAAGAAGTTGAGTAATGAGCGACATTTTTTATCCTTTGCAAGTTTCAAATCTAACCTAAAATCATTTCTCCTGGACAACTCCTTGTATTCCATGGACGAATTTTAGTTTGAAGCCGTTGGCCTTAAAAAGCTTAGTATTTAAGTGTAGTGGTGTCATTAGGGAAAAAAATGTCTTCACTAATATTAACACTAATCATGTATACCTGTAAACCGCCGGCCGGAGTGGCCGAGCGGTTCTAGGCGCTACAGTCTGGAACCGCGCGACCGCTACGGGCGCTGGTTCGAATCCTGTCTTGGGCATGGATGTGTGTGGTGTCCTTAGGTTAGTTAGGTTTAAGTAGTTCTAAGTTCTAGGGGACTGATGACCTCAGAAGTTAAGTCCCATAGTGCTCAGAGTAAACCGACTGGTTTCACATCATTTCGATAAAATAATCGTTCGGATGATCTATGGAAAGTGTAACTAACTAGTCAACGAAATTCTAAATCGTAATTTCATTATCTAACGCACGAAGTTTTTTTATATTATTATTTGAATATAATCCCCGTTCTTAGATCCCATTTGTCTGATGACGTGACGGGTCAGATACCTCAAGACATGCGAAAAGCGGGAAAGAGAGCCGCGCCGTTTCCTCATAAGCTCTATCTCGGACCACGACAGCCGTCTTTCGCTTTCGAGGGAAAGTTGTAGTCATGGTAAGTAAAATGTCTTCGCCTGCAGTTAGTTCTCGAGAGACCTGTTCCTGTATTAACCGCATAAAAATACCATGGAAGTAAACTGCCAAATGTCAAATGTTCATATTTTTCTGTTATACTTCAACTACTTGTGCACGAATGTGCCATACTAGCTGTGAGGAACGTGGGCATATGACAAAACTTTGACAGGTGACAGTTCCTGATGAATCACCTGTCACAGAAGGGCCCAGGTTACTGCATAGAATATATCACCATTTATTTGAGAAAGAGAGCTCCTGAGCTAACAGTGGCAGCCGCGAAGGGGTGTGAGTGAAGCGAATGTAAAATTCAGGATTTCAGTAGGTTATGTATTTATGAACTTATAAATTTCACACGCACTAAACTTGATAAAATATTACTTGGTTCCGAATCGATGTCAACGTATTTCAAGCTGGAATTCGGCACGAAAAGGTCAAATATCTCTTGGATCAACTCGACTTACCTCGGAGCCTCGGTATGTTCGAGATAATTATATTGGAGTTTTAAAATTCGCTCAAATCTCTCTTTTCTAAGAAAAATCTCGTGAACTACCTTCCACTGGTACTTGCAGTGTCTGTGTCATACGACGTACTATGCAATGCCCTTCAGACATGCATGCATGCTGTGCTATTGGCGTGCTTGGGTAAACTCAGTGGTTGAGGCGACCGGTCGGGCACAAACTTTCGTTATCACTAATCCATCGTGCAGCTGAAATCTAATCGTATTCGCAATTACTAATACGTTTAACGCATATATTTCAGTCTCCGGGGACTGGCCACCACGCAAAGTGAATGGTAAAAGCTATTTACAGCTTGCAAATGTTTATGGCTCATGATAAATCTGAATCACCACCAGAAGCAGATGACGTAATTTGTGACAGTTGTATTTTTCTCATCGATGTGTACGTCGAAGCATTAATCTGTGCGCCTTCTGAAGCCAAATCAATGAACTTTTGTTTCAGTAATCTTTCAAAACTTTTTAAACATCATGTTCTCGATCGTGATATCCCGTGTGTCACGTTACAAAATCCCAAAAAACATTTACGGTACCCGTGCTGCCTTAACCATCTTTCATCCTAATTTGTCTTCTGAATCAAAACGAAAATGGTTAAAGCATTTAATTGAGAGTTACAGCCATAAGATTTAATAGTAAAAGGAATAATTCAAGTTTCAGAAATTATTTATAATGGGACTGAACTGTTTGTTTTCAAGATTTCATCAATGCTCCAAATCTAGTTATTAATCAAAAGTTTTAACAATCGAATGTTCATGAAGAAACGCCATCAATAATTCATAAAAAAGATGAACAGAAATAATGTGTACTTCAGGCTATATCTGAGTATCGCCAGAAGTCTGCATGTCATAAAAAGAGACTCTAGTAAAGAATAATAATTTTTAAAAAGTTATTTTCTCATAATACCTCCCTCGCAAACACTACACATATAAGCTCTACAGATCGTATTATTAAACATAACACAACATCATTACTAAATAATCTTAAAATTACAAAGTTTTTCAAAATATCCACGGGTGTGCTGCCGGTCTATAGTGTCCAACGGGCACAATATTTCGGCGATCATACATGTCGCCATCATCAGGTGAACTGACGGACTGAGCTCCTGTGAACGTGCCGGCACGGAGATCCGTACGCTATGGCTGCTCAGAGGGAACTGGTTTCGGTCGCGGCGGCGGCCGATTTAAATACCCTCCGCCCGCGGCGCGCTCCCTCCACCGTCCGCGCCCCGCGCCACGGTCGCGCGGTGGAACAGATTGCGACGGCATCTGAAATGACGTCGGTGTGATGGCTCTGTCCGCCGTGGTCGTCACAACTATACGTTTGCTCGATTTACTCTTGATTAACCCAATCGCTGGTTCCCAAGCCTTGCTAAGATTATAGCCACAGTCACGGTTTATCAGGTCGTCATTGGTGCGAATTTCGATGGCCTCTCTAACAACGCTGTCCCAGTATCTCGACGTCTGTACCAGAATCCTCGTGCGGTCATACTCCATAGTGTGATTTTCCGACAAACAATGTTCAGCGACCGCCGACTTGCTCGGATACATCAGTCGAGTGTGCCTCTGGTGTTCACGGCATCGATCCTCGACGGTACGCATCGTCTGACCAATATACGACTTGCCACATTGACACGGAATCTGGTACACGCCGGCCTTCCTCAAACCGAGGTCATCTTTGGCGCTCCCCACCAGTTCACGGGTTTTATTCGGAGGACAAAACACAGGTCCGACCCGGTGTTTCTTCAGAATACGGGCGATTTTCCCCGAGAGTGCGCCTGTGTATGGAATAAATGCAATGGATGAAGTCACGAGGGAGGAGGTAGGCACTGAACATTGTTTGTCGGAAAATCACGCCATGGAGTATGACCGCACGAGGATTCTGGTACAGACGTCGAGATACTGGGACAGCGTTGTTAGAGAGGCCATCGAAATTCGCACCAATGACGACCTGATAAACCGTGACTGTGGCTATAATCTTAGCAAGGCTTGGGAACCAGCGATTGGGTTGATCAAGAGTAAATCGAGCAAACGTATAGTTGTGACGACCACGGCGGACAGAGCCATCACACCGACGTCATCTCAGACGCCGTCGCAACCTGTTCCACCGCGGGACCGTGGCGCGGGGCGCGGACTGCGGAGGGAGCGCGCCGCGGGCGGAAGGTAGTTAAATCGGCCGCCGCCGCGACCGAACCCAGTTCCCTCTGAGCAGCCATAGCGTACGGATCTCCGTGCCGGCACGCTCACAGGAGCTCAGTCCGTCAGTTCACCTGATGATGGCGACATGTATGATCGCCGAAATATTGTGTCCGTTGGACACTATAGACCGGCAGCGCACCCGTGGATATTTTGATTATAAAATACGCCGGGAGAAACTCAAGAATCACATGTTACAAAGTTTTTGTTTAATAACATTTTTTTCCAATGGAGCCCAACTAGGGATAACACAAAGACGAGTGTCGCAGGAGGAATGGTCAGTGTTCAGGGATGTGGCAGGAACGATTATTCGAAGCAAAAAAGTCTGTTGAACGTGGGCTCTAAACTACGAAACTTAAGAGCTATGAGGACTTCTTCATCTTCCATACTGTGAAACAAACCTCTTCCACTGCAAGCTCTTTGATTTCCAGGAGATAGTTTGGACCAAAGCAAGAAAAAACCTCTGGTAAACGTGGGCTCCCTGAGCACTTGTTCAGTAGAAGAGATTCACAGCACAGAAAATGAACAACTACTCAGAGCTCGTAAAATATTTTGAAGACCATGTTTAATAAACCGTTTTGATTCGCACGATCGTTCCTGTCATCGATAATTTGAAGCAGAAAAATGGTTTCCGAGAACGAATACATATGCGTCTTACCCACCAAATCTGTTTGACATTTTGTTCTAGCCCTACCTACATCGTTGCTTTCAGCCTCTTTTCTCGGGATGTCTTTCTGCCATTGAGATAGCCCATTAAACGAACATGTGCCCATTGTCTGTTTTCAGTGAAGTAGTGCGACGGATTGACAGTGTATCAGAGAGAAGCATCGATTAACAGTGTTTGAACAAGCGCTAGCTAAATTGCCACATAATCTACAGTAAAGAATATGCAGCTACGATGCATGCTTACGTCCTCTACGACGGTCGTGCTCCTGCACCGGTCAAAGAATACCGTCGACGCTTTCCGATACGAATTCACGATTATAGAGCGTTTACCAGAGTTTTCTGCACACTGCAAGAAGAAAGTAGGCTTCCAAATATCTATTATTTTTTGTCGACGGGTAGTTCAACAACTTGTTCAGGACCAGAGACACATTGTTGATTGAGATGGTGCAGCCCACTCGGACTACCAGCACACAGCAACTTTCTGTACTCATCAGTTTACATTAAATGTGTTCTACCTCGGAACAGGGTGTAAAGCCATATCAATTTTTTCACTTAAAATCATCGTTCCTACCATCTCCCGAACATTGTCCATCGAACCTCGAACACCGTATAGAAGACATGCGTCAGTCACCACATTCCCCGACACGAAAATTTTACTAGTGCGTCAATCCCACCAACTGCCACTACGGAGTATTTCCGATGCGGACGTTTCATGACAAAAGAACAATTTTATCAGTTTCTTTCGTTGGGCATGATACGTGAAAAAGTTGTTGGTTAACGGCATTAAAAGGCTAATCATCTACACTCTTCACGTAACAGAGTTGGTTCAAATGGCTCTGAGCACTATGGGACTTAACATCTGAGGTCATCAGTCCCCTAGAACTTAGAACTACTTAAACCTAACTAACCTAAGGACATCACACACATCCATGCCCGAGGCAGGATTCGAACCTGCGACCGTAGCGGTCGAGCGGTTGCAGACTGAAGCGCCTAGAACCGCTCGGCCACAAAGCCGGCCGTAACAGAGTCTCACTCGGTAAGCATCATCAGCTATTTTCTGTAAGGACAGTAACTCATAGGTCGGAGAACTGAATATTGTGTACTTCTAGAGAACAGAGGGATAAATTACAGTTCCTCTCAAGAAATAAGAGGATTTTTCTGAAGAAATAGGACTCAGTCTGGAAATCGTACACGTCGCAGTAGTGCAGTTTTCTCCTTTCACAGGAGCCACGCGAATGGGCGGCATTTTGCGTGCGTTTTATTGGTCGTTATACCCAACGTGCCTTCTGAGGAAAAGCAGCGGTCGCAGCGACAATGGTTCTGGGCTGACAAACTCCTCCAGGTTGCCGGCTGGAACCAACCGGTAAAATTTTATGGGTACAGAGACCCATTCGGGGTCGCCGATCGGGAAAGGCAAGGAGATATAAACAGAAACAATAGAAAAATAAAAAGAGTGGAGAGAATGTTACATCAATCCTCCACGCCAGTATAAGTTAACATTACTTTTACTCCCCACAAGAGGCCGTTACTAATAACATACGAGCAACAGTGTCTTCCACACCATTCCACTTGAATGTGCTGCACGCAAAATGAAACACGATTCGTTGTTTTAAATCTGTCTTCTGATTGTTATGGTGTAGTTCACCTCGAATTCTTCACTTTTGTTAATCATTTCGTCTCAGAGTAGCACATTCACTCAATATCCTCAGTTTTCGCTTTATATATTCCGATCTCTTTCATCTTTGAAATTCCAGCGTGGTTCCATACAGAAACACGGAATTTATTCTCTGATATCTTAGAAGATGTCCTATCACCCTGCCCCTTTGGTTAGTGATTTCCAAATATTTCTGTTTTTTCTAGTTTTCACACAGTCCATGATTTATTTCCATGCTCTCCCATTCTCCGTCGTTCATTCTCGCCATGAAACGAACATCTGTATTTGTATTTTTTAAAAGGAGACCCCTTTTGCCAAGATCGACTTTTTTTCTGTTACAGTCTGCTTCTTACAACCTTCTTCGTACGTAGCCATGCGTTTTACCCGCGTGCTTCTGAGGCAGGTCTACTAAGAAATGCCACAATTTTGACGTGACGTTCGACGCTGATCTCACTTCTACCGCTCCTTAACATTTTCAGCTCTCCCTGGTGTCCTGTCAGTCCATATTTTGTTCTCTGTTGTCTGGGGAGTTCAACAGGTTCTGTAGCTTTTCCGCACTTCCGCTGAAGATAGCAGTGTCACATGCCAATCTTATCACTGATACGTTGCATCCATAATTTTAATTCCAGTTAAGAACTCTTCTTAGATTTCTGCCTTTGATTCTTTCCTTTACAGATCGAGAAGTAGGGAAGACAGACAGCATCCCTGTCTTTTGAACTGCGAGTACTTGTTCATCTTTGCTACTGTGACACACCTCTTTTCTACTGAACAAGTGCTCACACCTCTCATGATATACGTTTTGGAGTCCATGTGTACTGGATATTTTATTTTGTTTTGGTTCATGCTACCTCCTCGCAAAATATGGAAAGCAAAGAGCTTGCAGTAGATGTGATCAACTGTCTGAGATATCAGAATGATTTTCGCCTACAGCTGCTGTCTCGGTCGTCCCTTACCTCTAATCTATAAATTTGCCCTTCTCCATCATTCCTGAAAGCTTTTAACGTCATCGTGGAATCACATTGTACAAACAGTTCGAACCATTCTAGTGTCACCAGGTCACTTTTACCTACAGAAATTTCTTCATGTTTCTTCCAGTGTTAGCGATAATTAAGTTATGCTCTGTGCAAAATTCAGCTTCGTCTTCCATTTATGTCTCCAAGTCCATATCTCTTTCTATTCCTTTTCCTGTTACAAAATTCCAGTCACCCGGCACAATTAAATGTTCAATTCGTTTAACTATATGAATAATTTCCGATATCTCGACGTACACTACTGGCCACTAAAATTGCAACACAAAGAAGAAATCCAGATGACAAACGGGTATTCATTGGGCAAATATATTATACCAGAACTGACATGTGATTACATTTTCACGCAATTTGGGTGCATAGATCCTGAGAAATCAGTACCCAGAACAATCACCATGGTCGTAAGAACGGTCTTGATACGCCTGGGCATTGAGTCAAACAGAGCTTAGATGGCGTGTACAGGTACAGCTGCCAATGCAGCTTCAACACGATACCACAGTTCATCAAGAGTAGTGACTGGCGTATTGCGACGAGCCAGTTGCTCGGCCACCATTGACCAGACGTTTTCATTTGGTGAGAGATCTGGAGAATGTGCTGGCCAGGGCAGCAGTCGAATATTTTCTGTATCCAGAAAGGCCCGTACAGGACCTGGAACATGCGGTCGTACATTATCCTACTGAAATGTAGGGTTTTGCAGGGATCGAATGAAGGGTAGAGCCACGGGTCGTAACACATCTGAAATGTAACGTCCACTGTTCAAAGTGGCGTCAGTGGGAACAAGAGGTGACCGAGACGTGTAACCAAAGGCAGCCCGTACCATCACGCCGGGCGACACGCCAGTATGTCGATGACGAATACACGCTTCCAATGTGCGTTCACCGCGATGTCGCCAAGCACGGATGCGACCATCATGATGCTGTAAACAGAACCTGGATTTATTAGAAAAAACGACGTTTTGCCTTCCTTGCACCCAGGTTCGTCGTTGAGTACACCATCACAGGTGCTCCTGTCTGTGATACAGCGTCAAGGGTAACTGCGGCCACGGTCTCCGAGCTGATAGTCCATGCTGCTGCAAACGTCGTCGAACTGTTCGTACGAATGGTTGTTGTTTTGCAAACGTCCCCATCTGTTGACTCAGGATCGAGACGTGGCTGCACGATCTGTTACAGCCATGCGCATAAGATGCCTGTCATCTCGACTGCTAGTGATACGAGGCTGTTGGGATCAAGCACGGCGTTCCGTATTACGCTCCTGAACCCACCGATTCCATATTCTGCTAACAGTCATTTGATCTCGACTAACGCGAGCAGCAATGTCGTGATGCGATAAATCGCAATCGCGGCAGGCTACAATCCGACCTTTATCAAAGTGGGAAACGTGATGGTACGCATTTCCCTTCGTTACAACACCGGTCAACGGCTGTTTGTGTATGAGAAATCGGGTGGAAACTTCCCTCATGTCAGCACGTTGTAGGTGACACCACCGGCGCCAACCTTGTGTGAATGCTCTGAAAATCTAATCATTTGCGTATCACAGCATCTTCTTCCTGTCTGTTAAATTTCGCGTCTGTAGCACGCCATCTTCGTGGTGCAGCAATTTTAATGGTCAGTAGTGTACATTCTTTCAATCTCCTCAGTATATTCGGAACTATTTGGCATATAAATTTCTACTACAGTGGTGTCTCTTGGCTTTGTATCTATTTTGGTTACGATAGTGTGTTCGCTATGGTGTTCATAGTACCTTATATGCATTATTATTTTCTTATTCGTTATTAGTCCTACTCCTACATTACACCTAACTGATTTTGTATTGCTAATCCTTATCAGAACAGAAGTTCTGTTCTTCACTTCACAAATTTCCACTGGGTGAAACTACAACTTACCCATTTCTCTTTTTAAATCAACTAACATGCCTGGGAGATTGAGGGATCTATCATCCACGCTCTGACTCTTATAATGCCTGTCTTGTTTTTCCTGATGACGAGGTCCTCCTCAGTAGCCCCCCTCCCCCATTCGCCCGTCTCCGGAGATGCGAACGGGGAACTACTTTACCTCCGGAATGCCAACATCGTAAAACCAAACAGTAGAGCTGCATGTCCTCCGGAAGCAACACACCGATGTAGTTTTCCCTTGCTTTCAGCTGTAACCTTGAGGCAAGGTTACAGAGAGATCATTTATGTACCGCTGTAAGCAGTAACGACGCCTGACATACTACCGAAGTTATACAACTGTCAACGACGTGTTGATTTCTAGTCGCTAGGAGCCATGGATCCCGTTACAGATATATGGAAACATATCGACAGCCTTCCGGAAGTCAAGAACGTGGGCGCCCTTGTCTACGGGGCTCTGGAATTCATGGACGAAGAAGATATTTGATGGCGGAATCATCGTTGATTTTATAGAGGATTTTCATTCTCCAAAACATCATTCATAAGTCTACAACTGATTGAAGTCAGCGATTTAGGCTTCTAGTTATGACCATCTCTAAGATGACTTCCAAAAACGAGAAATACCTGTGGTCTTTTTTTTCCCAAGCCGCATGGTAACTTCTGTTGCCCCAGCTATCAATAAAGAACGTATAACACGTCAGCCTCAGTTGCAAATAGAAAACAATCTTTACCTAGGTTTCAGCCAAAATAATTTGGCCTTCTTCAAAAGCTATTGACACTAAACTATTGCATGCCAATGTTTGGCCATGTCAAGTATAAAACTATAGCACTGTAGTAAGCAGTCATAAATCTACATTACTTAGCTGGAGAGAAACAGCAGGCCCCACTGCGCGGACGAGGTCGGTAGGTCACGAGAGCTGCGCCGGAACTAATCGCAGCGAGCAGCTGTGTACCGAGCACCGCTGATGGTCATGCACATGCGCGCTTGGAAACATAGATGCGTAACAGTAGCTACCTTTACGTTAGGAATTAGATTACCATAAGCATTAAAACTGTTAATGGCTCAGAAATAAGTCCGGTTACATATGACACCGTTAACAGTTTTAATGCTTGTTGTTGTTGTGCTCTTCAGTCCTGAGACTGGTTTGATGCAGCTCTCCATGCTACTCTATACTGTGCAAGCTTCTTCATCTCCCAGTACCTACTGCAACCTACATGCTTCTGAATATGTTTAGTGTATTCATCTCTTGGTCTCCCTCTACGATTTTTACCTTCCACGCTGCCATTCAATACTAAATTGGTGATCCCTTGATGCCTCAGAACATGTCCTACCAACCGATCCCTTCTTCTAGTCAAGTTGTGCCACAAACTTCTCTTCTCCCCAATCCTATTCAACACCTCCTCATTAGTTATGTGATCTACTCATCTAATCTTCAGCATTCTTCTGTAGCACCACATTTCGAAAGCTTCTATTCTCTTCTTGTCTAAACTATTTATAGTCCATGTTTCACTTCCATAAATGGCTACACTCCATACAAATACTTTCAGAAACGACTTCCTGACACTTAAATCTATACTCGGTGTTAACAAATTTCTCTTCTTCAGAAATGCTTTCCTTGCCATTGCCAGTCTACATTTTATATCCTCTCTACTTCGACCATCATCAGTTATTTTGCTCCCCAAATAACAAAACTGATTTACTACTTTAAGCGTCTCATTTCCTGATCTAATTCTCGCAGCATCACCCGACGTAATTCGACTACATTCCATTATCCTCGTTTTGCTTTTGTTGATGTTCATCTTATACCCTCCTTTCAAGACACTGTCCATTCTGTTCAACTGCTCTTCCAAGTCCTTTGCTGTCTCTGACAGAGTAACAATGTCATCGGCGAACCTCAAAGTTTTTATTTTTTCTCCATGGATTGTAATACCTACTCCGAATTCTTCTTTTGTTTCCTTTACTGCTTGCTCAATATACAGATTGAATAACATCGGGGAGAGGCTACAACCCTGTCTCACTCCCTTCCCAACCACTGCTTCCCTTTCAGGTCCCTCGACTCTTATAACTGCCATCTGATTTCTGTGCAAGTTGTAAATAGCCTTTCGCTCCCTGTATTTTACCCCTGCCACCTTCAGAATTTGAAAGAGAGTATTCCAGTCAACATAGTCAAAAGCTTTCTCTGCTTTCTTTTAATGCTTATGCTAATCTAATTCCTAACGTAAAGGTAGATGCTGTTAAACATCTATATATCCAAGCGCGCATATGCTCGGTACATAGCTGCCCGCTGCGATTGGTTCCGGCGCAGCTCTCGCGGCCTACCGACCTCGTCCGAGCAGTGGGGCCTGCTGTTTCTCTACAGCTAAGTAATGTAGATTTATAACGGGGTACTACAGTGCTATAGTTTTATACTTGACAAATGGTTCAAATGGCTCTGAGTACTATGGGACTTAACTTCTGAGGTCATCAGTCCCCTAGAACTTAGAACTACCTAAACCTAACTAAACTAAGGACATCACACACATTCATGCCCGAGGCAGGATTCGAACCTGCGACCGTAGCAGTCGCGCGGTTCCAGACTGAAGCGCCTAGAACCGCTCGGCCACCGCGGCTGGCTATACGCGTCATGGCCAAACATTGGCATGCAATAGTTTAGTGTCAATAGCTTCTGAAGAAGGCCAAATTATTTTGCCTGAAATCTAGGTAAAGACTGGTTTCTATTTGCAACTGAGGCTGACGTGTTATATGTTTAATTATCACAGTTGCTGATGGGGCTGCACGATATTAAAAATTCTCATATCAATAATGAGCTGCTGCTAGGAGCCGAGCTAGTTCTTTCGCATAACTGCAGTAGACTCTTACAGCTTTCTCATCAGCCACCGACAGCTTTCCACTGTAGAGCAATTTTCGTTGAGTTTCTATTCCACGCTCACTCAACTCACTGCCTGCCATACCGGCGTAAGTGTGATGTGTGAGTAGGACTCATATTAGAATATTCCTAGCGAAACAATTTCCGAAAACTGAATTTAGTGTTTCAGCCTTATCTCTGACAAGGCAAGTACGTCACTGTGAGTTAATCTACGCTAATGCACACGGAACACGTCATCAAAATGCCAAGAATGGCCGCATTTGGTGTGGTTGTGTCCAGCCGTAGTGGCCGAGCGGTTCTAAGCGCTACAGTCTGGAACCGCGCGACCGCAACGGTCGCAGGTTCGAATCCTGCCTCGGGCATGGATATGTTTGATGTCCTTAGGTTAGTTAGTTTTAAGTAGTTCTAAGTTCTAGGGGACTGATGACCTCAGAAGTTAAGTTCCATAGTGTTCAGAGCCATTTGAACCATTTGCGGTTGTGTAGGCCTCAGTAAGACGTAAGAGTACACTCCCTTCGCACGCGGCATAATGTTCGTGACATGGTCGGTATGCCCAAACACGGATGCGGCCGGTAGCTCTTTTATCCTGGCGTAACCTTTCTCCAGGGCCGCCGCGTACTAGACATGCACGAGAGAGATCCGCTCGGCAACTCGCCGATCAGTACCGGTAAACTGCGGACAAACACCGATGGGACAACGCGGACATCAGATCAGAAGGACAAACAGTGACTCCTAACATCACACCACGAAGGACAGATGCTCTTAATACAGCACGTATTGGCCTTGTTTGGTGGCAACAACGTTTCCTCATTGGTTGGAAAAATAAATCGCTAATTTTTACCGTTACTAAATGGTAGTGCTCACATTTTTCCGTTTTCTGTTGGATTCTATTTTTTTTTTAATGCCAGCCATAAGTCTTCTGACTGGCTTGATGCTGACCACCATGAATTCCTCTCCTATGCCACCCTCTTCGCCTCACAGCATCACTTGCTGCCTACGTCCTACATGTATTCCAATCTCTGTCTTCCTCTACAGTTTTTACCGTCTGCAACTACCTCTACTACAATGGAGGTTATTCTTTAATTTCTTAACAGATGTCCTATCATCCTGTCCCTTCTCCTTGTCAGTGTTTTCCGCATATTCCTTTCCGCTCCGATTCTGTGGAGAATCTCCTCATTCCCTATCTTATCAATCCACCTAATTTTTAACATATCAAGTGCTTAGATTCTCTTGTTTTCCGGTTTTCGCACACTCCATGTTTCACTAACATACAATGCTGTGCTCCAGACGCACATTCTCAGAAACTTCTTCCTCAAATTAAGGCCTTTGTTTAATACTAGTACGCTTCTCTTGGCCAGGAGGGCCCTTTTTCCCAGTGCTAGTCATTGGTTATTTTACTGCCTACGACGAACTTTAATGGGTGTCATGTGACGTCCGTCCCGAACAAATGCAACGAACAATAACGAACGAAATGACATCAACAACAAAAAAGGATAGCGTCCTTGACTAGTAATCAAGCCGGCCGGTGTGGCCGAGCGGTTCTAGGCGCTTCAGTCTGGAACCGCGTGACAGCTACGGTCGCAGGTTCGAATCCTGCCTCGGGCATGGATGTGTGTGATGTCCTTAGGTTAGTTAGGTTTAAGTAGTTTAAAGTTCTAGGGGACTGATGACCTCAGATGTTAGGTCCCATAGTGCACAGAGCCATTTGAACCATTTGAACCAACTAATAATCAAAACATCCTTGGCCCTGGTTAGAAACCCGCCACCGCTTAAATTTTGAGTAATAATCAACATTGGCAGCTGAAGACTTCCGACGTAAGAAGTCACCCTCATTCTGCCAACAGCCTTGTCAAAGAGAGCGGAAGAGTGGACCGAGGTTCAGGGTAGTCTCGCGTCGTTGGGGTGGGAAACTACCCCTAAGGGTGGAAGAATTAGCAATGATCAACGGCATGAGGATGAAGAAGGCAATGGAAAGATGTAGCGTGTACCCACATGACATGTGGCCTATAACTCCATTAGCATAAGATTCCGGAATAGTCCCCCATTAGGATCTCCGGAAGAGGACTGCAAAGGGGGAGGTGACCAAGAGAAACAAGTGAAATAACCAGCGAAAGGATAACGTGCCACGAATCGGGGCGTCGAATGTCAGAAGCTTGAAAGTGGTAGGAAAGCTAGAAAATCTGGAAAGAAAAATGCAAAGGCTCAATCTAGCTATAGTAAAGGTCAGTGAAGCGAAATGGAAAGAAGACAAGAATTTCTGGTCAGATGAGTACAACAGCGAAAATGGTATGATGGGAGTAGGATTCGGTATGAATAGGAAGGTAGGGCAGAGAATATGTTTCTTTGAACAGTTCAGTGATAGGGTTGCTCTTATCAGAATCGACAGCAAACCAACACCGAAACGATACCTTAGGTATACATGGCGCCCTCGCTAGACGAAGATGAAGAGACAGAAGTAATATTTGGATACTGAACGGTTGATGCAGTACGTAAAGGCAGATGAAACTCTGATAGTCATGGGGGTCTGGAAAGTAGTTGTAGGGGAAAGAGTAGAAGAAAGAGCTACAGGGGAATGTGGGCTTGGTACAAGGAATCAGAGAGGAGAAAGACTAATTGAGTTCTGTAATAAATTTCAGCTAGTAACAGCGACTTCTCCGTTCAAGAACCACAAGTAGAGGAGGTGTACTTGGCAAAGGACGGGAGACCCGGGAAGATTTCAGATACATTACATCATGGTCAGGCTGAGATTCCGAAATCAGATACTGGATTGTAAGGCGTACCAAGGAGCAGATATAGACTCAGATCACAACGCAGTTGTGACAAAGTGTAGAATGAAGTTTAAGGGATTAGTCAGGAAGAATCAGTACGCAAAGGTGTGGGATACGAAAGAAGTAAGGAATGACGAGGTACGCTAATGCTGTAGATACAGCAATAAGCAGTAGCTCAGTAGGCAATACAGTTGAAGACGATTGGACAGTCACAGTAGTTGGTAAGAGACACCTAGGTACAAAGAAGGCAGCTGTGGAGAAGCCATGAGTAACAGAAGAAATACTTGAGTTGATCGATGAAAGAAGGAAGTACAAAAATGTTCATGGAAATTCAGGAACACAGAAATACAATTCGCTGAGGAATAAAATAAATAGGAGGTATAGGACAGCAAAGACGAAAAGGCTGCATGAAAAAAGTGAAGAACTCGAAAAAGAAATGATTGTCGGAAGGACTGACTCAGCGTATAGGAAAGCTAAAACAACCTTCGGTGAAATTAAAAGCAAGGGTGTAACATTGTGAGCGCAACATAAATTCCACTGTTAAATGCAGAGGAGAGAGCGGATAGGTGGAAAAAGTACAACGAAGGCTATGAGTGTCTGATGTGGTAGAAGAAGAAATAGGAGTGGATTTAGAAAAGAGAGGGACCCAGTATTAGAATCAGAATTTAAGAGAGTATTGGAAGACTTAAGATCAAATAAGGCAGAAGGGGTTGATAAAATTCCATCAGAATTTCTAAAATCAAGTAGCAACAAAACGACTATTCACGCTGGAGTGTAGAATGTATGAGTCTGGCGACATAGCATCTGACGTTAGGAAAAATGTTATCCACACAATTCCGAAAACTCCAAAGCTGACAAGTGCGAGAATTATCGCATAATCAGCTTAACATCTCATGAATCCAAGCTGCTGGCAATAATAATATACGGAAGAACGGCAAATAAAATTGAAGATGTGTTAATGGCGATCAGTCTGGCTTTAGGAAAGGTAAAAGTACGGGAGGCAGTTCTGACTCTTCGCTTGATAATGGAAGCAAGACTAAAGAAATTTCAAGACACGTTTGTAGGATTTTTCTGCCTGGAAAAAGCACTCGACAATGTAAAATGGTGCAAGATACACGAAATTCTGAGAAAAGTGGGGGTAACTATAGGGAGTGTGTAATATACAATATGTACAGGAGCCAAGAGGGAATAATAAGAGTGGACGACTAAGAATGGTGTGCTCGGACTAAAAAGGGTGTAGGACAGGGATGTAGTATTTCGCCGTACTGTTCAATCTATACTTATGAAGGAAATAAGAGAAAGGTTCAGGAGTGGAATTAAAATTCAAGGTGAAAGGATATCAATGATACGATTCGCTCATGTCTTTGCTATCCCGAATGAAAGTGAGGAAGAATTACACGATCTGCTGAATGGAATGAACAGACTGAGTGCAGAATATGGATTGAGAGGAAATAGATAAAAGTAAGTAATGAGAAGTAGGAGAAATGAGAACAGCGAGAAAATTAAAATCATGATTGATGGTCACGAAGTAGATGAATTTAAGGAATTGTGCTTCCTAGGCAGCAAAATATCTAAGGACGGACGGAGCAAGGTGGACATAAAAAGCAGACTAGAACTGGCAAAAAGGACATTCTTGGCCAAGGGAAGTCTAGTAGTATTGAACATTGGCCTTAATCCGAGAAAGAAATTTTTGAGAATGTACGTTTGAAGCACATCGTTATATATTAGTGGAACATGAATGCTTTTAAAAGCGGACCAGAACGGAATTGACGCATTTGGGAAGTGGTGTTACAGACGAATGTTGAAAATTTGTGGACTGATATGGCAGGCATAAGTAGGTAAAAAGACAAGGACTAGTAGAAATCCTTGGGTAACAGAAGAAATATTGAATTTAATTGATGAAAGGAGAAAATATAAAAGTGCAGTAAATGAAGCAGGCAAAAAGGAATACAAACGTCTCAAAAATGAGATTGACAGGAAGTACAAAATGGCTAAGCAGTCATGGCTAGAGGACAAACCTAAGGATGTAGAGGCGCATATCTCTAGGGGTAAGATAGATACTGCCTACTCGGAAATTAAAGAGGTCTTTGGAGAAAAGAGAATTACTTGCATGAATATCAAGAGCTCAGATGGAAATCCAGTAATAAGCATAGAAGGGAAAGCAGAAAGGTGGTAGAAGTATATAGAGGGTCAATACAAGGGCGATGTACTTGAGAACAACATTATAGAAATGGAAGAGAATGTAGATGAAGATGAAATAGGACATATGATACTGCAGGAAGAGTTTGATAGAACACTGAAATACCTAAGTCGAAACAAGGCCCCGGGAGTAGACAACATCCCAGGCCTAACAAAACTCTACCATCTAGTGAGCAATATGTATGAGACAGGCAAAATACCCTCAGACTTCAAGAAGAATATAATAACTCCAATCCCAAAGAAAGCAGGCGTTGACAGATGTGAAAATTACCGAATTATCAGTTTAATAAGTAACAGCTGCAAAATACTAACGGGAATTCTTTACAGACGAATGAAAAAACTGGTAGAAGGCAAACCTACGTGTCTAGCATTTGTAGACTTAGAAAAAACTTTCGACAATGTTGACTGGAATACTCTCTTGCAAATTCTAAATATGGCAGGAGTAAAATACAGGGAGCGAAAGGCTATTTACAATTTGTACAGAAAGCAGATGGCAGTTATAAGAGTCGAGGGGCATGAAAGGGAAGCAGCGTTTGGGAAGGGAGTGAGACAGGGTTGTAACCTGTCCCCGATGTTATTCAATCTGAATATTGAGCAAGCAGTAAAGGAAACAAAAGAAAAATTCGGAGTAGGTATTAAAATCCATGGAGAAGAAATAAAAATATTGATGTTCGCCGATGACATTGTAATTCTGTCATAGGCAGTAAAGGACTTGGAAGAGCAGTTGAACGGAATGGACAGTGTCTTGAAAGGAGGATATAAGATGAACATCAACAAAAGCAAAACGAGGATAATGGAATGTAGTCGAATTAAGTCGGGTGATGTGAGGGAATTAGATTAGGAAATGAGACACTTAAAGTAGTAAAGGAGTTTTGCTATTTGGGGAGCAAAACAACTGATGGTTCAAATGTCTCTGAGCACTATGCGACTTAACTTCTAAGGTCATCAGTCGCCTAGAACTTAGAACTAATTAAACCTAACTAACCTAAGGACATCACACACATCCATGCCCGAGGCAGTATTCGAACCTGCGACCGTAGCGGTCGCTCGGTTCCAGACAGTACCGCCTAGAACAGCACGGGCACTCCAGCCGGCCTGGTGATGATGGTCGAAGTAGAGAGGATATAAAATGTAGACTGGCAATGGCAAGGAAAGCGTTTCTGAAGAAGAGAAATTTGTTAACATCGAGTATAGATTTAAGTGTCAGGAAGTCGTTTATGAAAGTATTTGTATGGAGTGTAGCCATGTATGGAAGTGAAACAGGGACGATAAATAGTTTGGACAAGAAGAGAATAGAAGCTTTCGAAATGTGGTGCTACAGAAGAATGCTGAAGACTAGATGGGTATATCACGTAACTAATGAGGAGGTATTGAATAGAATTGGGGAGAAGAGACGTTTGTGGCACAACTTGACAAGAAGAAGGGATCGGTTGGTAGGACATGTTCTGAGGCATCAAGGGATCACCAATTTAGTATTGGACGGCAGCGTGGAAGGTAAAAATCGTAGAGGGAGACCAAGAGATGAATACACTAAGCAGATTCAGAAGGATGTATGATGCAGTAAGTACTGGGAGATGAAGAAGCTTGCACAGTATAGAGTAGCATGGAGAGCTGCATCAAACGAGTAGCAGGACTGAAGACAACAACAACAAAGGCAAGAATGAGGAGGTTCTGCAAATAATCGGAGTTGAATGTACACGGAAAACACTGAAAAGGAGAAGGTTTCAATGATAGGACATCCGTTAAAAAATCAAGGGATGACTTCCGTGGTACTAAGAGGAAGTTGTAGAGGGCAAAAACTGTAGAGGAAGATAGAGGTTGGAATACATCCAGCAAATAATTGAGGACGTAGGCTGGAGGTGCTACTCTCAGATGAAGAGGCTGGCACAGGAGAGGAATTCTTGGCTGGCCACATCAAACGAGTCAGAATACTCATGACTGATCGTCATCATCATGATCTTCATCATTTAAGACTGATTAGGCCTTTCAGCGTTCAGTCTGGAGCATCGTCCCCCTTATGAAATTCCTCAATGATCCCCTATTCAGTGCTAACATTGGTGCCTCTTCTGATGTTAAGCCTATTACTTCAAAATCATTCTTAACCGAATCCAGGTACCTTCTCCTTGGTCTGCCCAGACTCCTCCTACCCTCTACTGCTGAACCCATGAGTATCTTGGGTAACATTGCTTCTCCCATGCGTGTAACATGACCCCACCATCTAAGCCTGTTCGCCCTGACTTCTACATCTGTAGAGTTCATTCCAAGTTTTTCTTTGATTTCCTCATTGTGCACACCCTCCTGCCATTGTTCCCATCTACTAGTACCTGCAATCATCCTAGCTACTTTCATATCCGTAACCTCAACCTTGTTGATGAGGTAGCCTGAATCCACCCAGCTTTCGCTCCCATACAACAAAGTTGGTCGAAAGATTGAACGGTGCACAGATAAGTTAGTCTTGGTACTGACTTCCTTCTTGCAGAAGAGAGTAGATCGTAACTGAGCGCTCACTGCATTAGCTTTGCTTTACCTCGCTTCCAGTTCTTTCACTATGTTGCCATCCTGTGAGAATATGCATCCTAAGTACTTGAAACCGTCCACCTGTTCTAACTTTGTTCTTCCTATTTGGCACTCAATCCGTTTATATCTTTTTCCCACCGACATTACTTTCGTTTTGGAGATGCTAATCTTCATACCGTAGTCCTTACATTTCTGATCTAGCTCCGAAATATTACTTTGCAAACTTTCAGTCGAATTTGCCATCACAACTAAGTCATCCGCATATGCAAGACTGCTTATTTTGTTTTCACATATATTAATCTCACCCAGCCAGTCTATTGTTTTCAACATATGATCCATAAATAATATGAAGAACAGTAGAGACAGGTTGCAGCCTTGTCTTACCCCTGAAACTACTCTGAACCATGAACTCAATTTACCGTCAACTCTAACTGCTGCCTGACTATCCATGTAAAGACCTTTAATTGCTTGCAAAAGTTTGCCTCCTATTCCATAATCTCGTAGAACAGACAATAACTTCCTCCTAGGAACCCGGTCGTATGCCTTTTCTAGATCTATAAAGCATAGATACAATTCCCTGTTCCACTCATAACACTTCTCCATTATTTGCCGTAAGCTAAAGATCTGGTCCTGATAACCTCTAAGAGGCCTAAACCCACACTGATTTTCATCCAGTTGGTCCTCAACTAATACTCGCACTTTCCTTTCAACAATACCTGAGAAGATTTTACCCAAAACGCTGATTAAAGAGATACCTCTGTAGTTGTTACAATCTTTTCTGTTTCCATGTTTAAAGGTAGGTGTGATTACAGCTTTTGTCCAGTCTGATGGAACCTGTTCCGACTCCCAGGCCATTTCAATTATCCTGTGTAGCCATTTAAGACCTGACATTCCACTGTATTTGATGAGTTCCGACTTCATTTCATCCACCCCAGCTGCTTTATTGCACTGCAATCTATTGACCATTTTCTCCACTTCCTCAAATGTGATCCTATTTCCATCATCATTCCTATCCCATTGTACCTCGAAATCTGAAACATTACTGATCGTATTTTCACCTACATTGAGCAACTCTTCAAAATATTCCCTCCATCTGCCCAAGGAATCCACAGGATTCACCAGCAGTTTTCCTGACCTGTCCAAAATACTTGTCATTTCCTTCTTACCTCCCTTTCGAAGACTGCTAATTACACTCCAGATTGGTTTTCCAGCAGCTTGACCCAAAGTCTTGTTTCCAAAGTCTTCCCAAGATTTCTTCTTGGATGCTGCAATTATCTGTTTGGGTTTGTTTCTTTCTTCAACATAACTTTCTCTGTCTACCTGAGTTATAGTATGTAGCCATTTTTGATACGCCTTCTTTTTCCTTTTACAGGCTGCCTTGACTGTGTCATTCCACCAAGCTGTTTGCTTCATCCTCCCTTTACACACTACTGTTCCAAGACATTCTTTAGCCACTTCTAGTACTGTGTCCTTGTACCTTGTCCATTCCTTTTCCAATGACTGTAATTGACTACATTCAACTAACTGGTACCTTTCTGAGATCACTGTTATGTACTTGTGCCTGATTTCCTTATCCTGAAGTTTCTCCACTCTTATCCTCCTACATATGGACCTGACCTCTTGCACTTTCGGCCTCACAATCCCGATTTCACTGCAGATTAAATAATGATCAGCGTCATCAAAGAATCCCCTGAATACACGCGTGTCCCTCACAGCCTTCCTGAATTCCTGATCTGTTATTATATAGTCAATGACAGATATGGTTCCCCTGCCTTCCCAAGTATACCGGTGAATGTTCTTATGTTTAGAAAAGGAGTTTGTGATTACTAAGCCCATACTGGCACAGAAATCCAAGAGTTTTTTCCCGTTCCTGTTGGCCTCCACATCCTCTCCAAATTTACCCATAACCTTTTCATACCCTTCTGTTCGATTTCCAATCCTGGCATTAAAATCACCCATGAGCAGCACACTGTCCTTGTCCTTTACCCTAACAACTACATCACTGAGCGCCTCATAAAAACTATCCATCTTATCCTGATCTGTTCCTTCACAATGCGAATATACTGACATAATCCTAATTTTCTTGCTAGACACTGTCAAATCTATCCACATCAGTCGTTCGTTTACATACCTTATTGCAACTACGCTGGGTTCCATTTCTTTCCTGATGTAGAGGCCTACACAACATTGTTTTATTCCTGCGTTGACTCCTGACAGGTAGACCTTGTATTCTCCCACTTCCTCTTCTTTCTCACCCCTTACCCGAATGTCACTAACAGCTAAAACGTCCAGCCCCATCTTACTTGCAGCGTCTGCCAGCTCTACCTTCTTCCCAGAGTAGCCCCCTTTAATATTAATAGCTCCCCATCTCATTACCATTTGTTTGCCAAACCGTATCTTAGTGAGTCCCTGGTTTGTCAGTTAGAGGTGGGACTCCGTCACCTCCAAAGGTCCGAGGCCTTTTGCTCTGACTGTTGCCAGAATCATATTTGAAGTGCCAGGGAAGCAGGTTGCTAGCGTTACTTGCCCCGGGTCCGATTGAGTTTTACCCCTAACCGTTGAGGGACTAACCGGTGGATTTGGTAGTCTTTGCCGTAAGAGCACAAAGGTGACCACGACTCAGAATATGTCCGAGATGCCAAGCCTTATTCCAAAGTAACTGGTATCCCGACTGTCGGGACCACTTACTTGGCCACTCATACGTTGCCCGTGGTTCATGAACTAGGACATGTCTACAGGAACCCACACCTCAAAAAAAAAAAAAAAAAAAAAAAAAAAATCTGGATTATTATCTGTTGTTACAACTAAGCGTGGGCAAATGCCTTTCACTGTTCATTCAGTCTTTCGTTTCTGATATGTAAGATAACATTGTAAAGAAACCAACGCATTGACAATTAAGGTTTTTCAGATGTTTGTATTCTGTCAGTTGTCGAATAATTTTTCTCTCTTAGTTCGCTAGTTTGAAATTACGAATAATAGGAACCTTCAAGTGTCCTTCATTTTCAAGCTGTCTGTGCTACTAGAATCCTGATTACGAAATAATACGTCACTGTAGAAACATTGTTCTCGCCAATGACCGATGCCAGTGAGTCCTTGATACTTTTATTTTTCACATTTACGTTGCTGCGAGGGGCATCATAAAAGTTGATGAGTGGAATCAGCAGTAAAACTCATTTTATACCCAGATCATTACTATAACTAGCAACAGGTTATATAAAAAACATTAGTGTCTGTAAACAAATGTTGTGGTAGTTGTAATGGTAATTACTGCTGTGTTTATTGTTTTATATCAATAGGATTAATTATTGTAATTCGTTGTCAATTATTTATGTATTTGTCGTCTAATAAATGTAACGTTAGGCGTATTTCTATGTTGCTTTCTCCTATTATCAGCCATCTATGTTTAGACATCGGTAATCTAATCGATTTCGGTAGCAACGATTTTCCAACTTCACCCTTCCCTACCAATAACCTTAACAAAGCATCAGAACGCATGAGAAATAATGTTTCTAAAATTCATATAAACGCATCAGTATGAAAGACAGTCTTCAGGACGGCTGTTGCAAGAGTAGCTGAATGTGATTAGAATTCTCCAAAACTAGAGAGAATAACCATCGTACAGATTCTCCAACTTCTGATAAGAGAATAAGTTAATACAAGATGATTGTGTGTTTCTCCATCCTTAGTGGAGAAGTACCATGCTTAGATATTTTAGCGCAGTTTACTCATTAATCACTTAGTGAAATTTCTTAGTACTTTCGGATACTTCTCACTAATGCCAAAAGAGTGATTCTGACACCCGCTACAATCGGGTGCTGACATGCATGAAAGTGCCAAAGAAATTGGTATAGGCATAAATATTCAAATATGTAAACAGGTAGAATACAGCGCTGCGATCGGCAACGACTATATACGACAGGAAATGTCTGGTGGAGTTGATAGATAGGTTACTGCTGCTACAATGGCAAGTTAACAGGATTTGAGTTTGAACGTGCCGGCGCACGAGTGATGGGAAACAGCATCTCCGATGTAGCAGTGAAGTGGCGATTTTCCCGTACGACAATTTCATGAGCATACTGCGAATATCAGGAATCCAGTGATACAGCAAATCTCCTACATTGCAAGAACGGGACCAATGACGACTGAAGAGAGTCAACAAGTGTCAGCGTGCGAACCATTCAACGACATTATCGATATGGGCCTTTTGAGCAGAGGGCCCACTCGTGTACCCTTGATGACTGCACTACACAAAGTTTTACGCCTCGCCTGGGCCCATCAACACCAAAAATCGACTATAGATGACTGGAAACATATTGCCTGGTCGGACGAGTCTCGTTTCTAATTGTATCGAGCAAATGGACGTGTACGAGTATGGAGACAACCTCATGAATCCACGGACCCTGCATGTCAACAGGGGACTGTTCAAGCTGGTCGAGGCTCTGTAATGGTGTGGGACGTGTGCAGTTGAAGTAATGTGAGACCCCTGATACGTCTAGATAGGACCCTGACAGGTGACTCGTACGTAAACATCCTGTCTGATCACCTGTATCCATTCACGCCCATTGTGCTTTCTGGCGGAGATGGGCAATTCCAGCAGGACAATGCGACACCCCACATGTCCAAAATTTTACAAAGTGACTCCAGGAACACTTCCGATGGCCATCAAACTCCTCAGACAAGAACATTATTGAGCATGTCTGGGATGCCTTGCACTGTGCTGTTCAGAAGAGATCTTCACCTCCTACAACTCTTCCGAGTTTATCGACAGCTCTGTAGGAGTCATGGTGTCAGTTACCTCCAGCACTACTTCGGACATTAGTTAAATCCATGCCACGTCGTGTTGCGGCACTTCTGCGTGTTTGCGGGGGCCTTTCACGATATTAGGCAGGTATACCAGTTCGTTTGGCTTTTCAGTGTAAATCCAATGGGGGCAAGTGAAAAATTGTGCCGGACAGGGACTCGAATCTGGATACCCCGCTAATCGCGAACGGCCACCCCAACCACTTGTGCTGTCTGTGCACACTTCCCTTCAGCTCAAATCCCCATATGTCGCACACTACATACGTAATTCCCTCGTCCATGGTCGCCCCGCAGCCTCGCCTGATTCCCGCAAGAGGTCGAACGAAGAGTACATTCTCACTGAAGATATGAAAGAAGATTATGGTTAATGAAGTAAATGATCCACGCAGTGGACATCGAATGAAAAAAACTACTCCTTATGTTTCTGATCTAGACTGCCATAAAAATGCGAAGGAACTGTTAATCAGAACTCAGGGAGAAGTTGTAGTCTAATTCAAAATCGATTTATTGATCTTAAACAAGACAAGACAACAAAATTATTAAAGAAACATCATAAAAAATATTTATTTAACAAAAGCCTTACTAAAATGGGATCTATGGTGGACAAAGTGATCTGCTGGAGATCGACACACGACACTAACCAGAACACTAGAACACAACTCGCTCTATCTCACTTCATACACGTGAATCGAGGTTATAGCATCAAACTACGCCACCACCACGCATCTTTATTCTACCATACAAGAAAAAAGGAAAAATATGCTTCGAAAAAAGAGGGTGCTGAAAAATAGATATTTAGCCCTACGGCGGAGCAGTGAATACTTTACCATCCTACTGGTCAAGGCGGCACACTACGATGCGTTCGGCAACTGAAGTCATGGAAGGCGGAAATCTACATCTACATCTACATTTATACTCCGCAAGCAACCCAACGATGTGTGGCGGAGGGCACTTTACGTTTCCACTGTCATTACCTCCCTTTCCTGTTCCAGTCGCGTATGGTTCGCGGGAAGAACGACTGTCTGAAAGCCTCCGTGCGCGCTCTAATCTCTCTAATTTTACATTCGTGATCTCCTCGGGAGGTATAAGTAGGGGGAAGCAATATATTCGATACCTCATCCTGAAACGCACCCTCTCGAAACCTGGCGAGCAAGCTACACCGCGATGCAGAGCGCCTCTCTTGCAGAGCCTGCCACTTGAGTTTGCTAAACATCTCCGTAACGCTATCACGGTTACCAAATAACCCTGTGACGAAACGCGCCGCTCTTCTTTGGATCTTCTCTATCTCCTCCGTCAACCCGATCTGGTACGGATCCCACACTAATGAGCAATACTCAAGTATACGTCGAACGAGTGTTTTGTAAGCCACCTCCTTTGTTGATGGACTACATTTTCTAAGCACTCTCCCAATGAATCTCAACCTGGTACCCGCCTTACCAACAATTAATTTTATATGATCATTCCACTTCAAATCCTTCCGCACGCATACTCCCAGATATCTTACAGAAGTAACTGCTACCAGTGTTTGTTCCGCTGTCATATAATCATACAATAAAGGATCCTTCTTTCTATGTATTCGCAATACATTACATTTGTCTATGTTAAGGGACAGTTGCCACTCCCTGCACCAAGTGTCTATCCGCTGCAGATCTTCCTGCATTTCGCTACAATTTTCTAATGCTGCAACTTCTCTGTATACTACAGCATCATCCGCGAAAAGCCGCATGGAACTTCCGACACTATCTACTAGGTCATTTATATATATTGTGAAAAGCAATGGTCCCATAAAACTCCCCTGTGGCACGCCAGAGGTTACTTTAACGTCTGTAGACGTCTCTCCATTGATAAGAACATGCTGTGTTCTGTTTGCTAAAAACTCTTCAATCCAGCCACACAGCTGGTCTGATATTCCGTAGGCTCTTACTTTGTTTATCAGGCGACAGTGCGGAACTGTATCGAACGCCTTCCGGAAGTCAAGAAAAATAGCATCTACCTGGGAGCCTGTATCTAATATTTTCTGGGTCTCGTGAACAAATAAAGCGAGTTGGGTCTCACACGATCGCTGCTTCCGGAATCCATGTTGATTCCTACATAGTAGATTCTGGGTTTCCAAAAACGACATGATACTCGAGCAAAAAACATGTTCTAAAATTGTACAACAGATCGACGTCAGAGATATAGGTCTATAGTTTTGCGCATCTGCTCGACGACCCTCCTTGAAGACTGGGACTACCTGTGCTCTTTTGCAATCATTTGGAACCCTCCGTTCCTCTAGAGACTTGCGGTACACGGCTGTTAGAAGGGGGGCAAGTTCTTTCGCGTACTCTGTGTAGAATCGAATTGGTATCCCATCAGGTCCAGTGGACTTTCCTCTGTTGAGTGATTTCGGTTGCTTTTCTATTTCTTTCTACACTTATTTCGATGTCAGCCATTTTTTCATTTGTGCGAGGCTTTAGAGAAGGAACTGCAGTGCGGTCTTCCTCTGTGAAACAGCTTTGGAAAAAGGTGTTTAGTATTTCAGCTTTACGCGTGTCATCCTCTGTTTCAATGCCATCATCATCCCCGAGTGTCTGGATATGCTGTTTCGAGCCGCTTACTGATTTAACGTAAGACCAGAACTTCCTAGGATTTTCTGTCAAGTCGGTACATAGAATTTTACTTTCGAATTCACTGAACGCTTCACGCATAGCCCTCCTCACGCTAACTTTGACATGGTTTAGGTTCTGTTTGTCTGAGAGGTTTTGGCTGCGTTTAAACTTGGAGTGAAGCTCTCTTTGCTTTCGCAGTAGATTCCTAACTTTGTTGCTGAACCACGGTGGGTTTTTCCCGTCCCTCACAGTTTTACTCGGCACGTACCTGTCTAAAACGCATTTTACGATTGCCTTGAACTTTTTCCATAAACACTCAACATTCTCAGTGTCGGAACAGAAATTTTCGTTTTGATCTGTTAGGTAGTCTGAAATCTGCCTTCTATTACTCTTGCTAAACAGATAAACCTTCCTCCCTTTTTTAATATTCCTATTAACTTCCATATTCAGGGATGCTGCAACGGCCTTATGATCACTGATTCCCTGTTCTACACATACAGAGTCGAAAAGTTCGGGTCTGTTTGTTATCAGTAGGTCCAAGATGTTATCTCCACGAGTCGGTTCTCTGTTTAATTGCTCGAGGTAATTTTCGGATAGTGCACTCAGTATAATGTCACTCGATGCTCTGTCCCCACCACCCGTCCTAAACATCTGAGTGTCCCAGTCTATATCTGGTAAATTGAAATCTTCACCTAAGACTATAACATGCTGAGAAAATTTATGTGAAATGTATTCCAAATTTTCTCTCAGTTGTTCTGCCACTAATGCTGCTGAGTCGGGAGGTCGGTAAAAGGAGCCAATTATTAACCTAGCTCGGTTGTTGAGTGTTACCTCCACCCATAATAATTCACAGGAACTATCTACTTGTACTTCACTACAGGATAAACTACTACTAAAAGCGACGAACACTCCACCGCCGGTTGCATGCAATCTATCCTTTCTAAACACCGTCTGTACCTTTGTAAAAATTTCGGCAGAATTTATCTCTGGCTTCAGCCAGCTTTCTGTACCTATTATTGTTATTAAATGCGCGTTCCCGAAAAATGCAAGTACGCGGTCTCGCGTTCGGTTAATTCAGAACGCAGGTAGTTCCCTAAGAGCCTCTGAAACCCCGACAGATTCCAGTGTGCAGGTGGACTCGTTTGCTTGTCTGCCAAACCAATCTGACTCCGTGCCACGACTGTGCATGTCGGAATACGTCAAATGTTTAGACGGCCGACTCAAGACAAATAAGTACACCCACACGTCACTCGTTGTGACCTCTGATGGTTCAGAAGGTGACTGGCACAGGCTCTAAGTCGCGGCCTAGCAAAGAACACAAGTCTCACCGTTAAGGTAGAGACTTGCAGTTCTTTTCTAGCGAAGGGCCAGTACAAGAGATTTGTACAAGAGTGTCGATCTCCCTTTCTCTGTGTTGCCTCCTCAGCTTGGTTCCAAAAGTACATTTCTGTTTCTTGACTTCCCCCAATTTCGCACAAGCCAATCACGAGCTGGAGCCTGGCATTCTAAGCTCAGTGAATGGTCTTTGCACTGCAAACCGATTTGCCCCATCAGAGACTCAAAGTTAATTGGCAGAAAACGGAAAAAAATTCTGCTTCACGGCCTCTTTCCCACACGTTTGCCGTGACTTTTGCTAACACAATACAGGGTGGAAGCATAGCCATGCATAAACAACTTGTTATATCCCCTGTTGCGTCCATTTCAAAGTTTGCAAAGAACGGCCATAAATTAGCATTGACAAAACATGTTTTGAAACAGAATCTGCACATCTGGGTGCCAGTGTTCCTGTCCCATGGACATCTGCAGAACGTTTGCATTTCTTTTGGCAGCTTGCCCGCTAACAAGGTCTACAACGCGTTGTCAGCGACTTTTCGGCGCTAGGCTGTATGCCTGGACGTCTGGCCCTGTCTGTGGCGCCAAGCTAATGTGTTTCTGCACAATACGACTACGGCACAGGGCCATTTGGAAATGTCTTTTCATCGTTCTCCAGAAGAAAACGCACTTTGTCGCCTCACCAACGCCGTGCTTTTACTGCAGTCGTTTGAGTCGGCACCCTGTTCCTTTGAATGCAGGTAAAGCTTACCGTATTTCTTTCCCTAGAGCACGCAAAGAAGACCATAAACTGCTGCCCACCATTTCAACACAATGTATGAAGTCAAATCACCATAGATCGTATTCCCTACACCAAATCAGAAGTGAGAGTGACCCGCAATCTCTCAGATATCATTATTAGCATCAAGGCACATATATTTATATGGGAAGTATCTATTCATCCAGACCTGTGCGAAAGAACAGATACCACAGGCATATTAAGTTTTATTCTTACCGTTTAGCCACAAGGGGAAGAAGCTGTTGTGTCAACAAGCATTCACCTGTGTAGACAGTATATTTCTTCGGCGTATTAGAAACGAGTAACATGTTTAGACATGAGTAACATGTCAGGCAATTCAAAAGACAATGCTGATTTGTTTCTTCAGCATAAATGATACATCCATTACTCATTCATTCAACATGTTTCACAATGATTTCAAGATAACGTACCTGCTGTCGTGTATCACTATGCAACTTTCTTTTGGAAAGGCAATGCTCCCCGTTATACGGTAACGAGTGAAATACACTCTCAGGGCTTTATTGTACTTGCCACTTTGTCCAACATTAATCCAGCCGAAAATCTGTGAGAAAGGTGATTGTAGAGAGTGCTGTATGAATTCCATGGTAGACATATTTCTACTTTTCTGATAAGTTCTGCAAATAACTCGGCCTTAGACATTATTTGAGATTCATCAGTACTTATGTGACTGAAATTAGGTGCAGATTTGATAACGACCGAAAATGTGTGTGTGTGTGTGGAAGGGCAGATGAGTAGGGGAGGGCGGTAGGGAAAGTGTGCAAAGTGTTTGGAATGTGCAGTACAAACAGCAACCACCGATGAGATATCTGTGAACAGTCTATCATTACTTTGAACATACACTACCGGTCATTAAATTGCTACACCACCAAGATGACGTGCTACAGACGCGAAATTTAACAGACAGGAAGAAGATGCTGTGATATGCAAATGATTAGCTTTTCAGAGCTTTCACACAAG
Source organism: Schistocerca serialis cubense (assembly GCF_023864345.2). NCBI lineage: Eukaryota > Metazoa > Arthropoda > Insecta > Orthoptera > Acrididae > Schistocerca > Schistocerca serialis. Next base: position 1,119,170,680 of record NC_064639.1, on the reverse strand, counting down.
GTTGGCGCCGGTGGCGACACCTACAACGTGCTGACATGAGGAACGTTTCCAACCGATTTCTCATACAGAAACAGCAGTTGACCGGCGTTGCCTGGTGAAACGTTGTTGTGATGCCTCGTGTAAGGAGGAGAAATGCGTACCATCACGTTTCCGACTTTGATAAAGGTCGGATTGTAGCCTATCGCGATTGCGGTTTATCGTATCGCGACATTGCTGCTCGCGTTGGTCGAGATCCAATGACTGTCAGCAGAATATGGAATCGGTGGGTTCAGGAGAGTAATACGGAACATCGTGCTGGATCCCAACGGCCTAGTATCACTAGCAGTCGAGATGACAGGCATCTTGTCCGCATGGCTGTAACGGATCGTGCAGCCACGTCTCGATCCCTTAGTCAACAGATGGGGACGTTTGCAAGACAACAACTATCTAAACGAACAGTTCGACGACGTCTGCAGCAGCGTGGACTATCACCTCGGAGATCATGGCTGCGGTTACCCTTGACGTTGCATCACAGACAGGAACGCCTGCGACGGTGTACTCGACGACGAACCTGGGTGCACAAATGGCAAAACGTCATTATTTCGGATGAACCCTGGTTCTGTTTACAGCATCATGATGGTCGCATCCGTGTTTGGCGACATCGCGGTGAAGACACATTGGAAGCGTGTATTCGTCATCGCCATACTGGCGGATCACCCGGCGTGATGGTATGGGGTGCCATTGGTTACACATATCAGTCACCTCTTGTTCGCATTGACGGCACTTTGAACAGTGGACGCTACATTTTAGATGTGTTACGACCCATGACTCTACCCTTCATTCGATCCCTAAGAAACCCTACATGACACTATACTGTAAAGACAAAGACACTGTAAATAAACACAGACATTGTAAGCACCAATGATACACTGAGGTGACAAAAGTCATGGAATACCTACCAATACTGTGCCGGACCTCCTTCTGCTCCGTCTGGTAGAGCAACTAGTCGTGGCATGGACTCAAGAAGTCGTTGCAAGTCTCCTGCACAAATACTGAGCCATGCTATCTCTATAGTCGTCTATAAGTGTCACAGTGTTGGCGAAATGATCTCTCCGTTGAACAAGTGTGGCCTATGATATTGTGCATTCTCATCCATGAAAATTCCGCCGTTGTTTGGTAAATCCCTGAATGGATGCAAATGGTTCAAATGGCTCAAATGGCTCTGAGCACTATGGTACCTAACTACTGAGGTCATCAGTCCCTTAGAACTTAGAACTACTTAAACCTAACTAACCTAAGGACATCACACACATCCATGCCTGAGGCAGGATTCGAACCTGCGAACGTAGCGGTCACGCGGTTCCAAACAGACGCGCTTAGAACCGCACGTCCACACCGGCCGGCATGCAAATGGTCTCCAAGTAGCCGAACATAACCACTTCCAGCCAGTGATCGGTTAAGACGGACCAAATCTTTATGGCGCAACCACCAGCTTGCGAAGTATCTTGTTGACAAACTGAGTCCTTGCCTTGGGGTGGTCTGTCCCATACTCTAACCCTGCCACCAGCTCTTACCAACGGAATTCGGGGCTCATGTGACCAGATCGCCCGCATCTCGTGGTCGTGCGGTAGCGTCCTCGCTTCCCACGCCCGGGTTCCCGGGTTCGATTCCCGGCGGGGTCAGGGATTTTCTCTGCCTCGTGATGGCTGGGTGTTGTGTGCTGTCCTTAGGTTAGTTAGGTTTAAGTAGTTCTAAGTTCTAGGGGACTGATGACCATAGATGTTAAGTCCCATAGTGCTCAGAGCCATTTTGTGACCAGATCACGGTTTGCCAGTCATCTAGGGGCCAACCCATATCGTCACCAGCCCAGGAGAAGCGCTGCAGGCAATTTCGTGCTGTTAACAAGGGCTCGCCTGTGTTGCTTGTCTGTTAGCACTGACAATTCTCCGCAAACGTTGCTGCTCCGGCTCTCGGTCGTTAAGTGAAGGCTGTCGGCAACTGCGTTGTCCGTGGTGAAAGGTGATGTCAGCAATTTGGTATTCTGGGCACACTCTTCATACTGTGGATCTCGGAATAATGAATTCCTTAACGATTTCCGGAATGGAACGTCCCACGCATCTAGCTCGAACTACTATCAGGCGTCCAAAGTCTCTTAGTTCCCATCCTCTAGCAATAATGACGTCGGGAACATTTTCACATGAATCATGTGAGTGCAAATGACATCTCCGCCAATGCACCGCCCTTTTACACCTTGTGTACTCCCATATATGTGTGTATCCCTTGATTTCTGTCCCCTCGGTGTACATCAGACTTTGTTACAAAAATCGAAAACTGGCGATTAAGACCCAAGCCAGATTGACGTGTAGTGGCTATGAGCACAAAATGTATTTATGACAGAATAAAAGGCTTGCAGGATGAAAAGAAAAAACTGTCAAGGCACGACGTTCGGACTGGGTGTCAAAAAGCGTAAGGAATAGCTTTGAGATCGTGCGGCAGATCCCGACACAGACGACTGACTCCACAACTGATACTGCAGAACACGGGAATTGGCAGATACCGCAAGCCTACTAATCTTAAACGTTTTCATAAGCCAAAGAAAGGACTGAAATTTGTGCGGTACTTATTGAATCGGTCGCCTTCCGGTTGTTCCACACATATTGACTGATGAGCAACAGATAACATACTAGGAAAACTTGAGTCTCTTCGATCAAATACTAAATGCTCTGAATAACCGAACATCGTCAGTTCGGATTTTCTGAGGTCTCTCAAAGGCTTTTGATTGTGTGAATCATGGAATTCTTCTAGATAAGCTTAAGAATCGTGGTATGAGTGGAACAGTGTACAAATATTTTAATTCATATTGAACTGTAAGAGTACAGAAGGTTGAAATAAGCAATTCACATAACGTGCAAAAAACAACAGATTCGTCAAACTGGAGACATATCGAGACAGAGGTCCTAGAGGGTTCAGTCTCGGATCCATTATTGTTCTTAATATATAATAATGACTTGTCACTCTACATTCATTAAGATGCAAAACTAGTTCTTTTTGCAGGTGATACAAGTATAGTAATAACGCCCAACAAAGAAGAATTAGCTGAGGAAATAGTAAACAATCTGTTTCAGAGAATTATTAAGCAGTTCTCGGCAAATGGACTTTTATAAAATTTTTAGAAACGAAGAATATAAAGTTATGTACGGTCAATGGCACGACACCATTAAAAAATACAGAGTATGAACAGGAGTCTGCAACTAAGGCAGGATATTCCAAATTTTTGGGAGTGTGCATTTATGGGGGTATTGAACTGGAAAAAATACATTGACGATCTGCTGATGTTTTCGAGTTCAGCTGCTTATGCTGTTAGGGTTATTGTAAATTTTGGCGATATAAAATTAAGTAAGTTAGCTTACTATGCCTATTTTCACTCACTACTTTCGTATGGCATGATATTTTGTCGTAATTCATCGATAAGGAAAAAAGTATTCATTCCACAAAAACGTGTAATCAGAATGATAGCTGGATCCCAGCCAAGATCATCTTGCAGACGTTTATTTAAGGAACTAGGGAAATTCACAGTAGCAGCGCTACCTATATATTCACTTACGAAATTTGTTATTAATAACCAATCCCAAATCAAAAGCAATAGAAGCTGTAGCAATGTGCATAGCTGTGACACTAGAAGAAAGTCTGATCTTCACTACTTTGGGTTAAATCTAAATTTGGCACAGAAAGGGGTGAGTTATGGTGCCACAAAAGCCTTGCTCACTGCTAAGCGACCTTTTGTGGCAGCGTAATCCACCTCTTGCTGTGCCAAAGCGAGATGTAACCGAAAGTGGTAAAGGTCAGCCTTTCTCCTCAACTACTTCTACGTAATAGACGAATTTTTAAACAAAAATTAGTAATCTTACAAAAAAACTTGAATCACGCCATGTAATGATTCCTGTTGTTAAAATGCATGTTCCATATCATTACTAAGTGTCGTATTCATGATCTGTGGAACAGGTACTAACCTAATCTGGTAGCGTAGCGGATTCTTATGTGTTTTATGTTAACGTTATCTATGATTCAGGTTTTTATTCTTTGACACAGAATTCATTATGTTTACTTTTCATGAATTAATGTGTAATGAAGAAAGCAGAATGTGGTGCATAGTAAGGGAGCGGTCTAGGGGTAGCGTCTTTGATTTATAATCAAACGTCTTCGGTCCCGGGTTCGATCCTCGCCACTGCCTAAACTTTGATAAATAATCAGCATTGGCGGCCGAAGACTTCCGGCATAAGAAGTCAGCGTCATTTTGCCAACGGCCTTGTCAAAGACGGCGGAGGAGCGGATAGAGGTTCAGGGCACTCTCTCGTCCTAGGGGTGGGAAATTGCTCCTAAAGGCGGAAGAATCAGCAATGATCAACGACATGAGGATGCAGAAGGCAATGGAAACCACTGCATTAAAGACACGTAACGTGTATCCACAGGACATGTGGCCTGTAATTGAAGAAGTGTCATGATGATCTCTCCATTGGCAAAAGATTCCGGAATAGTCCCCCATTCGGATCTCCGGGAGGGGACTGCCAAGGGGGAGGTTACCATGAGAAAAATATTGAATAATCAACGAAAGGGTAACGTTCTACGAGTCGGGGCGTGGAATGTCAGAAGCTTGAACGTGGTAGGGAAACTAGAAAATCTGAAAAGGGAAATGCAAAGGCTCAATCTAGATATAGTAGGGGTCAGTGAAGTGAAGTGGAAGGAAGACAAGGATTTCTGGTCAGATGAGCATCGGGTAATATCAACAGCAGCAGAAAATGGTGTAACAGGTGTAGGATTCGTTATGAATAGGAAGGTAGTGCAGAGGGTGTGTTACTGTGAACAGTTCAGTGACCGCGTTGTTCTAATCAGAATCGACAGCAGACCAACACCGACAACGATAGTTCAGGTATACATGCCTACGTCGCAAGCTGAAGATGAACAGATAGAGAAAGTGTGTGAGGTTATTGAAAGGGTAATGCAGTATGTAAAGGGGGACGAAAATCTGTCATGGGCGACTGGAATGCAGTTGCAGGGGACCGAGTAGAAGAAAAGGTTACAGGAGAATATGGGCTTGGGACAAGGAATGAAAGAGGAGAAAGACTAATTGAGTTCTGTAACAAGTTTCAGCTAGTAATAGCGAATACCCTGTTCAAGAATCGCAAGAGGAGGAGGTATAATTGGAAAAGGCCGGGAGATACGGGAAGATTTCAATTAGATTACATCATGGTCAGACAGAGATTCCGAAATCAGATACTGGATTGTAAGGCGTACCCAGGAGCAGATATAGACTCAGATCACAATATAGTAGTGATGAAGAGTAGGCTGAAGTTCAAGACATTAGTCAGGAAGAATCAATACGCAAAGAAGTGGGATACGAAAGTACTAAGGAATGACGAGATACGTTTGAAGTTCTCTAACGCTATAGATACAGCAATAAGGAATAGCGCAGTAGGCAGTACAGTTGAAGAGGAATGGACACCTCTAAAAACAGCCATCACAGAAGTTGGGAAGGAAAACATAGGTACAAAGAAGGTAGCTGCGAAGAAACCATGGGTAGCAGAAGAAATACTTCAGATGATTGATGAAAGGAGGAAGTACAAACATGTTCCGGGAAAATCAGGAATACAGAAATACAAGTCGCTGAGGAATGAAATAAATAGGAAGTGCAGGGAAGCTAAGACGAAATGGCTGCAGGAAAAATGTGAAGACATCGAAAAAGTTATGATTGTCGGAAGGACAGATTCAGCATACAGGAAAGTCAAAACAACCTTTGGTGACATTAAAAGCAACGGTGGTAACATTAAGAGTGCAACGGGAATTCCACTGTTAAATGCAGAGGAGAGAGCAGATAGGTGGAAAGAATACATTGAAAGCCTCTATGAGGGTGAAGATTTGTCTGATGTGATAGAAGAAGAAACAGGAGTCGATTTAGAAGAGATAGGGGATCCAGTATTAGAATCGGAATTTAAAAGAGCTTTGGAGGACTTACGGTCAAATATGGCAGAAGGGATAGATAACATTCCATCAGAATTTCTAAAATCATTGGGGGAAGTGGCAACAAAACGACTATTCACGTTATTGTGTAGAATATATGAGTCTGGCGATAAACCATCTGACTTCCGGAAAAGCATCATCCACACAATTCCGAAGACGGCAAGAACTGACAAGTGCGAGAATTATCGCACAATCAGCTTAACAGCTCAGGCATCGAAGCTGCTCACAAGAATAATATACACAAGAATGGGAAAGAAAATTGAGAATGCGCTAGGTGACGATCAGTTTGGCTTTAGGAAAAGTAAAGGGACGGGAGAGGCAATTCTGACGTTACGGCTAATTATGGAAGCAAGGCTAAAGAAAAATCAAGACACTTTCATAGGATTTGTCAACCTGGAAAAAGCGTTCGACAATATAAAATGGTGCAAGCTGTTCGAGATTCTGAAAAAAGTAGGGGTAAGCTGCAGGGAGAGACGGGTCATATACAATATGTACAACAACCAAGAGGGAATAATAAGAGTGGACGATCAAGAACGAAGTGCTCGCATTAAGAAGGGTGTAAGACAAGGCTGTAGCCTTTCGCCCCTACTCTTCAATCTGTACATCGAGGAAGCAATGATGGAAATAAAAGAAAGGTTCAGGAGTGGAATTAAAATACAAGGTGAAAGGATATCAATGATACGATTCGCTGATGACATTGCTATCCTGAGTGAAAGTGAAGAAGAATTAAATGATCTGCTGAACGGAATGAATAGTCTAATGAGTATGGTTTGAGAGTAAATCGGAGAAAGACGAAGGTAATGAGAAGTAGTAGAAATGAGAACAGTGAGAAACTTAACATCAGGATTGATGGTCACGAAGTCAATGAAGTTAAGGAATTCTGCTACCTAGGCAGTAAAATAACCAATGACGGACGGAGCAAGGAGGACATCAAAAGCAGACTCACTATGGCAAAAAAGGCATTTCTGGCCAAGAGAAGTCTACTAATATCAAATACCGGCCTTAATTTGAGGAAGAAATTTCTGAGGATGTACGTCTGGAGTACAGCATTGTATGGTAGTGAAACATGGACTGTGGGAAAACCGGAACAGAAGAGAATCGAAGCATTTGAGATGTGGTGCTATAGACGAATGTTGAAAATTAGGTGATTTAATAAGGTAAGGAATGAGGAGGTTCTAGCAGAATCGGAGAGGAAAGGAATATGTGGAAAACACTGATAAGGAGAAGGGACAGGATGATAGGACATCTGCTAAGACATGAGGGAATGACTTCCATGTTACTAGAGGGAGCTGTAGAGGGCAAAAACTGTAGAGGAAGACAGAGATTGGAATACGTCAAGCAAATAATTGAGGACGTAGGTTGCAAGTGCTACTCTGAGATGAAGAGGTTAGCACAGGAAAGGAATTCATGGCGGGCCGCATCAAACCAGTCAGTAGACTGATGACCGAAAAAAAAAAAAGATTAATATGGGACGGTGGGTATATGGCCCATTTGATGAATCTCGGATTTTCCCCAAAACAGCTGATGCATGCAGTGCTCGGAATAAAGTGTAGTCAACACTCCGTCATTTACCAGAAATTGTGTGATATAAACCTGATTTTTTTTGAGTATCGAAGCTGGTGAACTGCGTAATTTTCAACAAAAGTTTATTCTTTTAAAGAAGTAATATTATCATACCCGTATTAACATTGAAGGAGTCTAATTTAAATTATATCGTAATAATGAAATTTCGCTCAGAGCCCGGTTTCAGTTCCGCCATGTTTTAATGTGCAGTGTCAGTCGGGTAGTGCTGGGCATATAAGTGATGTTTTCTTAGGGCACGATGACAAGGTTGATGGATAAACCTGCCGGTGAGGTTTAAAGGAGCACGGAACGAGCGGCTTCTGGTGTTTTGGAAGGCGAAATGACCGAGAGGGCTGGCGCCGATCGTTTTAATGTTTCCAGAACTACACTGCAATAAAGATAGTGTATCAACAGATATCCACGACACCTCAAATGGTGTTTCTAAATCCATACGAAGAAATGCTTGAAGCAAACGACAGATTTAGATTCCACGTTGATGGCATTAAAACGATTCAGTTCCAGAATTTGAACTATGGTTTGACAAAGAACTTAAGACTGTCTCAGAGATTGGCAGAAATTGGCAGGTAAATATTTCTAGCAAAACTTCATAAAGAAACACGCACAACTGCCTTACAGAAAACGTCAGTGCTCAAGCTTAATGCATTGCGTCAGGTTCAGTCGCCCACAAGTTGAAAAAATTTTAACCATTTGTGTTTTCCTTGTCTTGTGCTTTTGATATATAAACCTATTAATTCTTTGTGAGGCTTGAAACAACATTTCTATTTAATAAACCATGTTCTGTTGCGTGACCCTTACTATTGGACACATGTCTTGACGTTTCGAATTGTAAGATTTAGAAAATCTTTTCTTGCTGTGTGTCATTTTGGTTAGAAATATACTTTTCACCATTTATGCCAGAACATATGTTCAAGTAAATGTTTCACGCGGCTATAAAGTATATCAAAAAAAGACAAAAGTTTTATACCACTTTTGCATTCACTGGTCCACACTAAGTGCCGTTTCCCTAATCTGTGTTATTCGTAACATTTTGCCCTCCGAATACCGGCAAGCACAAGTTCTGAAGCCGCACGTGTTCGTGTCAGGCGATCTGTCACGGTTCCCACCTTCAGCTGTTTTGGGGGGATAAATGCGAGAGAAACATGCCGCATGCGGCGAGTACGCCAACGCAGTTCCACCATTATAAACGCAGACAAACACTTAACGCCGCATTTCGGCGCTGGCTACCAAGACGTCGAAAGTTTGTAAACAGATTTGTTGCGTTAGCATTTTTTGCTGCAGTTTCAAAGATATGATGCGTTGTTGAATACGTAAAACCTATCGACGCCCGTCGTTGAATCAAATATGATTTTTTAACCTTGGAGTTCTTTGACGCTGTTTATCATCTGTTTCAGAAGTCTTATGCAACAGCTGTCAGCAACAGCAAATACGACAGGCAGCACAATCTCAAAAGAAAGAGAGCGCTGGATAGAATGTATATGACGCTATTTACACCTTTGATTAAAGAATTTAAAGAGAACATACCTCTTGAGGAAGAAATACTGTTAAAGTAAATCTTGTGTTATGTCGAGATGACCTCTTGCCGAATGATAATTACGACAGCGAGATCATCACATGCGAAGAGTACATGTACAAGGCGAAACTTTCTGTTCATAGTGTAGCGGAGGTCTTCAGCGTAAGCTTTCTGCGTCTGTTCTACAGTCGAGCGTTCTCTGGTCCCCATACTCAGTTCTGTAGGGCTGTCACCAGTGAAGCTGGAAGCCTTTCCAAGCGACGTCGAAAACTGGCCACTTTTCTGAGAGGTGTTAAAATTCTCCATGAAAGATAACTCCCCACGCCTTTCAGTTGTTGACAAACTCGCGTTTCTCAGAGCATATCTTGGAGGTGAAGCCAAATTGCTTACTGAAGGTATTTTCGAGACAGCGTCATCCTACAAAGACACGAAAAGAATCCTCAGCGCGTGAAGCGATCGGAAACGGATAGTCCCAGTTCACCTTAACTACCTCCATCGTTCAGATCATCTCGCCACAAATCCTGAATCCTTATACTGCAAGTCAGGTCCTTCAGTCACTGGAAGAAAATGTTAATACTTGCGAGCGGCAGAATATGATTCACATACATCGTAAACAGAAAAACGTTCTGAAGTTAAAGGTCTTTTTGGCACCAATAAGTTCGTGAGGCACTTACTGTACAGTAGATCGGTGGGGAATCCAGTTCCAAAATAGATTTAACCCCTGCTGCAGCTGCATTTCATTTTCATTCAAAACCAACACGTTCAGAACAAATCCTGGAGAAAAGTGTGGTGTCACCGCCAGACACCACACTTGCTAGGTGGTAGTTTTAAATCGGCCGCGGTCCATTAGCACATGTCGGACCCGCGTGTCGCCACTGTGTGATCGCAGACCGAGCGCCACCACAAGGCAGGTCTCGAGATACGGAAGAGCACTCGCCCCAGTTGTACGGACGACTTTGCTAGCGACTACACGGACGAAGCATAGCTCATTACCCGAGCAGATAGTTAGAATAGCCTTCAGCTGAGTCAATGGCTACGACCTAGCAAGGCGCCATTAGTAACATTGCATGTATCTATGGAGTCTCACTTGTATCGCCACAATCTCCAGATGTACCACAAGGATGGATTAAAGTTAAGTATTCCAGCAGCTACGTACTTTTCTTTATAGCATTCATTACGTATCCTGTTTCAGACCTCACGCCATCCAGCTTTAGCTTAGCGCGTGCCTTTCGGCTTCCTCTCATTGTGTCTAGGCTGTCTTGTCCTAGACACAACAAAAAGCAAAGGCGTATTGTGTGTCTTGTGAGCAACGAAATCACTGGTTCAGGTTCGTAAAATTGCGACAAAGTCTGATGAACGTGTCACTATATTATATTCGAATAACTGTTGTTTCTTGTGGCTCAGTTAAGCTAATAACCTGCGAAGAAGAGAAGCGTCTTTCGTTCATGCTGAAAGAAGAGCCACCACAAATTCGATTGCAATAACCATGAAACCTGTTTCTCTCAAATAGCTCCTACAAATAGTGGGAGAAAATAGTTTCGCCAGAAGCTTACTGGTAAGCGACGTGAAACTGATGTGTACTTGTCCAGCACATTTGTCAATTGCTTTCGAGTTCCGTGGGCGCATGGAGTTTTACAGAAGTAAACTGTGTGACTGGATCCACGTACACCTCGAAATATGCGGAAAAATAATAGCTACATATTCGTGGCAAGCAATAATGTAAATGTCACTGCAACGTGACTCACTTGCAGCAGTTAAATTTTTCATTTTTTAATTGTATTGAAGTCATAAAATCGAACAAACTCAATCCTGAGAGAAACCACTCTTATATGCAGATAACATACTTCTATTACGTTAGTAAGAAACTCCCAGAATCGTTTATAAATGAGACAATACATAAAACTGTATTTGAACTCTGTAACTCCACGTCTCTGACCACTTCACCAAACTGGCATAAAACTGTTAACAACAGTGTCTTCCGTCTTAGGATCTCCTAAAAGCTTTTGTAGCTGATGTCCCATTAACTGACAGTTAATTATAACAAATCGTACCACGAGTGGCGTGTCTGTGATAAATCTTCAGTGCACCGTTGCCTTGATACTGTACGCTGTCATAATACACAAGTTTCAATACGAAAACAACGAAATACGATGAAATCCAATATGGCATCACTAAAGCTCTCCTTTTTTTTTTTTTTTTTTTTTCGAGTGCTATCAAAATTCCTGGTCGCATAGAGTTTTATGGAAAACAAGTCATCTTGACGCCACTTCAGAGTAAGCTTCGAGTGACAATTATCTCACCACAATTATCAATTTGGTCACCAATACTCACAACATCTTCAGGTTTCACATTTCAAACTGCACGTGTGCGAATGATATGAGCTACAGGTTTGAGAAAGGCCACTTTCTATGTTTTGGTACGGACAGTGAATTCACGTTCATCAAGAAATTTTTAATCCACAATCTGAAATTTAAACTATTACTACTCAGTCACTGGTAGTCCACGCCTTCGGAACTTTTTGTGCCGCATGAGATAACGCCGCATTCTGAAGGTAAACCTGAGAAGCATGCGTAGCAGTCACCAAAGCTGACTTTCCGTTAGAAAGCACACATTGCATCACACAACATCCAGCAGTCTCTCAAGAGTGGGATATACTAAGTTGACACGAAAATTACAAATAGCTCTTTCAAGATACAGATGGAATTTTCCATTCGAGATACTCATATGCGCAGACCAGCACTGGAAATTCTTTAAGCACGCTGAGCCAGTATTATTTCCCACCCATCTGTATTATTATCTTCGAAGATTGATTACATACTTACAAGGGAACCTCCCCATCGCACCCCCCCCCCCCCCCCTCTCAGATTTAGTTAGAAGTTGGCACAGTGGATAGGCCTTGATAAACTGAACACAGATCAATTGAGAAAACAGGAAGAAGTTGTGTGGAACTGTGAAAAAATAAGCAAAATATACAAACTGAGTAGTCCATGGGCCATATAGGTAACATCATGGAGAACGTGAGCTCAGGAGCGTCGTGGTCCCGTGCTAGCGTGAGCAGCTGAAGAACGAGAGGTCCTTGGTTCAAGTTTTCCCGGGAGTGAAAATTTTACTTTCTTTATTTTTGCGTATTATCTGTCCGTTCGTTCATTGACGTCTCTGTTCACTGTAATGAGTTTAGTGTCTGTGTTTTGCGACCGCATCGCAAAACCGTGCGATTAGTAGACGAAAGGACGTGCCTCTCCAATGGGAACCGAAAACATTTGATCGCAAGGTCATAGGTCAACCGATTCCTCCACAGGAAAACACATCTGATATATTCTATACGACACTGGTGACGGCATGTGCATCACATGACAGGAATATGTTGTCGACCCACCTAACTTGTACACTTGGCGAATGGGTAAAAAGATTCTTCTACGTTGCCCGATTTAGGTTTCCTTGTGGATGTGATAATCACTCCCAAAAAAGTGATGAAAACATAAGAGTTTGTCACATAAAATGAAAATAAAAAACCAAACTTTTGACTCAATGGAATATTTGAACGAAGGACCTTTCGTTCCGCAGTTGCTCACGTTACCACGACGCCACGGCGCGCCTGCGTTCCGAAGTGTCCTTATGTTGCCTATCTTGCCATGAACTACTCAGTTTGTATATTTTGCTTATTTTTTCACAGTTCCACACAACTTCTTCCTGTTTTCTCAATTGATCTGTGTTCAGTTTTTCAAGGCCTATCCACTGTGCCAACTTATAACTAAATCTGAGGGGGGTGCGATGGGAGGTTCCCTTGTTAGTGGTAAACGTCCAACAATATACCCTCCAGGGTAGCCGAGAGCGCTAACGCGCTGCTTCCTGGACTCGGGTGGGCGCGCTGGCCCCAGATCGAATCCGCCTGGCGGACTAACGACGAGGGCCAGTGAGCTAGCCAGCCTGAATGTGGTTTTTAGGCGGTTTTCCACATCCCGCTAGGTGAATACCGGGCTGGTCCCCATGTTCCGCCTCAGTTACACGACTCACAGACATTTGCAAAACGCTCACGCTATTCCATGGCTTACACTAGATGCAGACAGCTGGGGTACACCGATGCCGTCTTGGGGGTACGGGGTGGCGACAGTAAGGGCATCCGGCCACCCTTTAAAATTAACATGCCACGTCCGTTTAACCATAACAGCAGACCCCGCCAGTACCGTCCGGAGTGTCCGAGCGGTTCTAGGCGCTACAGTCAGGAACCGCGCGACCGCTATGGTCGCAGGTTCGAATCTTGCCTCGGGCACGGATGTGTGTGATGTCCTTAGGTTAGGTTAGGTTTAAGTAGTTCTAAGTTCTAGGGGACCGATGACCTCAGAAGTTAAGCCCCATAGTGCTTAGAGCCATTTGAACAGTTTTGAGACCCCGCCAGTCGGGATTAATGCTTGGAAAGAGAGAGAACCGTTCAAGAATATCCTTAAGTTACTCAACAGTGAACATCATAACTATTTTCGAGGTAGCTTCCACAGCTTCTGAGGCCTACTAACTATAGAAATATAGATGGGCCTTACTGTGATTCAAAGACGTTCTGAACTCTTGGAAGAATTTCACCCATCTTACTCTACCGCAGGCCACCAACGAGTTGTTCGCCTTTCACAGAAGTTGGTCTCGTGGATTGCGGACTAGGGGAAGGTCAGATAGCATCGGGAAATGTGCAGTAAACTGTGCGTTTTATAATATTTACCCTGACTCAGGAAATTAATCAAGAGCTGGAGACGCCTTTAAGACACAAACTGAAATCAATGCTCGCAACGCAATGGCTAACGTGAAGAATTTGTGGTCCTAGATGTGGGTCCTAAAGTGGAGAATTTGAAGTTAATAGAAAATGTAAAAAGAGACAAGTTTTAAATAATCACATTAATCGATACACTTAAAAACACACATTAAATGCATCATGCGGCGAAACAAGTACTGTGTCATTTAAAAGATACAGAGGCGAGCGACTGTGTCGGGGCTTACCCCAGTTCACTGCTAGTAGCGTCACATCGTCATAACGCGCCTGCACGTTGCTTACAAAGCGTTGTGCCGTAATCTAAGGACGAAATTAAAAATTATAGTTGCTTTTCCAAACTTTGTAAACATATGCTTCGGTATAATAATGTTTAAATTGTTAAATCTCAGAGCGAGCAGATGAATATGTTTCCCTAAATACCGTGTTTTAAAGAAAAAAGTGCCACTAAATAATAATAAAGCTAGAAAGGTTTCTTGAAGCATTGGATCGGAAAATACAGAAAATCATTCAGCAGATATTAACAAATACAACATCCAAAGTGAGATTTATGGGGAAACTTCCAAAACAATTCGAGATAAAAACTGGGGTTGGACTAGGTGATGACTAGGTGATGGGATATGGCCTTTGTTGTTCAAGGTAGTTCTAGATAGAGTCATGGAAGAATGGGAAAAGAAACTTGAAGTAGAAAATTCCTGGAAACCAATTTCATTAGGAACCAAAAAAATAACCTACAAATACCCTTCCTAGCCTTCGCGGACGGCCTCACAACAATGGCAGATTCTTGTGAGATGGCTATAAAACAGATAGAAACTCTAAAAGAAGGCGCAGAGAAAGTCGGCCTGCAGATATCATTTGAAAAGTGTTTACAACAACAAATTTAGAAATTTTCAAATTACAAACCAAATATGGAGGAATTAACAGAGTATCGCACTTTAAACATGTAGGAGAAATTACCTCTGAAAAACATGCAAAACAAGAAAGAATATAAAAAGCTCGTAAAGGTTTAGGAGCCGGCCGCTGTGGCCAAGCGGTTCTAGGCGTTTCAGTCCGGGACCGCGCTGCTGCTACTGTCGCAGGTTCGAATCCTGCCTCGGGCATGGATGTGTGTGATGTCCTTAGCTTAGTTAGGTTTAAGTAGTTCTAATTCTAGGGGACTGATGACCTCCGATGTTAAGTCCCATAGTGCTTAGAGCCATTTGAACCATTTGAAAGGTTTAGGATGAGTGCGAAACCTCTATGATAAAAAAAATACTTATCTTTAAATGCCACAATTCAACAGTAATTAAACCATCAATTCTATATGCCAGCGAAACATTGGTACTAAACAGAAAAAGTGATATAGAAAATCTAAAGAAAGAAGAAAGAAAAAAATTAGGAAAATTTTGGGACCAAAATGGGCCGAGGATGGATATAGACTACAAAAACGTCCAAAATTGAAGAATATTCTAACACAGAGACAGACATGAGGAAAAAACGCCTCAAATTCTATGGCCACATAATGAAGTTTCCTGAACAGAACAAGAAAAAGAATAGGGAAAACGTAGATTCACTCGATAATGGAGGCGAATGGGTTCAAAATGTTAAAAAAGTCTTGGAATTAGCTAAAAGTCACCAAAGAAGAAATAGGTGTAAGGAACATTTTTAGAATAAAAGTAGAAAAATGGGAGGTTAAACCAGAGACAAAACACCGAAGAACCGGAACAAAATGGAGCGAAGAAAGAAGAGCTAAATTCTCGCAAACAATGAAAAACTTGTGGGCAAATAAAAAGAACCAGAAGAACGGAAAATTAACCATCTTTACTTAGCGTCTTCCACTCTGGGACCTTTGCGACTAACAATAATAATAATAATAATAATAATAACAATAAAGCTAGAAAGCCAACAATCATTCAGAATGTGAAAATGTATGTCACAATCAACTGTTACAAGTTTCATCTCGATCATAACAATGTTCTTGTCGAAATCGGCGTTTTTACGAAAATCTGAAAGCGCTAAATATTAGGCTCAGAGAAATGAAAATTCGTATGGTGCATCATTTTAGTATAAAAATATTAACGATGTGGCCTCATTAAGATACCTTTAATAGTTTTCGAGTAAGTTACTGAAAACTAAATTGGGAACAAAAACGTCCCTGTTCGTAATAGATTAAGTATTAGTTATATTAATGACAGAAAGTTTTGATTACAGCAGCTGATGAAACCAATTAAATAACTGAGCTATAACAAGTTTTAAGACTTTGATGCAAACATCACTCAATACAAGGTGTCTTAATGATATAGTTCAGAGGTCAAGTTTTACTGTTGGCTCCGTCTAAAAATTCTAGTTTAAATGTAGGCGAGTTAAAAAATTTTATGTCATTAACGCCAACTTAATTCCATTCATAGAAAAATTACGAAGATTGTAAAGTGATATATAACAGTGTTATAAAATGTGTCCGAGAAAGCGCCATTTAGATGCTTCTACCTAACCATAGAGCGGATGACGGCAGGTGTTCCCCTCGGCGGTCCGCCGCCTCCATACATAAATTCTGCCAGAGAGACACTATAGGCACTTCATTACGCTCCCAGCTATCAATCGGTCCGCGTCAGTCAAACGTCGGCTTAAGTGCTGCCTCGTGTGACGTCCAGCCAGGCTGGTACTAAAAGTGTTCTCGGTAATAATAGAAAGTGAACTCGCGAGGACTGTACGCCGTCCTGGATCGTTTACATTTTTGAAAAGACTTCACTTCGCACCGAGCTATCCCTGTGTCCGCGTCGCTCAAACGCCTGTTTACGAGCTGCCTCGGATGACGTCACAGCTGTGCTGCTGCTAAACGCCTGTTTTTGGCACAAATAGGAAGCGAGCTCGCGAGGACTGTACGCCGTTCTGGATGGCTTAGGTTTGTGACTGTTTGTGTGCCACCAGTGGATATAATAAAATGGCGTTGCAAGTGGTGAGATTATTTTCCACTTCTGTGGCGAGCAATTGGTTTTGATTATTAAAAGTCAGGGCGAAAGACCATTTAATGGGAACTTACCATAGAGGTAGTGTTGTTTATGATAGAGACACCATTATTATTATTATTATTGAAATGATAGTTAAATCGACGCCCTAGCTGCAAACAGGCGGTGATATACTTCATTGGGGACATGTAGAAAATGTGTACCCCGACCGGGACTCGAACCCGGGAAATCCTGCTTTCATGACAGACGCTCTATTCATCTGAGCCACCGAGGGCACAGAGGATAGTGCGACTGCAGGGACTTATCCCTTGCACGCTCCCCGTGAGACCCACATTCCCAACATGTCCACAGCACTACATTCGTAAAGTGCCTAATAGATGTTAGCCTATCATACTAGTCCCGTAAAAGTTCGGGCATAGCGTGTGCGTTCGCACAAAAGGTCAATGGCCAGGGAGCCATATTTTAACTATATATGACAGTAGTAGTTGGCGATCGGTCATAGATCGACGCACAGACAGTGTAGGGTGTGTGTGTGGCTGGTTTGCGTGCTGTGTACAGTACGGTTTCCCTGCGGTTGCCTGTTTCTCGGCGGGTGGAGCATCTGGGGTTGCCAGTAGTAGCTGTGTTGTAGGGGCTCGCCAGTACTGTCGTGTTAGCGTGCTATGGACCATAGATGTTTAGTTCCTAGCCAGTAGTGTCTTTGGTCTGTTATGCTTCCATCTATAGTTGTGGTCGTAGTTACCCAGAGAAAGGACAAACGGGTTGCGCGAGTGTCTCGTGTTATTGTACAGTCGTGTGGAGAGTTTTTGGAATACCTGCAAGATGGTATCTAGCCGATATTCCCGGTGAAGGTCCGCGATGCGTGTGTAGTGCGGAGCGTTGCTTTTGATTCTGAGTACTTTGTTCTGTATGAGCTGCAGTTGGCGCAGGCGAGTGGGCGCCGCGTATCGCCAGACAGGGGCTGCGTACGTCATCAGGGGTCGAATAAGTGCCATGTACATGGACCTAGACACCCTCCTATTCAGTGCGCTACGCCTGTTAAGCATAGGGTAGAGTTGTTTGAGCCTCGCGTTTGCTTTGTTGGTCACGTGTTGAATGTGGTCCTCCCAGAGTAGTTTCCGGTCCAGCTTGACACCGAGGTATTTGACCTTCTCGCGGAAACGCATTGGGCGTGCGTGTAGTGTTATTGGGTTGCAGTGGTGATGTCTGCGCAGTAGCTTCGGTCTTCTAGTGATCGGAACGGCTTCGCACTTGTCGACGTTTACTCTAACACGCCATTTCACCAGCCAAGGCTCTGCCGGTCTGAGTGCAGTCTGTAGTCGTGAGTTAATGTTAGACGGCTTCCAGTCTTGCGCAAGGATGGCTGTCCCATCCACGTAGATTGCCACCGTCGTGTTGAGTGTAGCTGGGAGGTCGTTAATGTAGAGTTTAAACAGTAAGGGCCCTAGGATGCTTCCTTGGGGTACTCCTGCCTGGATACCGTGTTGTGTCGATTGTTTGCCCTGCGCGTCGGTGTTGAAACTCCTGTCCGTGAGATATGAGTGTATGAGACGTACGAGCCCGTCGGGGAAACTAACACGCCACACGTTCCAATCGCCGAATAACAACACTGCGGTGGCCAATGGCGTGATTCCTTCATGCACAAAAAAACCTCGCCGAGAATGTGCTTCACGACAAAACGCCGATGACTTTCCGATATACCGAGCGAGGTGGCGCCGTGGTTAGACACTGGACTCGCATTCGGGAGGACGACGGTTCAATCCCGTGTCCGGCCATCCTGATTTAGGTTTTCCGTGATTTCCCTAAATCGCTCCAGGCAAATGCCGGGATGGTTCCCTTGAAAGGGCACGGCCGACTTCCTTCCCCATCCTTCCCTAATCCGATGAGACTGATGACCACGCTGTCTGGTCTCCTTCCCCAAAACAACCCAACCCCAACTTTCCGATACGCCGCTCTTTCTCCAAAAAACAGCTGCTGCTCCATCTTCGTGACATCACAAACATTTTTACCAAATGCGAGTTTTTGCGCCCAGCAACTAGCATCAGAGCGGATCTGCTAGACGTGTTTCTTTAGGAAAATGTAAGATCGTTATCTGCTAAAGGCACTCGTTAGAACTTGGAAAAGCGCCGCCCTCCAGCTGGTAAAGTTCCTTCCCTGGCCTCTGTTCGGCTGTAGGGCTGGGGGCAGCTCACAAACACAGAAAAGCTCCAACCATCCGGAGCTCACCTGGCAAGACGACTTTCACAGAGATCACACCTGAGCTTCCCTGCCTGTGCGGATGCCAGAAGCAGCTTCCTTTGTTGTGTCTGATACTGTCGAGCCTGTTACAGATACAGATTTCTGCCCTGTTCCCATGCACTATCAAAAACTAAGAAGAAAAAAAGTCCCTCTCCTGGTTAAATGTAGTTAAGCTTTGACATTAGTTAGAAGTCAGGATGTACAGCCACTACAGTCCAATTCACTTTAATAAAAATTATTGTCTTACTCTGCATCCTCATTATCTTCTAAATGTAGTGTTACTCTCATATTAAACGAAAAGGACGTGCCATATGAACACACTAATTTGTTCAATGTAAGCTTTTCCGAAATTGTAATATTTTCAGAAAATTGTAATGAGATATTTTTGAGTTTTCAGAAAAGAAAAAAGTGACTAGGTTCAGATAAGGCTAATAGAGGGCTGTAGAACAACAGGAATGCCTTTTGAGGCAAAAAAAAAATGCCGTGATGGAAGGGGCTCTGTGACGTGAGGCGTTGTCATGCTGAAGCATCCTCCTGTCTGCAATGTTTGGTCTCTTTCGATTCACCCTTTCCCTGAGCCTTTCAAGGACATCTTTGTAAAACACTGCGTTTGCCCTAGAGGAAATGTCTCTGAAGAGCATGCATACGTTTTGAAGTTGAAGGGTTCCCTGAGCGAGGTTCATCTTCAACGTTTTCTCTGCCTTCCAAAAATGGTTTGTGCCAGCGAAAAACTTGTACTCTTGACAGTGGATTGTTGCCCGGAGGCCTGTTTCAACTTTTGAAAGGTAATAGTAGCCGATTCCCCAAGATTAAAACAAAATATGACGGCGTAACGTTGCTCCAGATTCCACTGTTCCATTTTTGTAACGCACAACAACAACACAACTTCGCTTATGGCGCTCTCAAAAATCACGTGGTGGCTGTACAGAGCTGAAACTCGGACTGAGCATCTCGAATGGATGAACACACCGATCTACACAGGTACAACAGAAAAGCCATGTCAGATCGCTCGCAGTGTTTTCAGTCTCATTACTTTTCTCACACACCACGTAAATTTGTTGATTTTTTTTAAAAGAAATATATTTTCCACGCTTTGCACTTTGACATTTAATTTTCGGAAGGGTTGCGTCAGACATGAAATCATGTAAACAACTTATTTTTGTCACAAAAAGTTTTTATTGCACAATAAATAGTTACAAAAATTAAACTAAAGTAAATACTAATGATTCACCGTAGTACTAAGTCTTCACATTAGGAGAACGTTGACTAAAATAACTAAAAAATCATAATAAAGTTACCGAGTTGCATTTTTGAACAGGATGGGCCTGAATCATCGTAGTAGTTTACGCTTTAGTTAAAAATTTATCGGGCTGTTCAGTACTACTTGACACAATTGTCGTGGGCCTAGCCCTCACAGATGCTACATTGAGTCCAGTCTTCATTGCTTATACCAAACTGTTCCTGCTCATCACTCAGTCTTCTCGGAAAAATGCTTATTATTCCTAAAACATGTTTCATTGCCACATCTGTGTTTCCTTATAATCCAAAGAGTATCACTTAATGTACTTCTTGGTTCTTTGGGCACCTTCACGTTACTTTATCTCATTTATATCATGACTTCTGCATAATTGCCGTTTAGAAGAAAAAACAGGGAAAGTACAAGTAGGACTGGCTGTAAACTTTCCATACAAATCTAATTATGTATGTAGATAATAATTGTAATTTCATGTAGCTCGGTGGACTGATGCAAGTGTTTCTATTGGACGCCACTTCAGCAACTTGTGAATCCCTAACCTATACCAGTAAGGCAGCTGCGGAAAGGCGACGTACAGTTTAGCACAGTATCGAAACCATATCTTGTTACTGGCGATTCCTCACATTGTTGAGTGGTGAAGGCTAGGTTAATACGAAGACTGAAAAATCCATGGCCCGACTGAAGTTGGATACTGTGACCTCTCGGTTTCCATGCACGTGCTCTTTTTGCTAGATCACCAAGCCCAACGAGTGTGTATGAGTAGACAGTTCAGCTATACGGTTTGATGAGTGAGTTTGCATCAAAATATGTGATATACGTGGCTGTTTCTTTTGATTTCACTGACTTGCTAGCTCCAATTTTTCACACCACTCTGGAATCAGAAAAATTAGTATGTGACATAAATTTCTGGTTGATTCCTCCACTCATTACTGGGAAAGAGTCTTAGCAGTGGGGCAGACAGGAAGACAACAAACGGATTACTTAAGGCTTTCATTTTTACATATTTAGATACTGAACCCTAAAAAAAAAATTAAGTTTTATGGTACCTATTTTGTCCAGTACCCAAAATTGCTTTTCTGTTATAACCTAAGTGAAGCACTGTGATACCTTAACACTACCATTGTTGTTAACTTAATAGTTAGGCTAGATGATATCACAGTCCACAATATATGGTGAATCAAAAATTACTTTACAGTTTTGGAATGACACAGTAATTTATTGAGATAACTTACAGAATCGGTAAATATGTCATTTTGTAGAAAACGACCTCAGTTTCACTTAAACCTGTAGGTGTCATTTTGGTTGAGTGTGACAACCATTTGTGATGCAGCAAATATCTCACTGGTAATTAGTATCTTTCCACACTAGTTGCTGCAAGTTAGACCTTGGTGTAATGGCATTGCAGATTCGATTTTTTAAGTCGGCTAAATTGTTCTGTGGGGGGAGGGGGAACTTAATCACGATCTATAATGAAACCCTACAGAAATATATCCAGTGGTGTGAAGCCGTAGGGAGGGGGGGGGGGCGGGGGGCGGTAGAGGTCCAAGAACTACCCGCAGCGATTGACGAGGGAACTTCGAACTTCCGTGAGGCAATGAGGTGGTGCACCATCTTGTTTGTAGTAAACCATCCGATCTCGGTCATCTTCTTCATCGATCTGTTGCAAAGTTCGTTTCACGAAACCAAAACACACAGCAAGCACGCTCTGCACCAGTGAATGTTGCCGTTTTAACAGTTCACTACGCTGGAAAACCTAGTGGCGCAATGAGATACTGATGCACTGCGTGAACCAAACTTGGAGTTGTTTGCTAAAAAATGACATTTACTGGTTCTGTAAATAATCTCAATAAATTTCTGTATCGTTCTAAAGTTGCAAAAGGCTGTTTCGACTCGTCCTGTAAATCGAATTGTTGTTGTACTGTAAATTCCGTCTGTGCAGCGAAAACTCACTAGAAACAGATAACATGTTGCCGCTCAGAAAGGCACCGTTGTTTGGATTCAAAATTCCGTGAGAGGTCTTGTTCCTCCAGAGATCACGATGCAGGGCGCTGTAGGTCCTTACACTAAGCTGAAGTATAGAAGCAGCTCTTGTCAGATACACTGAAGAGCCACGGAAACTGGTACACCTGACTAATATCGCGTAGGGCACCCGCGAGCACGCAGAACGGCCGCAAGACTCATTAGTGAAGTAGTGCAGGAGGGAACTGACACCATGAATCCTGCAGGGCTGTCCATAAATCCGTAACAGTACGAGCGAGTGGAGATCTCTTCTGAACAGCACGTGTAAGATATCCCATGTATGCTAAATAATGTTAATGTCTGGGGAACCTGGTGGCCAGCGGAAGAGTTTAAACTCAGAAGAGTGTTTCTGGAGCCCCTCTGTAGAGTTCTGAACACTTGGGGTGTCGCATCGTCCTGCTGCAATTGCCCAAGTCCGTCAGAATGCACAATGGACATGAATGCATACAGGTGATCAGCCAGGATGCTTACGTACGTGTCACCTATCAGAGTCGTATCTAGACCGATCAAGAGTCCCATATCACTCCAACTACACACGCCCCATACCTATACAGAGCCTCCACCTGCTTAAACAGCCTTCTGCTGACATGCAGGATCCATGGATTCATGAGGTTGTCTCAATACTCGTACACATCCAACCGCTCGATACAATTTGAAACGAGACTCGTCTGACCAGGCAGCATGTTTCCAGTCATCAACATTGTAATGTCGGTGTTGACGGGCCCAGGCGAGGCTTAAAGCTTTGTGTCGTGCACTCATCACGGGTACACGAGAGGGCCTTCAGCTCCTAAAGCCCATATCGACGTTTCGTTGAATGGTTCGCACGCTGACACTTGTCGATGGCCCAGCATCGAAATTTGCTGCAATCTGTGCAAAGATTGCACTTCGGTCACGTTGAACGATTATCTTCAGTCGTCATTGGTTCCTTTCGTGTAGTATCCTCTTCCGGGCGTAGCGATGTCCGAGAGCTCATGTTTTCCCGTATTCCTGATATTCACGGTACATTCGTAAAATGGTCATACCGGAAAATCCCCACTTCATCGCTACCTCGGAGATGCTTGTCGCATCACTCGTGCGGTAACTACAACACCACGTGCAGACTAACTTGATATCCTGCCATTGTAGCAGCTTGTAACCGATATAACAACTGCTCCAGAAACTACACTGATGCTCATAAATTAAGGATAATGCTGATACATGGTGAAACAACGCTTTGGTGGGCTGTTTGCGGGTTTAAATCACCTCGGGGTATGACCATGCGGTCGTCGCACGGTGACGCTGGCAGCAGTCAACATATGCAGTGGTGTATTGGCGCATGTCAAAGTATTTTGCAGCGAGTAAGTGTGCAGACTTTTTCAGACGTGCTAATGGTGACTGTGTGTTGAAAATGGCTCAAAGAAGAAATATTGATGACGTTATGACGGGTAGAATATTAGGGCGACTGGAGGCTGGTGAAACACAGCAGGTCGTAGCATGGGCCCTCCGTGTGCCACAAAGTGTGATCTCACGATTATGGCAACGATTCCAGCAGACAGGAAACGTGTCCAGGTGTTACAGTAAGGGATGTCCACAATGTACACCACAAGAAGACCGATATCTCACCATCAGTGCCCGCAGACGGCCACGGAGTACAGCAGGTAGCCTTGTTGGGGACCTTACCGCAGCCACTGGAACAGTTGTCTCCAGACACACAGTCTACCAACGACTGAACAGACATGGTTTATTCGCCCAGAGAGCTGTAAGGTGCATTCCACTGACCCCTGATCACAGGAGAGCCCGTAAAGCCTGGTGTCAAGAACACAGTACATGGTCATTGGAACAGTGGTCCCAGGTTATGTTCACAGACGAATGCAGGTATAGTCTGAACAGTGATTCTCGCCGGGGTTTCATCTTGCGTGAACCAGGAACCAGATACTAACCACTTAATGTCCTTGAAAGGGACCTGTATGGAGGTCGTGGTCTGATGGTGTGAGGTGGGATTATGATTGGTGCACGTACACCCCTGCATGTCTCTGACAGGGAAACTGTAACAGGTCAGGTGTATCAGGACCTCATTTTGCACCAATATGTCCGCCTTTTCAGGAGTGCAGTGGATCCCACCTTCCTCCTCCGAGCTGCCATCGCGGAGGAGTACCTTAAAACAGAAGATGTCAGGCGAATGGTGTGACCTGCCTGTTCTCCAGACCTAAACCCCATCGAGCACGTCTGGGGTGCTCTCGGTCGACGTATCACTGCACGTCTTCAAACCCCTACGACACTTCAGGAGCTCCGACAGGCACTGGTGCAAGAATGGGATGCTGTACCCCAGCAGCTGCTCGACCACCTGATCCAGAGTATGCCAACCCATTGGTCGGCCTGTGTACGTGCGCATGCTGATCAAATGGTTCAAATGGATCTGAACACTATGGGACTTAACTTCTTAGGTCATCAGTCCCCTAGGACTTAGAACTACTTAAACCTAACTAACCTAAGGACAACACAGACCTCCATACCCGAGGCAGGATTCGAACCTGCGACCGTAGCGGTCAGGCGGTTCCAGACTGTAGCGCCTAGAACTGCTCGGCCACCCGGCCGGCCATGCTGATCATATCCCATATTGATGTAGGGGTACATGCGCAGGAAACAGTGGCGTTTTGTAGCACATGTGTTTCGTGGCGGTTTTCTCAACTTATCGTCAATACCGTGCACTTACAGATCTGCATCGTGTGTGTTCCCTATGTGCCTATGCTATTAGCGCCAGTTTTGCGTAGTGCCACGTTGTATGGCACCACGTTCTACAAATATCCTTAATTCATGAGCATGAGTGTAGTTGCTCATATAGGCATTGCCGACCTCAGAGCCATATTCTGTCTGTTTACATATCTCTGTATTTGAATACTCATACCTAAACAGTTTCTTTGACACTTCAGTGTGTAACCTCCCCCTCACTTATCGACCTTAATGCTAGTGAAAAATCAAACCGCGTGCACCTAATGGAAATATGGGAAAAGCAGTCGTCACCGAAGTTAATTTGTCGCTAAAGAGAGGGGAAAGGGTTACATCTAAATGAAAGGAAAAATGGAAATAAAATTGGTGGAAATTAATTTTGAGAAAAGGGTAAAATTAATAAGGAAAGTAAATGTCAGGTCGTTACGTTAACAATTAATTGGCGTTAATTAGATATTTGAGATTTGGGGAAAATTACGGTCGCCAGTCCTATGGACAACTACTATAATAACTGAAAATGAAAGATTAACACACATATAATTAGCACTAAAATCGTGGCAACTGAAGGTTGACACGTGTTGTGTGAAAACTGAACTTAGGTCGGAAGTAATAAATTTCACTACACTCTGACTTAATTTAGCAAAAGAATTAATAAAACCGGAAATTTAAAAGTTAATTTAGTGACTGAAATTAATAGTGAACGTTGTTTCTGAAGCACATCGAAATTCAGTAAAATCCGGTTAGTCTTGGACTACCTCAACAATCATTTCAAAAGCTACTTGAATCTACGCAATTTAGAAATAAGAGATTTAACTTTGAACTTGAATTAAATGATTCTGAACAATTAACAATAGTAAAATTTAGTACGTACCAAGTTGAGCTGCAGTCACAGGTAAGCTAAAATATAGTAACAAAACTCGCACTCTTAATTTCTGCTTGTGTAATCTAAATATTGTAGCCAGCTATGAATACCTTAACTGAACTTTGAAATGAAAGCAGTGAAATCAAATGATATTACTTTAATGCTGGCGTTTGAATTTCAAAGACACTCGAGTTCATTTCGGAAAAGGAAAGGACCCTGCTTGGTAACGCAGTTGGGACAATGAGCAACAAAGGTTCATGCTAAGTTGCTGTATTTTGCTAATGGAGTAGTTTGAAAAGCTGAGGTCTGCCATACAGTTCTAAAACTTTACGTGCTTTGAGTCTTCCTTGTTGGTTGATT
This sequence comes from Schistocerca serialis cubense, assembly GCF_023864345.2. Taxonomy (NCBI): domain Eukaryota; kingdom Metazoa; phylum Arthropoda; class Insecta; order Orthoptera; family Acrididae; genus Schistocerca; species Schistocerca serialis. Next base: position 1,119,144,454 of record NC_064639.1, on the reverse strand, counting down.
GAAGGTTTGAAGTCGTCGATCGGGGAGGCGGTGACTGACTCATTGTCAGCCGTCGCTGTTGCGGAAGCTGGATGTTGGCGCGCCTTCTTCTCGACACGGTCACCAGGCAAAAACGGGCTCTTGATGTGCCCAAGCTAATGCTTCCCCTCCGCGACACCGTGTCAGAAACTATCGTAGCAAGTCGAGCGCAATTACATGCTGCCAAACCCCGAAAACGCGGCAACTCGCGGGAGCGTCACACAACACACCTGCTCCACCGCCCTACTCCAGCCAGCCTCCCTCTGCCCGCGCTCCATGGGGTAGCATTCATCTCACGCTAGGTGAGGAGAGCCCTAGGCACGCGTCATCATGAGTTTCACGAGTTGTCCTACCGACGTGTGCATTCTGTATATATCGATTGTTGTGTGCATCATGAATCTGCATTGTTATTTGTTTATGTGCTTTCATTGTCCGAAGTTGCTAGCGTGTACGTCGTTCTGAACATGGGCTCTAATGGAGATGAGAGAACTTTCGAGCAGATCCATGAAGATAGTCTGAAAGATTTCGCTCTTTCTTAGTTGATTTACAACACAAAGGCAAAATTAAATGGAACTAGATCGTTTAATGTTTCTAGCAACATTGGGAATTACCTTCAGAACCACTTCAATTTCTCAGTTTAACGTTCCTGCCCACATGAATTATGTACAATTCATTGGATTTTATAAAAATACGAAACACATTAATTTCATCCTATTTCATGTTTTTATCCACATGATTTATTCAATATTAATCGGATTGAAAACATGACTAGACACTTTTTAACTTTCGTGAAGGGTATGATTCCTTCATTCAGATATTCGTTACGTTCATGAAACACACAATAACATCCTTATTCTTTGGATTGCAGCTTAATAATTAATTACTTCACTTTTCTGTCCACACGATTTATGCACGATTCATCAGATTTAAAAAGAATGATAAGCATTTTTTTAATTTCGTTATGGCTCCTTCGCTCAGACATTAATTATGTTCAAAAATGCACAATAACATCGCATATTGTTGGGATTACATTTAACAACTCATTCAGCTGGGATGAGCATATCACACAACTCCTGCCACTTCGTTTGTACACATGTGATGTGCCTACAACCCCAGAGGATATGAAACAACGTATTGTGGCAGCCTGCGGCGACATTACACCAGATGTACTGCGGCGTGTACGACATCCATTACGCCAGAGATTGCAATTGTGTGCAGCAAATGATGGCGACCACATTGAACATCTATTGGCCTGACATGTCGGGACACACTCTATTCCACTCCGTAACTGAAAACGGAAACCACGTGTGTACGTGTACCTCACCCCTCTTGGTAATGTACATGTGCGTCAGTGAAAAAGACCAATAAAAAGGTGTTAGCATGTGGACGTAATGTGCTGTTCCAGTCTCTTCTGTATCTAAGGTCCATCACCGTTCCCTTTGGATCCCTACGTAATTCCGTGCTCTCCGATACACACGATCGAACAGCGGAGGAGTGGTACTCAAGCGTCAACTTTAGGTTACAATATCTCCGGATGTAATTAACATTTTACAATGCAACAAACGGCACTGATTACGTATTTGTTTATATGTTCAGATGTGCTAACAAAACTAACGGCGTTCCGTTTAAAAAACGTAGGTTTGTGTTAAAAAACATACTTCCGTGCATTTTTGTATGGTTTGTATTAAACAATTAGACCAGCCCCTCCCCTCACGTTCGGTCTGTGGAATCGGTTCGTCAGTATTTGATGTGGTTTACGAAATATATATATATATATATATATATATATATATATATATATATATAGTAAAACAATTACAATATATAAAGACACAGAAATGTCATATCTTCAGGCAACAAAATAAGGATAAATATGTGTAGTACAATAGATGGGAATGGGAGGATATGCATTTCCGGCGTTGCAAGTGTACAACCCGGTGTACAAAAATGGTTCAAATGGCTCTGAGCACTATGGGACTTAACATCTATGGTCATCAGTCCCCTAGAACTTAGAACTACTTAAACCTAACTAACCTAAGGACATCTCACAACACCCAGTCATCACGAGGCAGAGAAAATCCCTGTCCCAGCCGGGAATCGAACCCGGGAACCCGGGCGTGGGAAGCGAGAACGTTACCGCACGACCACGAGCTGCGGACTAACATACTACAAGACCAGAAGCTTCCGCCGCAGCTTACAACAGTTAATTGTCCGAGGCGCAGCTGCAGTGCGTCGCGGCAGTGCTGACGCGTTGAGTGACGGGAGGAATGCCGGCAGCTCTGGCGGGCCGCGAGGCGCCGCCCCGGCGGTTCCTGGAAGCGGCAGCTCGCCAGACGTGCCCGGACTGCGCGCCGCACTGGGCACCGCGGCGAGGATGCGGCCCTCGTACGCGCGGGCGGCCGTCCGTGGAAACCTTCAGCTCACGCACGGCTTGTATCCTGTGTGCGAGGTGTGAGGCGTTGCTAGTCCGCACACGCCTGCGCGGACCGTAAAGCTCTGCGCACCGTGTCCTCCGCGTCGCCCCACGAGCAGATTCGCGCCACCCGGTCTCTCCGGTCCTGACGTACTGTCTCTCCAGCGCCCCCGCTCCCTTCGTTAAGGAACACGCACTTACCATTCCGAGTAAACTAAAGAAACCTCTCTGCCCCACTCCGAGGTGTATCTTTTCTGAAAAGTGGAGCCTAAAACACGTGGCATGATGAAACTCTTTATATGGTTCCTTACCTCTGTCGGTAAAAGCCGATCCCTTACAGCCTCACTTGGTTGCTCTTTGTGTCTGTCTGTCTTATCGATAACAGCATCATTTTCCTGGGAACGGGTAGAGGTATCGACTTCAAATTTATGTCACATACTGAGATCTACAGTACCTTATGCTGTATAAAATTTAAGCTTCTGGCACGTAAACCAACCCAATGCAAACGTTTCGATTTTGATCCTCTTTCAATATGTTGTAGTGTAGAGCAAAATAAGAGACATATACTTATTTATAAGAGCCCACACGGCTTTTAGCGGGGAGCCGGCCGGTGTGGCCGAGCGGTTCTATGCGCAACAGTCTGGAACCGCGCGACCGCTGCGGTCGCAGGCTCGAATCCTGCTCCGGGCATGGATGTGTGTGATGTCATTAGGTTAGTTAGGTTTAGTAGTTTTAAGTTATAGGTGACTGATGACCTCAGAAGTTAAGTCCCATAGTGCTCAGAGCCATTTGAACCATTTTAGAGGGGCGAAACATGTCTCTGAGAAAAATTTAAATTTTCTGAAGTAATAAAGTTGAAACGGTGCCACATATAAAGAAAAGTTCTATGGTGTTAACGTAAGTTACAACAGTGCACCGATATTTGACTAAAAAAGTATTTTTTGAAACCCTGCTATTCAGCACATTATGACCTGAACAGCTTTCTGCTTCCTCATTACTAAACGGATTTATGATAATGTTACAACAATAATGTACAAAAACCTGAAAAGGTTACAACTTAAAAACAAAAAAATACACAAAATGTAAAAAGAAAAGACCCAATGACACACAAGATATTTAAAATAGAACCTTATATGTAGGCTAAAATATGCACCTAGAATATCTTTATCTGGATAAGAATTGTTAAACAACCCAATATAACAATCGCTATTAAGTGGACACAAATCGGGAGCGCGTAGAGCTATATAGAAGTATTTCTGGGTTATTTCTGACAAATATTTGTTTGCAATAACATTTCATCAAATGTGACAATGCGGAGTTAACGATGCTATACTTTTTGGTATTAATCAAATGCCGAAATGAAAAACAAAATAGTGAGGGAAGGGGATTTCGAAAAACATGATTTTATCGACAAATATGGTTGCACAGCTGTAACGAACATTCAAAACCATACCACTTTTTGTTTGAAGTTTCTTTGTGTCTGTTAGCGTTGAAAGGTATTCATGCAGAGATATTAAACTCAGTTTTCTTCAAGGGCGTGTTTCACCCCTACCTCCCTAACAGCCATATAGGCACGTATACAAGGTGTTACAAAAAGGTACGGCCAAACTTTCAGGAAACATTGCTCACACACAAATAAAGAAAAGCTGTTATGAGGACATGTGTCCGGAAACGCTTAATTTCCATGTTAGAGCTCATTTTAGTTTCGTCAGTATGTACTGTACTTCCTCGATTCACCGCCAGTTGGCCCAATTGAAGGAAGGTAATGTTGACTTCGGTGCTTGTGTTGACATGCGACTCATTGCTCTACAGTACTAGCATCAAGCACATCAGTACGTAGCATCAACAGGTTAGTGTTCATGACGAACGTGGTTTTGCAGTCAGTGCAATATTTACAAATGCGGAGTTGGCAGATGCCCATTTGATGTATGGATTAGCACGGGGCAATAGCCGTGGCGCGGTACGTTTGTATCGAGACAGATTTCCAGAACGAAGGTGTCCCGACAGGAAGACGTTCGAAGCAATTGATCGGCGTCTTAGAGAGCACGGAACATTCCAGCCTATGACTCGCGACTGGGGAAGACCTAGAACGACGAGGACACCTGCAATGGACGAGGCAATTCTTCGTGCGGTTGACGATATCCCTAATGTCAGCGTCAGAGAAGTTGCTGCTGTACAAGGTAACGTTGACCACGTCAGTGAATGGAGAGTGCTACGGGAGAACCAGTTGTTTGCGTACTATGTACAGCGTGTGCTGTCACTATCAGCAGCTGATTGGCCTCCGCAGGTACACTTCTGCGAATGGTTCATCCAACAATGAGTCAATCCTCATTTCAGTACTAATGTTCTCTTTACGGATGAGGCTTCATTCCAACGTGATAAAATTGTAAATTTTCACAATCAGCATGTGTGGGCTGACGAGAATCCGCACGCAGTTGTGCAATCACGTCATCAACACAGATTTTCTGTGAACGTTTGGGCAGGTATTGTTGGTGATGTCTTGATTGGGCCCCATGTTCTTCCACCTACACTCAATGGAGCACGTTATCATGATTTCATACGGGATACTCTACCTGTGCTGCTAGAACATGTGCCTTTACAAGTACGACACAACATGTGGTTCATGCAGGTTGGAGCTCCTGCACATTTCAGTCGAAGTGTTCGTACGCTTCTCAACAACAGATTCGGTGACCGATAGATTGGTAGAGGCGGACCAATTCCATGGCTTCCACGCTCTCCTGACCTCACCCCTCTTGACTTTCATTTATGGGGCATTTGAAAGCTCTTGTCTACGCAACCCCAGTACCAAATGTAGAGACTCTTCGTGCTCTTATTGTGGACGGCTGTGATACAATACGCCATTCTCCAGGGCTGCATCAGCGCATCAGGGATTCCATGCGACGGAGGGTGGATGCATGTATCCTTGCTAACGGAGGACATTTTGAACATTTCCTGTAAAAAAGTGTTTGAAGTCACTCTGGTTCTCTTGCTGTGTGTTTCCATTCCATGATTAATGTGATTTGAAGAAAAGTAATAAAATGAGCACTAACATGGAAAGTAAGCGTTTCCGGACACATGTCCGCATAACATATTTTCTTTCTTTGTGTGTGAGGAATGTTTCCTGAAAGTTTGGCCGTACCTTTTTGCAATACCCTGTATAAAATTTATGTTTCTTATTTTGCTCTACATTATGAAACGTCCCCTTAGAAAATTATATATTACTGTGCTGGTAAACCTCTACGGTATTTGATTTTCAAACAGCTGGACGAAACTCAACGTACTCAGACAGATTTCTCTTTACTTATTCTGATCATCACTAAACTGACACACAATATTTTTAGCGCAACTCAGTCTGATTTTCAGTAAAACCTACAAAAGGACGGCCCTGACTAACAATAACCTATACCTCTCATGAATGACTTACCTCACAAAAATCTTCGTTACTCGAACTACTGCATTACAGCGAGCGCCAATACTGCCAGCTAAATAAAAGATTCTAACTACTGAAGGCACTAACTAGTGATAGGCATAGTTAGCAAATGAAAGATTTTGATAGAGAACAAACACTGTATTTACCTTACTAGTACTCAAAAGTCATCATATATATATATATATATATATATATATATATATATATATATATATATATATATATATATATATATATGAGACGCCAGCAGTGGTGGATGTGGGGAGTGAGACGGCAGAGTTTTGAGAGCGGACGATCTGGACGTGTGTCCGCCAGAAAAAGGAAAAAGGGTGAGTCACCTAACGTTACCGCTGGATATATTTCGTAAACCACATCAAATACTGACGAACCGATTCCACAGACCGAACGTGAGGAGAGGGGCTAGTGTAATTGTTTAATACAAACCATACAAAACTGCACGGAAGTATGTTTTTTAACACAATCCTACGTTTTTTAAAATGGAACCACGTTAGTTTTGTTAGCACATCTGAACATATAAACAAATACGTAATCAGTGCCGTTTGTTGTATTGTAAAATGTTAATTACATCCGGAGATATTGATACCTAAAGTTGACGCTTGAAACCTCCGACGTTCAGTTGCGTGTTGTAACAATCACGGGCCACGGTCGGCGAGCAGCATCTGCAGGGACATGTTTACGATGACGACCGTGTTTACGAGTGTGGCTGTAGTGCACTGTTGTGGTTTGGTCTAGCTGTCGCAGTGTCCGCATGTAGCGCTTGCTGCTATTGTTATTCTGCATTCGTCTCCGCACGCAGACCAACTGTAGCACACCGTGCTACCAGACGTCTGTGATAATGTAGTGTTGTAAGAACGGGTCCGTAACAGGCCCGTCACAGGAGAAGCGGGTGCAGTTGGTGTGTTACCTGTTGCCATGAACCCACACATGAGTACGCGGGACATTGCGAGAGCCGGTGGACTGAGTCAAAGTAGTGTTATGCGCATACTGCATCGTCACCGCTTTCACCTGTTTCATGTGTCGCTACATCAGCAATTACATGGTGATGACGTTAATCATCGAGTGCAATTCTGTCAATGGGCATAACAGAGAATGCGTTGCAGTTCTACCTGTTTACCGATGAAGCGGGTTTCACAAACCACGGGGCAGTGAATCTACGGAACATGCGTTACTGGTCCGTGGACAATCCTCGCTGGCTCAGACAGGTAGAGCGACAACGACCGTGGACTGTAAATGTATGGTGCGGAATCATTGGCGACCACCTCATTGGTCCTCACTTCATTGCAGGGGCCCAAACAGCTGCAACATACATCGCGTTTCTACAGAATGATCTGCCAACGTTGCTCGAAAATGTCCCACTGGAAGCGCGTCGAAGTATGTGGTATCAGCATGATGGTGCACCTGCACATTCCGCAATTAACACTAGGCTGACCCTTGACAGGATGTTCGACGAGCGTTTCATGCGATGTGGAGGACGCATAAATTGGCCAGCCTATTTTCCTGATCTTACACCTCTGGACTTCTTTCTGTGGGGTACGTTAAAGGAGAATGTGTACCGTGATGTGCCTACAACCCGGCCGAAGTGGCCGTGCGGTTAAAGGCACTGCAGTCTGGAACCGCAAGACCGCTACGGTCGCAGGTTCGAATCCTGCCTCGGGCATGGATGTTTGTGATGTCCTTAGGTTAGTTAGGTTTAACTAGTTCTAAGTTCTAGAGGACTAATGACCTCAGCAGTTGAGTCCCATAGTGCTCAGAGCCATTTTGTGCCTACAACCCCAGAGGATATGAAACAACGTATTGTGGCAGCCTGCGGCGACATTACACCAGATGTACTGCGGCGTGTACGACATTCATTACGCCAGAGATTGCAATTGGGTGCAGCAAATGATGGCCATCACATTGAACATCTATTGGTCTGACATGTCGGGACACACTCTATTCCACTCCGTAACTGAAAACGGAAACCACGTGTGTACGTGTACCTCACCCCTCATGGTAATGTACATGCGCGTCAGTGAAAAAGACCAATAAAAAGGTGTTATCATGTGGACGTAATGTGCTGTTCCAGTCTCTTCTGTACCTAAGGTCCATCACCGTTCCCCTTGGATCCCTACGTAATTCGGTGCTCTCCGATACACACGATCGAACAGCGGAGGAGTGGTACTCAAGCGTCAACTTTAGGTTGCCATATTTCCGGATGTAATTAACATTTTACAATGCAACAAACGGCACTGATTACGTATTTGTTTATATGTTCAGATGTGCTAACAAAACTAACGGGGTTCCATTTAAAAAAACGTAGGTTTGTGTTAAAAAACATACTTCAGTGCATTTTTGTATGGTTTGTATTAACCAATTACACTAGCCCCTCTCCTCATGTTCGATCTGTGGAATCGATTCGTCAGTATTTGATGTGGTTTACGAAATATATCCAGCGGTAATGTTAGGTGACTCACCATATATATATAACAATTTTCCTTTTTCTGGGGGACACAAGCCCAGATCGTCCGCTCTCAAAACTCTGCCGTCTCACTCCCCACATCCACCACTGCTGGCGTCTCACCTCCAACTGCGCAACGGTAGGCGCTGTTCACATCCAGCTTCCCAACACTACAATAGCCAACAACAATGCAAACCAGCCACAGACTGCACACAGCGCAGTCAGTGATTTTCCTACAGAGCGCTGCGTGGCATTACCAACATAAAAACCTAAACAGCCTACTTACGTAGCCCCTATGCTCCCCACAAAAAATGTTGCAAATTGTTTTGGGCACTGACCAATACATATTTGTTAAAAAAAATTTATATTAACGCTAACAAATATATCAAATGCACACACTTATCGATACAATGTTGGTCAAAAGCAAAAATTTTCTCGCAGTCCATAAAGACAGTCCTGATCATTCCTCACAGTAGTAATTGCAGTTTATTATTTCTTTTTTTTTCAAAGTCTGAGCAGTAAAAGAAAATGCACACGGAAGTAGTGGATTTCCATGCAGTCTTGAAGAAGTAGTGTTGTCCTTCCAACGGAAAGATAAACTCTTGACATGCAGACAGGTAATGGGCCACAACAGAGCAAACTCACCGCAGAGTCAGTGATTTTCATACAAAGCGCTACGTGGCGTTAACAAATTAAAAACTTAAACAGCCTACTTACAAGTACAACGCATTCAAAGCTGATCAAAATCGAAGTATATACCTTGGGTAAGTTTACTTGTGAGTCAATGAGTCAATGCAACCAAAGATATGGCCATTTTTGATACAACCTCACTAATGAAAATCTATAAGATACTTCCCGTTGACATAGAATCACTAAATTTGGCAATCAACTCAGATTCACAGTAAAAGTACAGGGTAAATGGGAAACTGTTAATTTTTAAACACATCACTTACAAAATAGTTCTTGTCATTGCAAACATAGATTGCACTCGTAATCTGTCAAAACTCTCAGGAAATATTGTAGGGATTTTGATCTGGTATTCAGTAACACGTAGAGTGCTGTAAAGGAAAGTTTTGTTTACATAATTTATAAATATTTCATGCCATTTGGCTGAGCTACGCCTGCACTTTTATTTGTAATGTTCCAGAGCCGAGTAATAGCGGTAATTGAGGCAAGATAGCACTTCTATTGTTTGCAATGAGACTGCGATGTCCCATAGAGCATCTGTCGAAGCGTTCCACAGAACAATTCGACGTTTGGGTAACAGCCGTAGCCCTATGGTCGGCTGTACCGTTTTCTTCTCTGGAGACTTTTCACTAATTTTGCCAGTAATCGCAATAGGGACGAGAGCAGACGAGGTCAACGAATCTACAGTTGCCAATTACCACAGCGTGTTAATATAACTAAAAAATAATAAAGTAATTCAAATGTTGCAATACTGAATGCAAATTAAACAAAAAAATTAAATTTAAAACTTTAAATTGAAGCATTCTCGGAAGCTGTAATTTCTGGGATCGATATTCTCGGATGGATCGACTATCTGTATACATAATTCAGTTTGTACAAAACCATCAGAGTGCAAGTGCTACTCGCAGTTCTCCGCTTTTTTTTTAATTTTTTTCCTTTTCAATACCTTTCTAAGACATCCAACAACTGTTCGTACTCTTTTTTTCTCCCAGTTCTTTGTACCTTATTGCTCACGTACTTTTCAGTTCTATCAATTTCGGCTCAGAAGTGCTTCCTGAGAAGACCTCTTAATTCACTTTTTACTGTGTCCCCGTAGTCAGACATATATAGCGAAGAAACGGCGGTAGTTATTTTCGACGAAGCTCAGTGATCTGCAGCGCAGTTCACTTACTATGTGGTAGACCTCGGGCAAAATTACGTAGCACCGGCACGGAAACGTATTCTCGTCCTGGCTGCTGGGCGGGTCCACCCCTTTGTTCCGAAGGGGTAGCCGTTTCAGTCGGGATTCGCCTACCAACCTGCATGGTTCTAGCGTTCTCGTTGCTATCTCCTTACTACAAATCATTGTATCACGGTCTTTGCACACCATACGTGCAGGGAAAGTTCGTAAGTTCCGCACTATTTGTTTCTCTATAAAATTTAGCCCATATTTACCTCCCATTCTGTAAAAAGTCTACGTATTGCCAAAGTTTTGTAGCCACGAACTGTTATGCAAACCTTTGACTAAACAGAACCTTATTTTAATTGAACTGTACTTGTTCTCAATCCACCTGAAGTGAAACCATTTTTGGCTGTAATCAAGATTTCCACTTACTTAGCGTCTTAACAACATTGTTGCAGATTTCTCGAAAGCACAGTAGCAAGCAGGCAGAGGCTATGTTACATTTCTATTTCTAAATTAAATTTCCAAAGAATATTCAAACCGTTGCATATCATATGGTGCAATGTAGTAATGCGTAATGATAAAGCTGCTTTAATCAGTGGGATGGGGGAAGTAGGTACTGCTATGAAATAATGTTCCAAGACAACGATCTCAAAATGAAGTATGTGTTCATAAAGACAGAGTAAAACCTTGAGTGATCTTCACACATGATGTTGATCTGAACAATACTATGGTTAACAAAGTGATGAATTAAAGAACTACAGTGTTAACAGTTTCTATTAAAACCAAACAGATTAATCAGTTGATATGTGATATATTTGCAGGGGCAACAGTTTGGATGATTGACTGATGTGGCTTTGTAACACTAACCAAAACAGCCTTGCTGTGCTGGTACTGCGAACGGCTGAAAGAAAGGATAAACTACGGCCGTAATTTTTCCCGAGGGCATGCAGCTTTACTGTATGATTAAATGATGATGGCGTCCTCTTGGGTAAAATATTCCGGAGGTAAAATAGTCCCCCATTCGGATCTCCGGGCGGGGACTACTCAAGAAGATGTCGTTATCATGAGAAAGAAAACTGGTGTTCTACGGATCGGAGTGTGGAATGTCAGATCCCTCAATCGGGCAGGTAGGTTAGAAAATTTAAAAAGGGAAATGGACAGGTTAAAGTTAGATGTAGTGGGAATTAGTGAAGTTCGGTGGCAGGAGGAACTAGACTTTTGGTTAGGTGAATACAGGGTTATAAATACAAAATCAAATAGGGGTAATGCAGGAGTCGGTTCAATCATGAATAAAAAAATAGGAGTGCGGGTAAGCTACTACAAACAGCATAGTGAACGCATTATTGTGGCCAAGATAGACACGAAGCCCACGCCTACTACAGTAGTACAAGTTTATATGCCAAATAGCTCTGCAGATGACGAAGAAATTGAAGAAATGTATGATGAAATAAAAGAAATTATTCAGATAGTCAAGGGAGACGAAAATTTAATAGTCATGGGTGACTGGAATTCGGTAGTAGGAAAAGCGAGAGAAGGAAACGTAGTAGGTGAATATGGATTGGGGATAAGAAATGAAAGAGGAAGCCGCCTGATAGAATTTTGCACAGAGCACAACTTATCATAGCTAACACTTGGTTCAAGAATCGTAAAAGAAGGCTGTATACATGGAAGAAGCCTGGAGATACTGACAGGGTTTAGATAGATTACATAATGGTAAGATAGAGATTTAGGAACCAGTTTTTAAATTGTAAGACATTTCCAGGGGCAGATCTGGACTCTGATCACAATCTATCGGTTATGAACTGTAGATTAAAACTGAAGAAACTGCAAAAAGGTGGGATTTTAAGGAGATGGGACCTGGATAAACTGAAAGAACCAGAGGTTGTACAGAGTTTCAGGGAGAGCATAAGGGAACAATTGACAGGAATGGGGGAAAGAAATACAGTAGAAGAAGAATGGGTAGCTTTGAGAGATGAAGTAGTGAAGGCAGCAGAGGAGCTAGCAGGTAAAAAGACGAGGGCTAGTAGAAATCCTTGGGTAACAGAAGAAATAATGAATTTAACTGATGAAAGGAGAAAATATAAAAATGCAGCAAATGAAGCAGGCAAAAAGGAATACAAACGTCTCATAAACGAGATCGACAGGAAGTGCAAAATGGCTAAGCAGGGATGGCTAGAGGACAAATCTAAGGATTTAGAGGCTTATCTCACTAGGGGTAAGATAGATACTGCCTACAGGAAAATTAAAGAGACCTTTGGAAAAAAGAGAACCACTTGTATGAATATCAAGAGCTCAGATGGAAACCCAGTTCTAAGCAAAGAAGGGAAAGCAGAAAGATGGAGGGAGTATATAGAGGGCCTATACAAGGGCAATGTACTTGAGGACAATATTATGGAAATGGAAGAGGATGTAGATGAAAATGAAATGGGAGATACGATACTGCGTGAAGAGTTTGACAGAGCACTGAAAGACCTGAAAGGCCCCGGGTGCAGACAACATTCCATTAGAACTACTGACGGCCTTGGGAGAGTCAGTCCTGACAAAACTCTACCATCTGGTGAGCAAGATGTTTGAGACAGGCGAATTACCCTCAGACTTAAAGAAGAATATAATAATTCCGATCCTGAAGAAAGCAGGTGCTGACAGATGTGAAAATTACCGAACTATCAGTTTAATAAGTCAAGGATGCAAAATACTAACGTGTATTCTCTACAGACGAATGGAAAAACTGGTTGAAGCTGACCTCGGGGAAGATCAGTTTGGATTCCGTAGAAATATTGGAACATGTGAGGCAATACTGACCCTACGACTTATCTTAGAAACTAGATTAAGGAAAGGCAAACCTACGTTTCTAGCATTTCTAAAGTTAGAGAAAGCTTTTGACAATGTTGACTGGAATACTCTCTTTCAAATTCTGAACGTGGCAGGGGTAAAACACAGGGAGCGAAAGGCTATTTACAATTTGTATAGAAACCAGATGGCAGTTATAAGAGTCGAGGGGCACGAAAGGGAAGCGGTGGTTGTGAAGGGAGTGAGACAGGGTTGTAGCCTCTCCCCGATGTTATGCAATCTGTATATTGAGCAAGCAGAGAAGGAAACAAAAGAAAAATTCGGAGTAGGTATTAAAATCCATGGAGAAGAAATAAAAACTTTGAGGTTCGCCGATGACATCGTAATTCTGTCAGAGACAGCAAAGGACTTGGAAGAGCAGTTGGACGGAATGGACAGTGTCATGAAAGGAGGGTATAAGATGAACATCAACAAAAGCAAAACGAGGATAATGGAATGTAGTCGAATAATGTCGGGTGATGTTGAGGGAATTACATTAGGAAATGAGACACTTAAAGTAGTAAAGGAGTTTTGCTATTTGGGGAGCAAAATAACTGATGATGGTCGAAGCAGAGAGGATATCAAATGTAGACTGGCAATGTCAAGGAAAGCGTTTAGAAGAAGAGAAATTTGTTAACTTCGAGTATTGATTTAAGTGTCAGGAAGTCGTTTCTGAAAGTATTTGTATGGAGCATAGCTATGTATGGAAGTGAAACATGGACGATAACTAGTTTAGACAAAAAGAGAATAGAAGCTTTCGAAATGTGGTGCTACAGAAGAATGCTGAAGATTAGATTTGTAGATCATATAACTAATGAGGAGGTATTGAATAGGATTGAGGAGAAGTTTGTGGCACAACTTAACTAGAAGGGATAGGTTGGTAGGACATGTTCTGAGGCATCAACGGATCACCAATTTAGTATGGGAGGGCAGCGTGGAGGGTAAAAATCGTAGATTGAGACCAAGAGATGAATACGCTAAACAGATTCAGAAGGATGTAGGTTGTAGTAGGTACTGGGAGATGATGTAGCTTGCACTGGAAAGAGTAGGATGGAGAGCTGCATCAAACCAGTCTCAGGACTGAAGACCACAACAACAACAATGTGATATACTCACGGAAGCGCGGTGGTCTTTCTGTCAGCTCTGAACAAGTGAACAAAGTTAACTAGTTGACAATAATCATTCCGAAAAACTAGCTGTGCAATGCTGCAGTCTTACCTCAAACTTCTACTCTTCAAAAAAAAAAGTATTCAAAAATTATATTGTTTTCTCATCGCGTTTCAGTACCTACATAGCATTCATCCTTGCTGTCCATTACAATAAATCTTTCTTCGTCTAACAGTACAATCACAAGTCAACACAGCACTACTGGATACGTACGTCACCCACCACACTTCAACTAAGAATGTATGAGGCTGTGCAAAGGTAAAAACTCTAGTACAGCAACATCAAAGATTGTTTAACAGTAACATAACTTGTTCTCCCTCTGGCGTGCACATACGTAACTTACATATCCTCCGCCTTCTCCAGACAGAAATTTGTGCAAGGGTCACTCCACATAAGAATGGAACGAGGACAAAATTCTATACATTATGGATAGAAACATACACAACACTTTACAAATACAAAGAGAAAATAGCTTAACAAGAATTGAGTCAAAGAATTACAATTAAAAAAGTATTTAGAAAACTCAAGGATGAAGTAATCAGTAGGTTCGTCACCGGTAGGATATCATGTTTCATGATGTCTGCGAGAACGTTCTGCGCAGGTCTATTTTCAATGTTTATAAGTCACATTTTGTATTGTTGAAAGTACCATTGATAATCTACACTGCTTTTGGAACACGCAGGAAGTAGGTTACTGATTGTCTATACCACACAGGGCCTACATTTCTGAAGCTCTGTCGCATATGGCAGTACTAATTTGCATGATATGAGGAGGTAGAAGAGTGTCCTTGTCACAAACGACCAAATTTTATGTAGCTCGTTGCAATATGTCACTTTTGAGGGAAGTTATGTGGAAGCAGACTCAGTAAGATTATGCACAGTTCTCAGCTAACAACCCCACACATGCACAAACAGTAAATAGTATGTGCTTGAAGCAAACTGTAGATTCACTGATGACTCCTAAGCCATCTTTTAATATCGAACAGTTCCTTATAAAAGTTCGTTGCAGCTTGTATCGGTGAAGTACGCCAACATTTGGCAGAGAATGTTTCAGTATATAATCAGAAGACGGATTTCTTCTGCTCTGGCAAATCTCAATCATTTGTGGTGAATGGTCAATCCAGTCACAATATGTTACATTCAGAATATACAGTTACCTATATTAACACAGGAGCTACAATAATTTAGGTAGTTGTACATAGGGAATGCACACATATCGTAATGGTAACAACAGATTTCTATCTTTATAATCAAAGTAATAAAAAAAAGGTATCATGGTTTTACAACAGTGAATTACGGAAACATCTTACAAGTTAATCATGTGGAACAGTGTACAATTATAGGCACGAGAACAAACAATTATTATCTGTTTACAGAACGACCTACAGAAAATTCTAAATCTGTTCATATAAGTATGTATGCACGTTCATGAGAAAAATACACAGAAGTGTGGGGAGTAAGATAGAAGGACACACATAAGGATATTGATCACACCCAAGGAATAAATACATGACAATAGTAGTCACACACACAGATAAGGAGAACATGGTCAGTAGTTAGCATGCTATCAGTTACATTTTATCCTTTAGTTTGGGAACCTCTTGATCATTTTACCTATAATTACATCAAACTTCTAACAAAAGTTTACTTTTTCTCTTTGCTTCTTTTTGTCACATATTTCAGAGAATATTTCATATTATTTAGCTCCGTTGCCCAACCTAAGCATTTATCATCTTTGCCCTAACCAACCATTTCTCATATTTCCCCTACCTAATCATATTTCATCTGATATTTACCCTACCTAATTCTTTCATGTCAAGTTCATCTTTGTACCCATTTCTTTGCTCATGTATATATTGAACGACTTCCTTTCTTCCCCTCTATGCTTCCTCCTTACACATATTTCATGTCTTCTTGCACATCTTTCATGACTGATGAGAGCTCACTACAGTACTAGACTTAACATACTTATTATACTAATGGCACTGCCTCCTATAGTAACAACTTATAAACAGAACATGCACTATAAAGAAACTCAGTAAATGACATAAGTGTAAGAGGCAAATTCAACCTCAAAATTCCTTAAGCTAAAGCAATGCATGTTATTATGTTGCGTCATAGATCAGAGTAAGTGCAAGAAAACAGTCTGCAATCTCACACGTGGTAGTAGAGAAACATATATAAAAGAATCTTATCCTATACCATGGCAAATAGAATAAAGCTGAAAAGTAAAATAGAAATCATCATTAGTGTCCCACATACTTCCGGCATTTCATTTCTCTTACTGCTTTTTTTCTCATTCTAGGTATATTGTCTATCGACATCGCGCCTCGTGAGTCACGAATTTCACATTCGCTTCCAAAATTTTCCAAACAGCTACACTGATGACAATATTGATATGACACCGTTTCATATATATGTAAATTTTAGCAATTAGAAAAAGAAAATTCAGATTAAATATAAGAAAATCAGTGGAAATTAAAGCTTTTGTGCATGTAGCTATACAGAGATCAGAAAAAAATGTCGTCCATCAGTAAAATAAAGAAACAGACGCTACCTGAAAGTCTCAATAAGTTCAATGAGGTACTATATGCTAAAAGAATGTGCCACAGTACAGAGCAGCTATCAGTGCTGAGCTAAATCCTTGCAAAATATTTATCCAGCACAAGTGGAGGCAAAGACATACACTTTTCGAATTACTGTAGAATCTACATAACTGTTACATGTTGTGTTATTCTGATGAAAAAAAAATCACTCTAGATGTTTACTAAAAGTTTGAATAATTTGCGTCAGATAATCATAAACTGCACATCAAAGAAATAATTGTGCTGTGTCAAGTCAGGTTACCTCCATTCACTATTGTTATCTAGCCACACTTCTGAAAAACTTACCTTTCCAAATTATAAACACGAAGTGCAACCACAGGGGAAAAAAATTAACTGCAACAAGAAACGGGTCCAGAGGCCATGAGCACTAACCACTTACTCCTTCTCTATGTTAATCATCGTAATCATTACCTCATTCTATTACAGTATGCATCACCAAACTCTTAACTGTCATCCCATGTACATAACCAATATAAACATCATTGTCCTGTTTCAACATTAATCATATTCCTGTCTTTGTCTCACTATATACTTCAAATAATAATTCCCTGCTCTGTTTAAATCCACTTATTTCCACATAAATGACACCTCGTAACAATAATTGTGACTTTTCACTTCAGTGAACACAACTTTATATTTCACAATAGACCCTGAAAAATGTCTTACACAAAATATCTATTACGCTTCTTTTGAGACAACACAATTACCTTCCTAACAGCCTGTATATCTCATCAAAAGTGCAGAAAATGTTATATGTCTTTGTATTAACATAAATGTGTACAGCCAAAAATATTTCTCAAGTGAGCACCACATTGCTGAGAACCAGTGTATCCTCCCAGAACCGTTTCAAAAAATACTGCCAATGTTCATTTTACAAGAAATTATTTGTTCTTATTCGAATTCTAGACAAAATTTCGAAGTTTGTCGCAGTTTGTTTAGCGTACGAATGGTGGCAGCACATCGCTCGATATGTTGCGTGTTAAATGAAGTTTGTTCTGCGACGAAAGTCGACCAACTCTTGTCAAAAGGTTCCTGCGCCTGACGGGAGTCGCTCTGGCATATTGTACAATAGCATTGTTTACCCCTAACTGTTGCTGTGTGTTGTAATGCAAGAAATATTTCAGAAGTAGGTGACATGTAGTTCTATCACCTCCATACAACTTTAGTAAATAGAAGTATTCTATATATGGTTTGATACGCTAAACGTTTTGAACTTCATTGCTCCTGTGTGTGCGAATAGCTTCAGTTTCCACAACATTGTTGTGTTCAGTTCTATCAATCCTATAAGATACTTACGAGTATATACAAGAAAGAATTTATGACTTAGATGATTGCTTTGAAAAGATAAAGGATGAGACTTAACAGTTACCTGTCATTGATATTTCTTTCTTCTTTCTGCAGATTTCTTGCGCTGCATATTCTACTTCCTTATGACGTAATTTTTTGGAAGCTGGAGACGGTATTATTTCTTTGATACGATCATGTGGTTGTTGATTTTTGTAAATGACGTAAAATCGTGTGGTAACTTATTGGAAATCTCTTGGAATGAGTGGATATGTCTGTCCCAAGTCTAGTGTTGACGATAGCAATATAGTTCGCACAGTTTGTTAATTTCTCAAATAATGCGTTTCGAAGGAATGGACTGAGGCCAATAGAGTGAAACAAAAACAGGTCTAATTTTGTGATGTTGTAAAGTGCGTAACCAAATATTTGAGTGAAATTGTGGGCCGTTGAGGCAAATGACTTTATATATGTGACCAACTTCTCGTGGAAAATTATTGACAAAGGCTTCAGATAACGTTTTGGCAGTACTTTACGTATAGGAGTGAATGAAACGAATTGTGAAGTCAATTTAACAGCAAAAAAAATTTATGAGAATCCATTGAGTGATCTGACAAGAGGTTCTAACAGGTCTACTGCGGCCAATTCCTTTAGTTTAGAAGGAATTACAGGAAATAATGGTGCTCGATCTGTAATGGTTGATGCTTTGGCTTTGCTAAAACTTTCGGTATTCTTTTCTGCATGTTATTAAAGTAACAATTCGTACGACGTTTGTGAAACAAAAATGGTTGGCAGAAATCATATGCGTTTTGGCAGTCTCTCACTATTCAGCACATTCTTACTGCATGTTCATTTTATACATAACAACAGAGAAATTTTAATTTGTGTTCAAGTGGCCAATCTGCTGGTAAAGAATGTAGGAACTGATCAATCCAAGTTATGAGTGAATTTCGTTACTGTAATTCCTCAAAACTTTGAATTTACGTACCGTCAAAAAGTTTTGGAATCAAAGTTACCACTTCTGCTTGAACCAGATTATTCTCTACTGCACCACGTCAGCGCTTCATTGTCGTATCTGGATATATGGTACTGTTCTCGTGGAAAATCACTTAAACGCCTAAATTTGTATGGTTACCAAAGCTTTCTGAATTTGAGTCAAATTCGTCCTTTTCGTCTTCGCTGTTAAGCTTTCTTTCAGTAGGCTCAAATTTTTCGTTCACAGTGTTCCTACGAATCTTATTTTCCCGATTTATTTTCTCCTGATTGTCTTTAAAATTTATTAATGACTGATATTCTGCTGTGTCTGAAAACTTTACTGGCATTGTGTCATTTGAAACTCTGTCTGCACTGGTTAGTAAATTTCCGAGTTTTGTGGTCACATCACCCACCCTTTCTTTAATCGTACGTAACTGTTCCTTTTGTTCTCTGAAATTAAGTGTTAAGGTTTCCATACGTTGGCTAATTTTAATTACATTTTGTATCAAGTTGGCTGCACTGTTTTCTCACCTGTGTCACTATAGCACTGGGAACTGCAGTGTTAATTTTATCCAACAGTTCGTCTTTATAATTTTGCTGATTTGTTTTCAAGCTTTCGCATTCAGTTTCCAGGTTACGAAATCTGTCATCGAAACTGCTAAGAATTGCTTCAAGGTCATTTTTAATTTCTTCTCTAAGCGCTATTCAGTTCTCTTCCGGTAATTTCCTGTTTTAATGCTAAGTTTCTTTTTATTTCTTCCCTAAGCGATTTAATATTTTCTTCCCGAAATATTTCGAATATTTTACCCATTTGATTTTGTGATTTTATCAAACCACTGTCATACTGATTCTAACAAATTTCCCGGACTCACATCGTGTGATACCGTATTACTCACTAAAGGTGCTGCGTGTACTGTCTGTTCAAAAGAAATTGACGCAAAACCAGAGTCTGACGTACCCTCTACGCATCGTCAACGATTTTACAAATGACATGTATACGATTTTAACATAATATCTACATTTTTACTGCTCATCTTAAGATATATTTTTATTCTAAGCTCCAAATGTTTCTAAATTATTTGTGACAATTTCTTTCCTCTTGTAAAAAGTGACGTATTCAGGATTATACACAATAACACGATATGGATAATTTGGGGCCACTTCTAAATTGGCGCCACTTCTGTCATCAACGCCCCTTTTATCTTCGGTGAGTGATACCACCTCCAGTGTTATAAAAGTGTCAAGTACATCTTTGACAACTGACAGACATATCAACCTGGATGTCTCCATGGAAACGGCGTCCTAATACGTTGTTACAGGCACCAAGAGATGGCACACATATACAACGATGCCTTTAGTTTTTTCTGGTGTTTTTTATGATTTTAAATAGCTGAATATTCTTAAAAATAAGTCATTATGCATAATTTTCGTATTAATACGTCAAGCGTTTGGTTTTATTACAAATAAATACATTTTATTACAAATAAATAGCAGTAGCTGTAGAATTCACGATCTTAATTCCTCCAGACGACGCTTTGGACCTCAGTTAACGAATTACAATAAATTTCAATGCATAAATTATGAAACATAAATGAATATTAACTCGTTTCGTGATTAGTTAAATTTAAAAGATAAATACTGAAAAATGAACGGTATGTAAGTCGTCCCCATTGGCTTTCGGCGATGCCTTAGGCTTTGGAGCGCCCTCTCCCTACCCTATATACGAGACGTATTCCGAAAGTAAGGTCCGATCGGTCGCAAAATGGGAACCTCAGTGAAAATCCTATAAAGCTTTGCATAGGTGCGTTGGACCACGTCTCTAATATGCCCACAGCTCGCGTCATGTCTGTCTTTTCTGTTCTGAGCCCACAGTGAACACGTAAAGGTGCCTAGAAAACAGTATCTCACGCCAAGTATGACTGCCCGTGAGAGATTTCGCCTGATTTGATGCAGCCCACACAACATAGCTGTCATGCATTTCCTTCTCCATGACAGTTCTCGGCAGGGGCAATGAGGACACCTCTGCAGCGTTTTCGGTGGGATGTGTTTGATCGCCTTTCATACAGACCGGAATTTGCGCCCTCTGATTTTCATCTCTGCTGACATGAGCCGTTGGCTATGAAGTCAACGTTTTGGCACAGGCAGCAAACTGCAGATTAGCGTAGAGAAACAGAGAAAATTGCAGGCGGCTACCTTCTATGACAGGGACATTGGAAAGTGGTACAACGATACGACAAATGTCTGAAGCGGAGCGGCGACTATGTAGACGTTTTTGGAAGGAATGGGTAACCACTGCAAATAAAACAATTTTGATTTTCACTGTTGTTTTTGTTTCGCGACAGATCGGTTCTTACTTTCGGAATTCGCCTTGTAACTCTTGGCTGCTTAGCCATCATCATCTGTTACAGTGACTGAGGCCTCCACAGTGGGTCAGACGCCATCACCGTCATCCAGATGGGTAATGATGCAACGTTTTAGGGTATACTTATACAACATTGGCTTCTCTATCTAATGTAGCACATTTACTTTTGTTATTACAGTGCAAACTCTGATGATGACACGTAATTAAAAGGCCGAAACTGGTCAAAAGTTAACATCGGCTGCGATTAAGAGCGTTTTTAAATAATTTTATGACAATAAAGATCTCTGTTCTCCAACAATGTTACATAAAATTATGTATCTTCTACAAGTTGTTGCAAAATTTCCAACGACTGTGGCGACTTTTGTAAGCCTTGGCGACGTATTGCCGACCGCCTCAACTTGAAAATTTGCGTTTTCATTAACAATCGTTTGCTCTGTTTCGTTATTGTTCGCGAAGTTGGTCAATAATTGTGGATCCGTGCAATTTTCTGCAGTATCATGTAAACTATTGGTAGTTGTGATTGCTCAAGATGGTTTATCTCATCATGTACGGATCCGTTATTTTGTGACACACTCTGCTGTCTTGTACTGCAATGGACATTCATATTGTTTTCTTTTGTCCCAAAGAAGATGAAATACCATTTCCTGGAAAAAACAAAATTGCTACATTGTCAAAACAAACAAAATAGACGTACCACCGCGCTGGCAATTACTATCCAATGAATGAAATCCTCACAAAACCTGTACTGTATTGTCAACTGCTTGCGTAATAAAGTAATCCTTAATTGTCACACGACACAAAATTTCACAAACTGAACACATAATTTTAAATTAATTGCCTGAAAAAGAAGTACAATGTTAGTAAAATTAGCGCAACGGTATTTTTTGCTTCCGAGAAATCCAACATTTTCTGACTACGTATTACCAAAAGAACCAACGAACTGTCCTTTCATAAATGGTCGACATGTTTAAGTTCCCCACTATGTTTCGGTATGAAATTTAGCCCATATTTACCTTCCACTCTATAAAAAGTTTACGTATTACTAAATCTATATGCCCACAAACTGTTATCCAACTTAAATTCTATGATAACCGTCGACTAAACAGAACCTAGTGCAACTGAAGTAAAATAATTATCTGTTTTTAAATAAAATTTCCAAACAATATTCAAACTGTTGCATACCATATGGTGCAACTTTGTAATGCGTAATGATAAACCTTCTTTGAACAGTGGAATGGGGAGAGTAACTACTCTCATGAAGTAATATTCCAAGATAACGTTTTTAGAATGAAGTACGTATTCGAAACACAGAGCAAAACTTCGCGTGATCTTCACGCATAACGTTGTTCTGAACAGAACCTAAAAAGGGCACAATGTTAACACAGAATTTTTATAAAAACAAATCAGTTGATACGTTAAGGCATGACTCGCGGAAGTGACGTGGTCTTTCTCTCACCTCTGAGCAAGTGAACTAATTTAACTAGCTAAAAACAATCATTCCGACAAACCAGCTGAGCAGTGCTGCAGTCTTACCTCAAAATTTTCTCTTCGAAAAACAGAAATAACGATATTCAAAATTTATATTCTTTTCATATTTAAATATATATATATATTCATCCTCAATGTCCTTTGCAATAAATCTTTCACCATCTAACAGATACAATCACAAGCCAACACAGCACTACTGGATACGTCCACCACCTGCCACACTTCAACTATGAATGTATGAGACACTGCGCAGAGGCAAAGCCTGCGCCACAAGACCGCTGCTCTCTCTCTTTAACGTGAACATCGATAACTTACAGAAATCAAAATGACGTACCCACCTTGGAAGTTGTTAATAATCAAGCACGCGTGTTATGTGCAACGCCGTTACATTTTTATCGGAAGGGACAAAAGAGGAAGCAAAAATCTCATCAAAAAGTGTCATTGAAAAAATTACATGAACCGCTACTTGCTCCAGTCGCACTACAGGATGAAAAGTATTTAAACCGACAAACTCTGGGAGGTTGTAGGGAACATAAAAACAAATATTTTTCTCTAATGTCATTTTTTCCTATGAGGAATATTTAAACCAGTGGAGGCCATATTACGCTCTTCAGTTGTTAGAGGCCGTATTACGATCTTCAGTTGTAGGTATCTGCTGTCCACAAGTGTAGTAGTGCATTGTCTCTGATTATTAATGGATCGATGCACCTGGAGTGAGTACACTGATATGGTTGGTGCGTACTACGTAGCACACCACAACGGACGAGCTGCACAGCGGGTTTATCAACAACAATATCCTAATCACCATATCCCGCATCATAAGACCTTTGCTGCAGTGTACCAACATCTGCGCGAGACCGGGTCATTTAGGAGAATACCTGGACAGGGATGCCGTCGCACGGTAAGAACGCTGCAATTTGAGGAAGCTGTCTTGCAGCATGTGGAACGGGATCCTTCAATCAGCACTCGTGCAATTGCACGTAACATGGGGGCGAATCAGACGAATGTAAGAACAGTCATTCGAGAGCACTTATTACGCCCATTTCACTTACACCGTGTCCACAACCTGGAACCAGTTGATTATCCACCCAGAGCACAGTTTTCGCAGTGTTACCTGAAACAGTGTGAAATAAATTCTTCATTTCCATCCTCTGTGTTGTTTACTGATGAAGCAACGTTCGGGCGTGACGGAGTCTTAAACATGCACAATTCGCATGTTTGGAGTGAGGATAACCTACATGCCGCAGTTACTAGCGCTCATCAAGTTCTTCGTTAATGTGTGGGTCAGTGTTGTTTGGGACTGTTCAATTGGGCCGTATCTGCTACCTAAGCCATTAAATGGCAAGCACTATTACAATTTTCTCGCCAGAGCATTGCCAGAATTGCTGGAAGACGTCCTGCTTCCTCCAAGACACCACATGTGGTTTCAACATGACGAGGCGCCGGCACATTTCAGTCGTCATGTGAGGCGGTTCCTGGACCGACGGTTCCCAGAAACGCGGATTGGCAGAGGTGGTCCTGTACCATGGCCTGCTCGATCACCACATATGTCCCCTCTGGACTTTTTTGTGTGGGGACAGATGTGCAACCTTGTTTACGCAACTCCTGTTGCATCAGAAGAGGATCTGGTTGTCTGGATAGTAGCAGCAGCAGGAACGATTCAGGATACTCCTGGGTTTTTGCCTGTGTCAGACAGAACATGATCTGACGGTGTAACGTTTGTTTACGTGTCAGTGGAGGCATTTTTGAAAATATACTGTAATTGAAATTGGGTTGTGTTAATATGTTGTCTCTTGGTCATAAAAAAAGGAAAAGTGTTTGTTAGTTTAATTAATTTGCCGCCACATAAACCTTCCTCTACCGGTTTAAACACTCCTCATAGGAAAGAATGACATTAGGGAAAAATATTTGTTTTGATGTCTCCTACAACCTCCCAGAGTTTGTCGGCTTAAATACTTTTCACCCTGTATAATAAGAAGAAGGAGCGTAATGACACTGCTACAAGCAATTTATACAACTTTGCTACTTGCTCCAAATGAAAAGTGGGCGATCATAGAACAGTGAAACTTTATGCAAACATTTTTACCAACCATTGGAAGAAACAAATTTTAATTTCCACGTGATTTGCTAACTGCGTACTATGTTTACGTTCCAGACTACAAATGTTGTTCAGTGTAACGACTATATGCTTCCACGACAGCCTGGAACCGCACTGCAGACTGGAGGACAGTTGTTCGCAGCACTTTCCAAACAATGGACCATAGAATGTTGAGCTGTCCTGACAGCTCGAACACTGCTTGAAGATCGCACTTTGCGTCCAGTGTTCTCAGTCATGGTGAAACGTCCCCTTAGAAAAATTATAAATGACTGTGCTTAAACTGACACACAATATTTTTTAGCGCAACGCGATCTTTCAATAATCCCTACAAAAGAATGGCCCTGACTAACATTAATCTATACCTTTCATAAATCACTTACCTCACAAAAATCTTCGTTACTCGAACTACTGCAATACAGCGAGCGCCACTGCTGCCAGCTAAATAAAAGATTCAAACTACTGAAGGCACTAACTACTGATAGCGATAGTTAGCAAATGAAAGATTTTGATAGAGAACAAACAATGTATTTAGCTTAATAGTGCTCAAAAGTCATAATATATATAGCAGTTCATGACATCCATTCTTACAAATGTACTGTTTCTGATGGACACACGTCCAGATCATCCGCTCTCAAAAATCCGCCATCTCACTTCCCCACATCCACCACTGCTGGCGGCTCACCTCCAACTGCGCAACGCTACGCGCTGTTAACAGCCAACAGCCCAACACTACAATAGCGAATATTACAACAATGCCACCCAGCCACAGACTGCACACAGCACAACCAGTGATTTTCATACAGAGCGCTACATGGCGTTACCAATATAAAAACCTAAACAGCCTATTTACATAGCACCCCTGCTCCCCCCAAAAAATTTTACAATTTTTTTTGGGCAGTGGTCAATACAGATTTGAAAAAAAATTTTCATAAGTACAATAACAAAGAAATCAAACGCACACACTTATCGATACAATGTTGGTCAAAAGCTAAAATTTTCTGACAGTCCATAAAGACAGTCCTGATCGTTCATCACAGTAAAATTGCAGTGTTTTTCTCAAAGTATGAGCAGTAAAAGAAAATGCACACGGAAGTAGTGGGTATCCATGCAGTCTTGAAGCAGTAGTGTTGTCCTTCCAACGGAAAGACAGTGCTGACTCTTGACATGCAGACAGGTAATGGGCCACAACAGAGCAAACCCACAGCAGAGTCATTCGAAGTTTTGAAGAATATTGGTAGGTAGGTCATCACAGAGCAGACCCACTATAGTCTTGGTAGAGAGTATGGTATTGGTGGGCCACCAGAGGTGCAGACCCACTGCAGTCCTCGTAGAAATAATGGTATTGGTGGATCATCAAAGGTGCAGACCCACTTCAGTCCTTGTAGAGATGGCTAGCAACCATCAGTTGCGACGGTGCAGGTGCACAATCACCATCAAAGAGTCTTGTGGACAATATAGCAAGTCCATGAACCACCACTTGTGCACTCACAAAATTTTTTTTGAAATGTCCTTAGAACCAGCAATGCTGTTATCCAGTCCCTTGCTGAATTATTAACACACGTTCAAACACTAACAGACCAAACTTCTCACATGTTGTGTATTACTATGACCAACAGAAACGTGTGCAGTGAAATGTAACTTAATTTGAAGAACTGGTGTCTATACAATTATGAATGTACAACAAAAGAATACAATTACAAAGGTACAAAACACATCATTAAAGAACATAATAGTACAGATAACATTTTTAGTGATACAGGCATTACAAAAGAACAGAAATAGACATATACATGAGTGTTACAGGAATTATGAGATAAGTAAATAAATAAAATGATGAGAATAGTTTTTGATACATTAATTTCTCACATGAGAATTGAAACAGAACAGAATTAATAATATGTAAACATCTTATCAGATAAACACATAAAGACAGGAAGAACACAAATACACAAGGGTACACAAACACATAGTGGAATGATACAAAATGACAGGACAGGTTTTGTTTTCAGTGTGACATTTGGTACTGCAGTCCAACACAAAACTTCATTCCATAGATCTTTCCTCTTATTTCAACATTTTTTCCACCAAAAAATCCTATCCAAGCATGCTTTCTGTATTTATATGTTCACATTTATCTTACCTCATTATTTATTTTCCATTATCTTACCACATCATTTATTTCCAAGAAAATCCTACCTAAACCTGTTGTCCCTAAACCCTACTTTTTTGTTCATATCCTATTTCAAAAATACTTTTTTGGCCAAACCACTTTCTTATAGCTTCTCAATGCATTTCTTCCAATTCATCACAACTCGTTCTCTTATATAGCCTACCCCATCTTAAGCTAACTTAAATCTATTGAGCTCAGATGCATAAAGTAAGGGACGAGGCAATGCAGCAGCACAAAACAATTAACACAAACAGCAATGACAAAAAATGCAAATTGGAAAAGCAAGCAGCATTATAGAAATTAGCAAAGCAAATACAACTAATATGAGGCAATGAGCAGCAACAAGAAAAATAAACCAGTAGCAGAACTAGCTTAATACAATATAAAATTCAGTAGAACTATGCCTGGCAAACAGCAGCAGCAAATGTAATAACTTATACCTAAACATGACAAAGTTCAAGCAGAAATAATATTACAGTAAAGATGGCCATGTCTAATACCTATGACACATCTTAACACTAGAGTGATGCATCACAAAAATTTACTCTGCAAAAAGTTATCAAATCGTTGACAAAAATTATGTATGCAATTCCTGTGAAGTGGAAATGTCTTTTTGTGCTTCCTCATTTTTTTGGAAGTAGATCATAAAATTATTATTTACTGGATCTGTAGGCATAAAATACCTATATTAGTACATCTATTAAATTTCATTTTAACCAATGCTGCAGTGCAGCTAGAAACTAGATATTAAACAAAATGAGCAATCTGTCAACTAGAAAGACAATAGATGTAAAATGTTTCTCATCATTTCATTAGGCATTTTAGTAAATATCACAAATTAAGAGCTCCACAGTGTAATCATATGTTTTCAAGTTTGAGCGTGTCGTATTTGCGATGCCTTCGACAAAGAAATGTCAATAGCGAGGATAATGGCCTCTTTCTTTTCTCCACCTAATGGCTTTCTTTTGACAGATGACTATTTCTCAGCTGGGCGCCCGGAACACATTACGTCAAGGTCACTTACCTTTCTTGAAATATTTATGACAGCAGTTTCCACTACAGTGACAGTCTCATATAAAAATTTTCACGAGTCGAAAATTTGCGTTACAAATGTGTAGAAACATAATCCTATGAATATAACAGTGTGCAAAAAATTTTCGGCGGCATTATGATACATTCACGCATTTACACATATTTCATAACTCTTAAAGTACGATTCTTGGTTTCCAACATCCTTTTCATAAATCAGAGTCCCTAACCCCTACTCATTATTCCTTACCTTATTACACATATACATTCATCGACACTTCAATATTTCATCATAATAAATACATATCATAATCAAATTCCTCATATAGCATCAGCTTATTGATCATTAACATACCTCAACAGCATAATACACATTGTCATCATAATAATAACACCATAAAAACTCAGCCAAATCTCAAAAACGTCGTAGCTTTCTGCAATAATTTCGAAACCTAAAAAAATTCTCTGCTCATTGCAATAGTGTCATCTACCTCAATAATACTTTAAAATCGTGATCCCATACCAAATATATCATTCAAAGCTCTCATAGTATCACAATGGTTCCAAAAATAGATGAAGAGTTCACAAAGTACATACAAAATACAGTTTAATGAGTGTAAAGTTATCCAACTGTGTTATTGTGTAAACGTGGGTCACTGACATAGTAAAAAAAAAATGTTTGTCTCTCTCAGTTAAATGATCAGATAGCTGTGTAATTCTGTGTTATAGAAATATGGTACCAATGTGTAAAGTTGTATAAGCAAATACCATATTAGCTAGGGCTCCTTGTGCTTGCTAAACACATGGTACACAAAGTATGCGTGTACCCGCCTGAGGAGTAATGTAATTATACCCTCAGGTGTTACAGATTACAGCAATGGAATGAAATGTATCATGGAAAACCCTTGTATCTTTGTAATTCAAAAATCTTTAAACATAAATGTTTTAAGTAAAAAATTAATCACTCAAATACGTGTACTGTAGCGCTAAACTGTGCGTCTTGTAAGATAATCTCTGTCATTACTTAAGGGTAAAAAATGTGCCAAATGTCGTAGTTATCGTCGTCCGTAAGCAAAGTTCTGTAGAAGTCAATGTACTTACCTCGTAATAAACAAAGTGAAATGCTATGCATATAGATATCTTAGTTATTACGCTTATTGCAATGATGAAGTAAGTACTGTACTGTAATGTATTGTTGTGCTATGGAAAAGGCTGTCTCATTGTAGCTATACCACAAAAGTTACTACTAAAACATGTTTTACTTTCCAGAAGAATTCAGAAAAAATGTGCAGATATAAAGCAGATACACCGCTAAAGCAACAATGTAAATTGTGTCACACATTAGTAGCATCGTGATATAATCGTGTAGCTGACAAAGAAACCAAATACTAAGTCACCTTTAATCTCACAGAAAGTACTTCAAATATGAATGTCTTTTCAACTAAACCAGAATCTTGCATTAAAATCTCATTAGAAGTATATGTTCTAAGTATGTAAGCCTTGTAGTTGTTACATAATCGTGCAACTAACAAGCAAGAATGTACACACACAATAACACTGTGTCCTCTGTTCAGTATAACAATGCATTCGTAATTTCTGTTTAAATGAGTTCTCTTGGTTCTTGACTGGATATTTAACTTCAAACATTGTTGCATGTTAACAGATTCTAAGTCTGACAAAGCAAACTAGTAATGTAAAGTGAAAAATTTTATACTAAAGACTAAGTTAAAAAGCAGATTATCTTTCAATAAACGGTTTTACATGTGAAATGTGGTGCAAGCCTTTACTCTTCCTACTATGCAGAGCTCCAGCTTCAATGGAATTATCGTGTGGTATATGATACATCAGTAAAGAATGCTCAAATTTTTCTCAAGACTAGCGTCTATGTAATTTTTCTCTGAACCAGCCGGCGCACGTGGCTGCCTGCAGTGCGAGCCATTGTCTGCTATCTCTTTGTTGGCGTGCATCGTTATTGGGATTTGGAGGCCTAACTTCTACAAATTCACCTCGTCGAGAGGGCCCTGAGCTCTTTGAATCGCGCCAGTTCTGATGCAGTTCAGGTCTGTCGTTACGATAATATCGTCTGTCGTCATGTCGGTAATTTCTGTAATTAATTTCTTGTCGGTCACGTGGTGGAGAACTTCTCCCTGAGTCGTAACTGCGTGGAGAGCCGTTGTGTCTGAAGTTATTCTGTCTCCCTTGATAATAATTATTTTGTTACACATATTGCCTGTTTCTCTGATTGTCTCTGTGATAGTCATTACTGCGGAGAGGTGATTTTTCCCTGTAATTATTACTACTCTGCCAACGGTTGTAAGAATAGCCTTTTCGTGTCCAGTTATTATTTCTGTCATCGCGGAATTGTGATGGATGTGACCTGTAATTGTTGTGCTCCTGTTTTCGCGTTCCGCGATTGTCAGTGTCAATTTCCAATTCTTGTAACAGTCCCTGAAAAGCTTCAATGTCGTCTTTGCAACGTCCTGCCAAAATAATACGTCGTAAATGTTCAGGGAATTTGATTAAGCAAATGCGGATGAGTTCTGAGGGGATGTAAGGGTTTGACAGGTACTGATTCTTGTGCAACATGTCTTCAAAATATTTCACAAGACTGGAAAATTCAGATTGTTCGAAATGTTTCATCATTATGATGCTATGTTTTACTCGGCCTTGTATGGCTTGAGACCAATATGTTCAGAGGAAGGCATGGTAAAATTCTCCTTCACTGTGACAATCGTGAATGACCGATCGCATTCTTACAGCTGGTTCATTCTCTAAGTAGCCACACATAAATTCTAATCTGTGCTCCAATAACCAGTTGGGAGGAAAACAATGAGAAAATTGATGAAGCCATGCTTGTGGATGAATGTCGTTGCCAGAATTCTTAAATGTTTTGAATTTATGTGTAGTAATGAACAGCTTATAGTCAAAATCATCGTGTCGGCGAGTCGCATATTGGTCATTGTTACGTCGTTTCGGCGGTTCCATCTCAAAATTCGGTGCACCTTGCCAATTTCTTTCATAATATCCGAAATGCCCTGTGATATTATTTTGTGGCTGTTCCGTATTTCTATGACCCTCTTCCCGTATTGGAGCGCGAGTGTCCTCTGAAATATGTAATTCTTGTATTACTTGTGCCAACTGATGTTGTACTTCCCAGATTTCTCTTTTGTGTTGCTTATTAATTTGGTTCTGATTTTGTTTGAATTTCTTAATTTGTTCATACTCTTCTGTGTCAGTGATGACTACAGGTCTTGTGTCATTCAGATCATCATCTACCCTTGTAGATAAGTTAGTGAACTGATCCGAAATTTCGGCTACTTTCTCCGATAGTGTACTTATTTCCTCAGTGTGTTTTTCTGAACCAAGTTTCAGAGTGTCCATTTGTGTTGAAATCGTATGTACTGTGTAATTTCAGTTTTCCTGAGTTTTTGCAAGTTGCGTAACCAAATCGGTAGATGCAACTGAGTCAATTTTAGCTTGCAAGCTCTCATGATTTTCATGAACAATAGTTTGCAGTTCTTTTATGGCTAATTCGTGATTCTGTAATGTATTTTCATGCCGAGAAAAAATAGGTTGGAAATGCTCACAAATTTGTGTTTTTACGTCATTACAGAGTTTTTGACATTTCGATTCGATTTTATGTAACTCAGTAGTTAAATCTCCACGTGTTTGTTCAAGCGTGGTGTG
Source organism: Schistocerca serialis cubense (assembly GCF_023864345.2). NCBI lineage: Eukaryota > Metazoa > Arthropoda > Insecta > Orthoptera > Acrididae > Schistocerca > Schistocerca serialis. The sequence continues at coordinate 1,119,112,592 of NC_064639.1, read as the reverse complement.
TAACCTTTGAAGATTTTGTTCCATTGTGTCTAACTTTTGAAGATTTTGTTCCATTGTGTCTAACGTTCGAAGATTTTGTTCCATGGTGCCTAACTTTTGAAGCTTTTACTGTATTTGTCCCATTTGTTGTATTAATAGTAATAAAAATGCACTGGTGTCTGAAGCATGTTCCTCAGTGCTTTTCGGCAGTGAATTTGCACGGGCAACATTCACATTTTGACAAGCAGAAAATGTGTCTTGACTTATTTGAGAAAACGGTGAGGACCCAAAACCTGAATCTACAGTATTTGCGAGATTGCGTCCTGTCATTTCGGATTCCTGAGGCGAGCTGTTGCCGACCGATCGATCGATAATGCTTCCCTGTTCACTATTTGTTTCACTGTCTGCGCCATTATTTGCTGTCGCTTCATTTCTCTATGCACAGTTACGAAATTACCACTGCGAATGTCTGTTAATTCATTACACAGTGGTGCTGATAAGTTACGCTCGTTGTCACTATTATTTCTCAATTTACTTTGGAGCCTAGTGTTACGTTTTTCACACGCCATTATTGTCACAATATTTCACATGATAACACAGAAAAGCACATTTTGAAGAGCAAAATAAGAAAATACATTAACATAGCACTGAAAATAATATCTGGTTAATTGGAAGTGCAGCTGCGAAATACTTGGTGCAAATCTACATGCATGTCACAACTGTTTTACTGTACAACAATGATAAACTACAACTACAAAGGATATTCTCTCTATGATTATGCACTAGCTATAAACAATAGCTACACTAATTACACAAACCACAAGAAAAAAAATCAGAAGATTACAGTGAAGTATCTTGGCAGGCTCGCCATATGAAACGTCCCCTTAGAAAAATTATAAATGACTGTGCTTAAACTGACACATAATATTTTTTAGCGCAACGTAATCTGACTTTCAATAATCCCTATAAAAGAATGGCCCTGACTAACATTAACCTATACCTTTCATGAATCACTTACCTCACAAAAATCTTCGTTACTCGAACTACTGCACTACAGCGAGCACCACTACTGCCAGCTAAATAAAAGATTCAAACTACTGACGGCACTAACTACTGATAGGCATAGTTAGCAAATGAAAGATTTTGATAGAGAACAAACAATGTATTTAGCTTAATAGTGTTCAAAAGTCATAATGTATACAGCAGTTCATGACATCCATACCAATATAAAAACCTAAACAGCCTACTTACAATGGAAACCTTAGCTTCTTCAACAATTTGTGCCGCAATTGGCTGTCGGCTTCTTTCAGATGCAAATCCCAAATTGCCAGTTAATTCGAACTTCTGTGACGTGTCGTATCGTGTTTGCGTAGTGTATTGTGCTGTGGTTTTAGTGATCTATAATTATGCTTCAACAGCAAATGAAAATTAAAGTTAATAACGTCAGTCGTCAGTCCTTGCATTAAAAACTTATATTATATTCAGAGAACTACAACGTACTCAAGCACAATCATGACGCCAACAACAATCTGATGCAATGTATTAACTGTTAGTGTGCGAAAAACACAATAAGTTTGCGTGAATTACTTCTACACACATCAGAGCAATAAATTTCGCTACAACATGAATTAGTTCTCAGTAATTTTGCTCGGATATGGATTACTTTTTATGTAAAGGTGTATTACACTGTTGCTAATATTCACTTTGCAACCAGCCTGCATTTTAACCAATATTCCGTGATCGCTGTGAGACGAATATGGTAAGCTGATGATACTCGCCAGCATATGTCCAATACGATCACAAATTTTTCCTAAAAAGAAAACAAAGAAATTTTGTTATTGGATATTTACCGTTAACCTTCGATAGAGACTGAATGAATGTTTTCATACGTTAGTAGGCTTGAAGAGCCATAATTGACAAAATTAGTTAGGCCAATAGCAACGGCGGCCAACAATAGAGGACTGAAGCTACGTAAAATAATCTTAAATATCTGAGGAAAGGGCACTACATTGCAAGCAAAACATGTTTTTTTTACTTAATAAATATATTCTGAAAGCGTTTAAGCAAATTTTTCACATTATTACTGTATTTTAATAAGAGCTATTACAATCACTTCTGTCTAATGCAGCGGTAATCTTTAGCTCGAGTCAGTCTTTGTTCGCTGGATAAAAGAAGAAAAAATAGTAGTTACTACAGCCTTTCGTACTCTGAATCAGAGATCACACAGTCATATGTGATTGTTCGTTAGCAGCACTGATCACCTTTTATCTCTTACGTTACACGGTTTCTCTCGTTTTCTAAAATACTTGCAGTTTAACGCTTAGTGCAAAAATCATTCTGTAGATTTTTCTGTAAGTACTAACCAGGTGGCAGTACACTTCAGAATCACGATCTTCACCCCCGGTGCAGAAAGAGGACCTCTCCGTATTCCTTGAATACAACGCCGGCCAAGGCGTGCCAGACTTCACGCGTGCAGTGTGTGCGGACGACGGCCGTGGTGGCCGAGCGGTTCTAGGCGCTTCAGTCAGGAACCGGGCGACCGCTACGACCGCAGGTTCGAATCCTGCCTCGGGCATAGTTGAAGAATTCATTGTGGCCTTGCAAGAATTACAAAGATAGTTTTATACTAATTTTGAGGACACTCTCAATGTTAAATCTGTTTACGAGCTGTTTGTGAGATCGTTTGGCATTTCAATTGAAAGTGCCTCACGCATGTGCAAATAGATGTAACTGACTGATGTGCAAGATAATTCCACTTTTAATGACAAATCATTTTACGTTAAAACTGTCTGCGATAAGTCCCCTTGGCTGCGAAAGTGCTACAATATTTCGATCGACATATTTGGGTAAAAGACCTTTTCTCGATTATGAAACTAAATAAGACACAATAACATGGCAGCTTGAGTGAGAAACTCTGTGAAATTGTCCTCGTTCGTACGTTTGACGACAGTTAGTACCAGATAAAAATTATATTACGTCATCAGCGCCCCAAGAATATTTACTTAACACTGAAAACTTATGTTGTTTGTGATCTACTTTGTTAAGAAATGTGAAATATAAAACCAAGTCCTATGTAGTACGACTGTACTCTCATTTTAATGCGGCGCGTTCGCTGTTTTCCCACTCTTGCCTCCAGCACGCACTCAGCGTGACGTGGCAGTAAGGGAAGTGGTAAGCGCGGCTGAACGGTTTGGCACCCGGGTCCGTTCATGGTCTGCGAACCGAAACCTTGGCCACCTTGCTTTAGTACGTCGATACTCCCCGAAAGAAACAGCACTGTTGCTGTTCTTTTGATAAAACTGGTTTACTTGTAAAGAACGGCTCGCCTTTTGCAGATTCATGTTGACAGCCTGCAGCTGCAATTCTTACTGATGCTTGTGTTTCGGAACTACGTTGCCACACCAGCACGGGCGACTAACACTACTAACAACACTATTCCTTCAGCACGCCATTTGAACAACATTCCAATAATACTTGGTACCGAAATGGAAAATAGTTTGCAGTCCACGCTGTCTCCAGTAGCGAAAGTTTAATTACAATCATCCTGTATTTGGGTAACATTGATGTACAGGGAACTGAAATATAATCTCCACGAAGCAGATGACTTTTATTTTACATTATATCATAGTAAGTGACGTCCGCAATGTTACATTCTTTACGCCGTTTTGTTTTTAGATTTCCATCTGGCAGCGTATGATTGGAATTGTTTCGCTTCCGGCGATAGTTTGTTTACATTTATGTTTTTTTTTTTGTACTCTAGCGAGAAACTCTTGAGTTTGAATGTATGTATTTGTCGAATTATAGGTCGTAATGATATAACGTGTTAACAATTTGATCTGAAAAATCGCTAGCTGAAACAAGTTATATGAGTTTGTCAATAGGCTTCAGCTTCTGAACTGCACGTCCCCTACCATGCGGTGGACGTTGAAAGACGGCTTCATTGAGTCACAGCGCCAGAGATTGCGCCAAAGATTATTACTCCGCCGCCTCCACTGGGCGCAGTAGCAGTTCAGAGGATGTCGAGAGCAGTGGTTGCTCTGTTGGACGAGAGAGTAGACGATCTGAGTGCTGACTGAAATGTTGTACTGTTCGGTTGGTGTAATATATAGATGGAAGAAGATGCAGTTGGCAGAATATATTTGAGAAAAGAGATGGGCTTTTGATTTATGATGCTGGTGTAATGGAATATTTTCGTCAATATATAATGAGGTAAAAAGGTATTACAGTTTTCTTTAATAACACTCCCTCTTGCTGACAGGTACAGTCAACAAAGCATCTGGCTCGTGTTAATTTACTAAACTTGTAATTTTGGTTTCTATGTGTAAATACAGAATTTCTGGTTTTTCAATTAGTTCATTGTAAATGGTGTTTAAAATATTTTGTCGTGTTGAGAAAGAATCGAGCCAGATACATGTTCGTTGAGTCACACTACCCCACACAGAACAGTTACACTTGTGCTTTGTTGTTTCTTAGCTTTTATAGTTGCAGGGGACTTAATTAATCAATTGTGTTAAGGGAAATTCCTTGTCATTTCTTATTTTTATTTTATGCAGTCAGATTGCGTACTAAAACCAGTCAGGGCCAACAGGTTACGACACTTCGTAACCGGTCACACAGCTAGTAAAATTATTGCATTTATTCATTAATATGAGTCTTTTCCTTTTAATTAAGCCCCCTTGCAATGTTCACAGCGAAATCCCAGCCACCAACGTTGTCCCTTCCCCTAAAGCGCCGACTGCTCAGATAGAAGCAAACGTATTTTGTTCACACCTAGAAGACATGGTAGGATGACAGTCTAACTTTGCACATGTACACGTCTCGGTCTGGTTTGTAAATGATTAAGAGTCATGTGACAGGTGGAACGGCCACCTTAGTGCATTAGTGATGTTCGTGTTTCATGTTGATACCAGGGCAGGTAGGGTATGTAAGAGCCGTGAACAGTTACAAATATTCAGTGATCACTGTGGAAGACGCGGAGATGACGTGTACTCGAGTGAGGCAGTATTATCAGCACCTGATAGAGTTTGAAAGGGGACTCATTGTGGGTCTTCATTTGGGCGGCTGGTCGACTCGTTGAGTAAGTAGAACTTTGTGTTATTCGGGTGTGGCGGTGGCCCGATGTTGGACTGTATGGGATCGTAAGGTCAGGCTCCGGTTGACCATATCTGCCCACCACAAGGCATGATCACCGAACTGTGCATCGGGCCCATAGTAACCCGTTCACACTTGCGCCTACCATACGACAACAGGCAATGGACTTCCTGCAACATTCTGCGTCATCTCGCACCGTTCGTTGAGACTAGCAGAGGACTAAGGAACTGCAGTCCCAAGCGTGGGCTGACGTACTCACCAGAACTCAAACAGCTCTGTTTGGAGTGGTGTCGCGATGGGGAAGCATGGATTGCCGGTGAATGGATTCATACTGTGTTCAGCGATGAATCATGGCTCTGCTCTACCACGGGTGACCATCGTCGGTGAGTGTGGTGGCAACCTGGGGAGATGTCCCATCCTCAGGTGTTTCAGAGAGGTACAACGGTGTTATACCTGGCTTGAAGGTGTCCAGAGCCACGAGGTATGACTTCAGGTCACGGCTGGTGGTGACTGGGGGAGCTCTGACGACTCAGTGGTACGTCACAGACATCCTACGTTCGCATCTGTCACCTCTCATGCGACGGGATCTTGGTGACTTTTTTTCAATTGGATAATACTCATACACACACTGCGCGTGTCTCTACGGACTGTCTGCGTAATGTTGAGGTACTCCCATCACAACCAAGATCCTTATGTGTATTCCCGGTATGACATGTGTTGGACAAGCTCGGACGTGAATGGCATCCCTGTGTCAGTTTCCAGGATATGAGAACCTTTAAAACTGTTGTGAGCTAGGTTGCCATACAAAGGAATGGTGCAGGAGAAGGCCATTCGTTATTCTTTTAGAGGTTTCTATTAGTTGTACAACAAGTAGCTATAAACCTTGAGAGAAAGTGCATGGGGGCTTAATTATATAAATATGAAATGCAAATACTTTTTAAATTTTAGTCGCTGTATGTCCGATTACGAGGTCTCGTAAACGGTTGGCCCTGACTGGTATTAGTGCACAATATGACTGCATAGAATAACAACAAAGAATGAAAGAAAATTTCCGTTAACACAGTTAATTATTTAAGTCCCCAGTAACTATAAAACGTACGAAACCAAAGCACAAATGTAACTGTTCTGTGTGTGGAAGTGTGATTCAACGTACACATCTGGCACGGATCTTCTTCAATAAGACAAGAAATTTTAAATACCATTTATACTGAAGTAATTAAAAAAATAGAAATACTATAATTGCGTAAGGAAACCAGAATTACACTCTAATACAAGAACACAAGCCAGATGCTTTGTTGACTGAACCTGTAATGACGCGTTATTTAAGACAATGAAATAAAAAAAAGAATAGGGAATTTTTTTACCTTCATATATATTGACGAAAAGCACTCTGATCATTACAATATCTCCATTCGAACAACATCTGCTGTCTAGCCCATCAAACAACTGCATAAAACATGGAACAAGCACTCCCTACTACAACATCTCAACCCGACTCACTACTACCACATCTCGATAAGCACTCTCCACCACGACTTCTCGACAAGAGCTCTTCACTACGACATCTCAGCAGGCACTGCCAGTGGAGGCGGCGGAATAAAACTCTTTGGCGCAATCTCTGGCGCTGTGGCTCAGTGTAGCCACCTTTCATATGCCCTTCCTCCACGGGCCAGAATTTGATGGTACTTTTGCCAGCATTGATGGTGAAAATACCACCAAATTCGTCCACAAAAATACAGAAAAAAAAATAAAAGATAATATTAATACGTAAATATCACATAATTAGATAAAATTTTGGCTTTGCACTGACCTTTCAATAACCTAATATATAAAATACAGTAAGCAATACAAATTCTTTTATACATGTGACTTTACATAATAGTTTACACAATTCACAAAAAATCAGTTTATACAAATGTTCACATAAAATGCTTTCAATGATTAAAAAAAAAAAAGTAGTTGATAGTTCCAGCAGTAGCACCCAGCAATGGTCAACAGGTGCAAATACCAACAAGTGACATCATTTTAATACAAGCAGTCCCATCAGTTGCACCCAGCAATGTTGAACAGGTGCAGATACCAACAAGTCACATTATCTCAGTAGAAGCAGTCCATCAGTGGCACCCAGCAATGTTGAACAGGTGCAAACACCAACAAGTGACATTATTTCAGTAGAAGCAGTTCCATCAGTGGCACCCAGTAGTGTTGAACAGGTGCAGACAGCAACAAGTGACATCATTTCAGTAGAAGCAGTTCCATCAGTGGCACCCAGCAATGTTGAACAGGTGCAGACACCAACAAGTGACATTATTTCAATAGATGCAGTCCATCAGTGGCACCCAGCAATGTTGAACAGTTGCAGACACCAACAAGTGACATTATGTCAGTAGAAGCAGTCCATCAGTGGCACCCAGCAATGTTGAGCAGGTGCAGACATCAACACGTGACATTATGTCAGTAGAAGCAGTCCATCATTGGCACCTAGTAATGTTGAACAGGTACAGGCACCAACAAGTGACATCATTTCAGTAGAAACAGTCCATCAGTGGCACCCAGCAATGTTGAACAGGTGCAGACAGCAACAAGTGACATCATGTCAGTAGAAACAGTTCCATTAGTGGCACCCCACCATGTTGAGTAGGTGCAGACACCACAAGTGACTTCATTTCAGTAGAAGCAGTTCCACCAGTGGCACCCAGCAATGTTGAGCAGGTGCAGACACCAACAAGTGACATTATGTCAGTAGAAGCAGTTCCATCAGTGGCACCCAGCAGTGTTGAATAGGTGCAGACAGCAGTCTATAATATTCACTGTCACTAATCACACAGTTCATCAGCAGAAATTAAACATTTCTAAGTGGCACCCATTATGTTGAACAAGTGCAGGTAACAGTCCATAATATTCACCATCACTAATCAGACAGTTCAGGCATGAACAATAGTTTGAATGCACACACAATTGCTTTTACAAAATTATTATCAATGCTCTTACACTAAACATACAAATTATAATAAACACACAAATGATATCAGATAATTGTCATATTAACTATTACAATACACAAATAACAGTAAACCTATAATATTTATGGGTGTCAGTGCAAGCCACTACAAACAAATAAAATAATATTTAGAAGATAGGTTGGTACCAATTATTTAGGATTAGGAAAGGAAAACACACAACACACACTCACTCATCTTTCATCCACTTTAAGTGCTACTGTGTAATTAAATAGTGCTGTGTAAATGCAATTCTGTCAAAATTTGATGTTCAACTTGTGTATCAAGTAGTAGTGGCAGCAATGTATAACAGTCAATAATAGTTAGTCAACGTCATAGTCATCATGTCAAGACCAATGTTTGCCAAGCCAGATCAAAATGTACGGTTGCTGAACAACTGTCAGTGAGCCAAGATATGCAAATGCTTCCTCTCTCCAAAAAAAAGTATATACTCCTTAGTGATTTAACAAAGTGTGTGTGTAGACAATCTTCTTTTCACTTGAGTGTTCTAGTCTGCTATCTTCATCCTCCTTGTTCCATATAGACCAATAAAAAAATATGCTCCTCACTTACTTTACCTCTTATCCACCAAAACTCCAATAATCATCAGCATCACATAATCTCAATACTTCAATAATACCTCTTACGTCGATACGTGTAAACCTTATCATCAATATCATTTACCTTACCTCTTGTCCACCAAAACTCAAATAATCATCAACTTCACATAATCTCAATACCTCAATAATACCTCTTCAATACATCGATACATATAAACCTTATCGCCAATATCATTTCACTTCCATAAGAACTCTTTCCTCTAGTCAGTCTCCTCGAACAAGTACAGATAAAATCCTAGTGCAAACTTCAATTCATCATCCCATACAATCCGAAGACACAGTGTCCACACACAACCTCTGTATAATCCATCTGACCCAAATCTTCTACTCATTATGAATTATAAGATACATTTTGGTTACCTTGTCCATCATAAAATAAAAGAAATGCATACATGACCTCTAACAGCCTTTAGTTTGAATAACTCTCAGTAAGTAAGTACGAGTACATAGTATGAAAGATCACATAAGACTTTGAGTGAATAAATCGTAATATTTCACAGCGTGTACACAACTTCAAGAATCATGGCAGAAGCAAACATGTGGAGTATTTTTTGTTTCAAGTGTCACTTCCTATTTCAATTGCTCACGAAGAATGCAGTGTAATAACTGTCAATGGTCTAACCCTAGTGTTAGTATGGCATGTCGTTAGCTTCCTTCCTATTAGCATAAATTTATACAGCTTCCATAAAACCTCCAGCTCATGTGACTTCTATGAAGTTTCTTGTACTAATGTCGTTCGTAGAATTATAGCAGTTCATTTTCTTATCTTAAAAATATAAGGCACTGAGCGTAAGCAAAACATGCAATAGCGAGTAAATATACCAGTAGAGAACAGAAGTCAACAAGTGGATGCAGTACAATCCCTACAACGAGGCTCTGCCAAGCGAACAATAATTAATACCATAGTGTAACCTAAACTCTATGTTCGTACACAGTATATCAGCATTTCTATATACCAAATTAAAGAGTAGTTATGACAACAAACAGAAATGTATAAATATGCAATCCATACGCAAAGCAGCAAATATGTATCTTACATAATAAACAGGTCATTAGCATCATGTCAGCATAAGCAAATAAATGTTCATATGTAATCTTAATAAGTAAACATGAAGGCGCAAGCAGATAAATCACAAAGTGTAACCTACATACATAACCACACCAGCACAATTAATCAGGTGAAAATTATAATTTAAATAAATAAGCACAGCAGGCACATAATAAAAAAATATGACGTCAGTGAAAAAGCAGTGCAGCCAAGCGATGCATAATATATACAAATAACAACCCTGTTCATTAATCAATCATTGTCAAAATCAGTTAACGTACGCAAGCACGTCGCTTCACAAGTAAATTCATAGAACATGAAATTAGCACAAAGTATAAATCACGTAATCGCGAGCAGCAAATTACGTCTAAAGTACGTACCAAGTGGAAATATGTTACCTGAAAAATAATCTCAATTAACAATTACCTTTTTGGTTTATTACTTTCTTCTTCGAAATGACATTCTTCCTTAAAATTTCTCCATAGCAAGTCGTCTTAACGTCGGACACGCACAGAATTTTCCTGAAGTTCTTAAATATTTTATACAACCGCATCCTGAAAAATACTGAACGTTAATAACATAATTTATCAAGTCACTGTAGCTTTATACTGAATTTAATCAGAGAAATTAGACTGTGTATTTGTTTACGGCTGTCAGTGCATTCGCACTGAGCGCTCGATCAGCTGTAGGCGCGTGACGTAGGAAGTGACTGTTTGCGGTCAACGACTGCCTTGTGCGGCGCGCAGACTTGACTGTTGCTTTGAGTATGCGCCGCCGCCAAAACACAGCGCGGTATCCTCGTGTTCTCTGATGTTTACATGTAGCTGTTAGTTTCTCTAAAGTATGTCATTCCACAAAAATTTTAACGTTTGATATGTGATGTATTCCCTTAGAGCGTCGAGATTTAAGAGTTTCTACTTCAACAGTGTTATCATGAATAATTTTGCGAATTCTATATGGACCATTATAAAGCAGAAAAAATTTTCGACACAAGCCTTTTCCTTTGTGAGATAAACGATGAGACTTAATTAACACCTTCTGACCAACTGACAAGATTTTTAAACGACCAGGACATTTAGCTGATTTCTCTCTCGAGCAGCCGCAGATGCAATATTTTGCAGAGCCAGGTTGACAACTTCAGAATGCTGCAGTTTCCGTGAAGGCGGAAAAGGAACGATTTCAGAAATGCGATTTGTCGGTGCTTTGTTTTTTAATATCAGTATAGGCGGTAAAGAAGTTGAATCATTAGGGAGTTCATTCAGAATGTTTTGAAAAATATGAAGATACTGATCCCACCTTCTGTGATTCTAATGACAATAAAGTCGACACAATTTATTGATTTCTTTCATCCATCTCTCTGAAGCGTTAGACTGAGGGTGAAAAAGTGAAATGAAAATTGGTTTAATCTTACGACGCCGTAGAGTATGAAGCTAAATTTTGGAGCGAAACTGTGATCCATTATCTGATATAACCTTATCAACATGACCCACTTCTTTAAGAAAATGGTTGATGAAAGCGTTAGATACTGAACGAGCTGTTGCTTTGCGTAAAGGTGTAAAACACACATATTTTGATGTCATTTCCACTGCTACTAAAATGTGCGCAAAACCATTAGTAGAACAAACCACTGGACCGAACAAATCGACTGCAGCCATGTCCTTTAATTTCGCTGGAATGATAGGAAACAGCGGTGCTCTGTGAGAAATAGTTGGCGGCTTAGCCTTTTGACATAATTTGCATTTGGCAAGAACAGATCGAATATGTTTTTCCATATTACTGAAGTAGCAATTTTCTCGTAATTTATGAAAGCATTTTCTGGGACCAAAGTGCGCATAACTGAAGTGTGTGTACCAAATCAATTTATTGATCCACTCATCAGGAATACAAACCACACAAACAGAGTTGTCGACCGATTTTCGTTTAAAAAGAACTTTCCAGATAGTTCGCAAAAACGAGGTGTGGCCAAATCGTCCAATCTAACAAAGCGTCTAAGAAAATTACAGACAGCAAGGAAACTACGAAATCACGTTTTGTGGTAGGAACAGCATAATTATGAATAGCGTCTAATTTCTCTGGATCAGGAAGAATACCCTCTGTAGAAATAATGTGACCGAGAAATTTCACCTGAGAACGACCAAATTTAGATTTTTCCAAGTTCACTGTAATGCCAACTCTTGCAAAGATACGTAATAATGAATCCAAAATTTTATTGTGCTCCCTCCAAGAATGTTTAGCAATAAGAATATCGTCAACATACGAAGTAATATTGTCACGAAGATAAACAGGTAAAATTTCGTTTAAACTACAAATGAATGCTGCTGAAGGTACAGTAAGTCCAAACGGTAATTTCCGAAATCACTTTTGGGTAAAATAGTCATATCCGGTTATTCTTTAACGATTCTCCAGATAGATTGATAGTTGAAGAGTTGTTTTTGACAGATGCAAAGAATAGTAAAAGAGTAGGCAGCGGTGCAGAAAAGTAAAAGGGAAATAGCACCACTACAGCTCGGGGCCCTATGCACGCTACAGTACATATTCACTTAGTGTAGTGAATCCCCTGAGGACTTTAATAGCCACACATAATTTCCAGTTTGTGACTTAGTGGCCAATTTGGCGGAAGTGCGTACGTAAATTGATCTAACCATGCACATGGATGTATGTCATTCTTAGAATTGCGAAAGATCTTAAATTTCCGAACTGTCAAAAAGTGTTTATAGTCAAAGTTTTCGCCTCGTGGCGACAAAGACCTACCGCGTCTGTCCCAGTCCGAATGTCGATTATTGTCAAGTTCGCGCGCCTGGCGCTCTCTTGTTGCTTCTCGTAAATGAAACAAATTATTGTCTTCAAACCCCTCTGCTATCTGTGATTCTAAATTTCTTTTGCTGTCTTTTCCTACGATTTCGCCTTCAATTTGTTTGACTTGCTTTTGTAATGCCTCAAATTCCATTTTAACGCGTTCATTAAATTTTCCCTGATTTTCAACATGCTTATTTATGTTCTGGTACTGCTCGGTTTCTGAAAATGGCAATGGAGCTGTATCATCTGAATCTCTGTCCCCATTTAAACTAAAACTTGTCAGTTTATCTGAAATCTCCTCACTTCTTTCCGATAAGTCATCTATTTTTTCTTTCTGTTTATTTACGTCTTCCGTAAGTGTCGCGACTCGGGTTTAAGTATTGACACATTTATTAGTTAACTGTTCATATTGTTGTGTTAAGTTATTTATTCTGTCATTTGGTACGGATTCCACGATTCTTTCAAGTATTTCTTCCTTATCATGTGCACGTTGTAAATTTAACTCTGAAAATTTTTGTACTATCGCGCGATCTATTTCTTCCTGTTCTCTATCCTGTTCCTTTTGTCTAATCTCTACTTCAATTGATCTATTATTGTGAGCATTCAAAATCGGTTGTACTTCTTCTCTGATTCCTTTCTTTAATTCATCTTTCATATTTTTGAAACATGTCCCTATTCGTGAGTCTAGCCGTGTTTCCATTGTTCCCATCTCAGTTCTAATTGTTCCTATTTGTAATCCCAGTGAGTCTAACCGTGTTTCCATTGTTCCCATCTCTGTTCTAATTGTTCCTATTTGTGATCCCTGTGAGTCTAACCGTGTTTTTAATTCAGATCCCAAATTTAATATTACACCCATCAACTGCTCCATATTAACCGGTTCAAAATTCTTTTCGCCCCTAACATTTACTGCAAAACCAACTTCCTTCGGCATAGCCATAAAGCTATCTGTGTTCGATACAATTTCAGAGTGTTCTGTCGTTAATTTCGTATTCTGAAAATTTTTTGATTGTGAAAAAATTTGAATTGGTTCCGGACTATTTTCCCGACTTATTAAATTTTTTCAACTTCATTATTCATCATACTGTTGTCCTGTGTTGGCGAGTTCGCCATGTCAACAATTTCGTCATTCTGACTATTCATCATTTTGCCTTTTTCATCGATCGCGTAATCATTTACAAAACATACAAAACTCGTCACCATACGAAAATTACACACAATGACTCCTTATCTCCAACAATACCATTCACACGAAATGTTTCCCTCAAACACGATTAACGAACAATTGGAACCTTCACAATTGCACAAAATTGTCGGACCTGTATACAAGACATCAAAAATTAAATTCTGCCAATATATCATTAAAAGAATGACAATTACCAAATCTACACATGCAATATAGACTACAATAACTAAACTACGAATTACTACAACAATACTACTGTCTGCTATTCATACAATCAGAAGAATTCCAAGGGACGATCCGCAGCAGCGGTCGCCACGTGCATGGGGGCTTAATTATATAAATATGAAATGCAAATACTTTTTAAATTTTAGTCGCTGTATGTCCGATTACGAGGTCTCGTAAACGGTTGGCCCTGACTGGTATTAGTGCACAATCTGACTGCAGAGAATAACAACAAAGAATGAAAGAAAATTTCCGTTAACACAATTAATTAATTAAGTCCCCAGTAACTATAAAACGTACGAAACCAAAGCACAAATGTAACTGTTCTGTGTGTGGAAGTGTGATTCAACGTACACATCTGGCACGGTTCTTCTTCAATAAGACAAGAAATTTTAAATACCATTTATACTGAAGTAATTAAAAAAGTAGAAATACTATAATTGCGTAAGGAAACCAGAATTACACTGTAATACAAGAACACAAGCCAGATGCTTTATTGACTGAACCTGTAATGACGCGTTATTTAAGACAATGAAATAATAAAAAGAATAGGGAATTTTTTTACCTTCATATATATTGACGAAAAGCACTCTGATCATTACAATATCTCCATTCGAACAACATCTGCTGTCTAGCCCGTCAAACAACTGCATAAAACATGGAACAAGCACTCCCTACTACAACATCTCAACCCGACTCACTACTACCACATCTCGATAAGCACTCTCCACCACGACTTCTCGACAAGAACGCTTCACTACGACATCTCAGCAGGCACTGCCAGTTGAGGCGGCGGAATAAAACTCTTTGGCGCAATCTCTGGCGCTGTGGCTCAGTGTAGCCTCCTTTCAAAAGACATATGTATGAAAAAAGACTACACGATACAAGAACCATGTAACTGTGAAGAATACCGGGGCGATCGTGAAAACGCTATTGGACTTTGGAAGCGACTGAAATTCAAAAGAAAGAATTAGTTTTTTGTATCTGGGAAGACCCGCCCCCCATGAACCACTGACATTGCCTTCGGTGGGGCGCCTCAGCGATACAGACAGCCGGGCTGTAGCTGCGACGACAACAGAGGTGTATCTGTTGAAAGATCAAACAAACGTCTGTTTCATGAAGTGGGACAGCAGCCCTTTCAATAGTGGCAGCGGCAACAGTCTATATGATTGACTGATCTGGCCTTGTAACATCAACCGAAACGGAGTTGCTGTGCTGGCGGTGGATCGGTTGAAATTATATATACTGAGAACTAGTGGAGTTCGGTGGCAGGAGGATCAGGACTTCTAGTCAGGTAAAAACAGTGATATAAATACCAAGTCAAATAAGGGTAATGCAGAAGTAGGTTTAATAATTAATAAGAAAATAGGAATACGGGTAAGCTACTATGAACAGCATTGTGAGCACATTATTACAGCCAAGATAGACTCGAAACCCATTCGCACCACAATAATACAACTTTATATGCCTACTAATTCCGCAGATAGGGAAGAGACTGAAGTTATGTATGACGAGATAAAAGAAATTATTCAGATAGTTAAGAGAGATGAAAGTTAAACAGTGACTGGAGGCTGCAATTCGATAATAGGAAAAGGAAGATGAGAGATTATAGCTATAGATTAAAACTGATGAAATTGCCAAAAGGTAGGAAATTAAAGAGGAGGGAACTGGATCAGTTGAAAGAATCAGAGGTTACTGAGAGTTTCCAATGGCTCTGAGCACTATGGGACTTAACTTCTGAGGTCATCAGTCCCCTAGAACTTAGAACTACTTAAAACCTAACGAACCTAAGGACATCACACACATCCATGCCCGAGGCAGGATTCGAACCTGCGACCGTAGCAGTCGCGCGGTTCCAGACTGTAGCGCCTAGAACCGCTCGGCCACTCTGGCCGGCTGCTGAGAGTTTCAAAGGGAGCATTATACAAAGGTTGACTAGAACAGGGAAAAGGAATACGACAGAAGACGAATGGAAAGCTTTGAGAAATGAAATAGTGAAGGTAACAGAGGTTCAAACAGGTTAAAAAACAAGGGCGAATAGAAGTCTGGATAACAGAGGAGTTACTGAATGTGATAAAAGGAGAAAATACGAAAATACAGCAAATGTAGCAGGCGAATGGGCTTGTAAACATCTAAGAAATTAGATTGACAGGAAGTGCAAAATGGGTAAGCATGAATGGCTAGAGGTCATGCTTTACAATCATATGTCACTAGGGGATGGATAGATACCACCTAAAAAAAAATTAAAGAGATCTTTGGAGAAAAGAGAAGTAGTTTTATGAATATCATGAGTTCAGATGGAAAACCAGTCCTAGGCAAAGAAGAGAAAGCTGAGAGGATGAACGAGTATATGGAGGTTCTATACAAGGAAGATGTACTTCAGTTGAGAGCAATATCATATAAATGGAATAGGACGTAGACGAAGATGAGATGGGAGATACGATGCTGTGACAAGAACCGCCGGCCGGAGTGGCCGAGCGATTCTAGGCGCTACAGTCTGGAACCGCATGACCGCTACGGTCGCAGTTTGGAATCCTGCCTCGGGCATGGATGTGTGTGATGTCCTTAGGTTAGTTAGGTTTAAGTATTCCTAAGTTCTAGGGGACTGATGACCACAGAAGTTAAGTCCCATAGTGCTCAGAGCAATTTTTTTGTGAGAAGAACCTGACAGAAGGCTGAAACACTCAAATCGAAACAAGGCCCGTGGAGTAGACGATATTTCATCAGAACTACTGATAGCCTTTGGAGAGATAGCCATGACAAAACTCTACCGTTTACTCTGCAAGGTCTATGAGACAGGTCAAACAAATGGTTCAAATGGCTCTGAGCACTATGGGACTTAACTTCTAAGGTCATCAGTCCCCTAGAACTTAGAACTACTTAAACCTAACGAACCTAAGGACAACACACACATCCATGTCCGAGGCAGGATTCGAACCTGCGACCGTACCGGTCACGCGGTTCCACACTGTAGCGCCTAGAACCGCTCGTTCACCCCGGCCGGCACAGGCCAAACACCCTCAGATTGTAAGTAGGCTGTTTAGGTTTTTTATATTGGTAACGCCACGTAGCGCTCTGATGAAAATCACTGGCTGTGCTGTGTGCAGTCAGTGGCTGGTTGGCATTGTTGTAATGCTCGCCATTGTGGTGTTGGGCAGCTGGATGTTAACAGCGCATAGCGTTGCGCAGTTGGAGGTGAGCCGCCAGCAGTGGTGGATGTGGGGAGAGAGATGGCGGAGTTTTGAAATTTGAACTCATGAACTGCCATATATATTATGACTTTTGAACACTATTAAGGTAAATACATTGTTTGTTCTCTATCAAAATCTTTTATTTGCTAACTATGCCTATTAGTAGTTAGTGCCTTCAGTAGTTTGAATCTTTTATTTAGCTGGCTGTAGTGGCGCTCGCTATATTTCAGTAGCTTGAGTAACGAAGATTTTTGTGAGGTAAGTGATTTGTGAAAGATATAGGTTAATGTTAGTCAGGGCCATTCTTTGTAGCGATTACTGAAAGTCAGACTGCGTTGCGCTAAAAGCATTGTGTGTCACTTTAGTGAATGTTTAAGTACGTTCAGTTTTGCTCAGTTGTTTGAAAAGCAAATAATGTAAGAGGTTTATCAGCACAGTAATTCTGAAATTGTTCTAAGGGGACGTTTCATATGTCGACCCTTAGCCGAGGATACCGCACTGGAATCTTATGATTTTTTCTTGTAGTTTGTGTAATTAGTGTAGCTATTGTTTATTGCTAGCGCATAATTGTAGAGAGAATCTCCTCTGTAGTTGCAGTCTTTTATTGTTGTACAGTAAAACAGTTGTGGCATGCATGTAGATTTGCACCAAGTATTTCGCAGCTGCGCTTGCGATTAACTAGATATTATTTTCAGTGCTATGTTAATGTGTTTTCTTATTTTTGCTCTTCAAATTGTGCTTTTCTGTGTTATCGTGTGAAATATTGTGACAATTATGGCGTGTGAAAAACGTAATACTAGGCTCCAAAGTAAACTGAGAAATGAGAGTGAAGACGAAAGCAGTGTGTTAGCGCCACCGTGTAATGAATTAACGAATGTTCAACATAGTAATTTGGTAATTATGCATAGGGAAATGGAGCGGGCTGCAAATAATGGTGTAGGCAGTGAAACAATTAGTGAACAGGGAAGCATCATCAATCGATCGGTCGGCAACAGCTCGCCCCAGGAATCCGAAATGACAGGACACAATCTTGCAAATACTGTAGATTCAGGTTTTGGGTCCTTACAGTTTTCTAAAATAAGTCAAGACACATTTTCTGCTTGTCAAAATGTGAATGTTGCCGGTGCAACTTCACTGCCGAAAAGCACTGAGGAACATGTTTCAGACACCAGTGCATTGATATTACAGTTAATGCAACAAATGGGACAAAGGCTACAAAAGTTAGACAGTACGCTTGAACAAAATCAGAAACAAATGGGACAAAATCTTCAAAAGTTAGACACAATGGAACAAAATCTTCAAAAGTTAGACACAATGGAAGGAAATCTTCAAACGTTAGACACAATGGAACAACACCAGAGACAAACACAACAACAGTCAGACGCAATGGAGCAAAAGCTTCAAAAGTTAGACTCAGTGGAACATAAACTTGAACAAACACGTGAAGATTTAACTACTGAGTTACATAACAATGAATGGAAATGTCAAAAACTCTGTAATGACGTAAAAACACAAATTTGTGAGCATTTTCAACCTATTTTTTCGCGGCATGAAAATGCATTACAGAATCACGAAGCAGCCTTAAAAGAACTGCAAACTATTGTTCATGAAATTCATGAGACCTTGCAAGCTAAAATTGACTCAGTTGGATCTACCGATTCGGTTACGCAACTTGCAAAAACTCAGGAAAACTTAAAAGACACAGTAGATACTCTGAAAATTGGTTCAGAAAGACACATGGAGGAAATTAGTTCATTATCAGAGAAAGTAGTTGAACTTTCGGATCAGCTAAATAATTTATCTACGAAGGTAGATGATAATCTGAATGACACAAAACCGGTAGTCTTTAATGACACAGAAGAGTGCGAACAAATTAGGAAATTCAAACAAAATCAGAATCAAATTAATACGCAACACCAAAGAGAAATCCAGGAAGTACAAGATCAGCTCGCACAGGTAATACAAGAATTACGTATTTCAGAGGACACTCGCGCCCCAATACGGGAAGGGGGACATAGAAATACGGAACAGCCACAAAATAATAACACAGCGCATTTAGGAAATTATGAAAGAAATTGGAAAGGTGCACCGAATTTTGAAATGGAACCGCCGAAACGACGTAACAATGACCGATATGCGACTCGCCGACATGATGATTTTGACTATAAGCTGTTCATTACTACACGTAAATTTAAAACATTTAAGAATTCTGGCTACGACATTCATCCACAAGCGTGGCTCCATCAATTCTCTCATTGTTTTCCTTCCAAGAGGTCATTAGAGCACAGATTAGAATTTATGTGTGGCTACTTAGAGAATGAACTAGCTGAAAGAATGCGATCGGTCATTCACGATCGTCACAGTGAAGGAGAATTTTATCATGCCTTCCTCTCAGCATATTGGTCTCAAACTACACAAGACCGAGTAAAACATAGCATCATAATGATGAAACATTTCGAACAATCTGAATTTTCCAGTCTTGTGAAATATTTTGAAGACATGTTGCACAAGAATCAGTACCTGTCAAACCGTTACAGCCCCTCAGAACTCATCCGCATTTGCTTAATCAAATTACCTGAACATTTACGACATATTATTTTGGCAGGACGTTGCAAAGACGACATTGAAGCTTTTCAGGGACTCTTACAAGAATTATAAATTAACACTGACAATCGCGGAACGCGAAAACAGGAACACAACAATTACAGGTCACATCCGTCGCAATTCTGCGATGAAAGAAATAATAACTGGACACGACAAGGCTATTCTCACAACACAAATCGTGCCCAAAACAGACACCAACCGTATGACAATCGTTGGCAGAGTAGTAATAATTACAGGGAAAGATCACCTCTCCGCGGTAGTGATTATAACAGAGACAATCAGAGAAACAGACAATATGGGAACCAAAATAATTATTATCAAGGGAGACAGAATAACTTTAGACGCAACGGTCCAGCGCGCAGTTACGATTCAGGGAGAAATTTCTGCACTACGTAACCGACAAGAAAGAAACTATGGAATCTACCGACATGACGACAGACGATATGATCATAACGATAGAACTGAATTGCACCAGAACTGGCGGGATTGAAACAGAGCAGGGCCCTCTCGACAAGGTGAATTTGTAGAAGTTAGGTCTCCAAATCCCAATAACGACGCGCGCCAACAAAGACACAATAGGCAATGACTCATACCGCTGGCAGCCACAAAACGTACTTATGAAACTGACGACTCAGCTGCCGTAGCTAGTAATTACGTAAAAATGTAAGACATTAGGGACATCTTACTCCAGGAGCACGACGTAAAACAACAACATTGCATATCCTGTAATTCACATTACAGTAAATGACGTAAAATTTACGGCAGTACTTGACTCTGGCAGTCCCATTTCAGTAATTAGTGAAACAGCCTTTAGCAAATGCAACAAGTCGAACGATTGCCCCACACTTCCGTTACGTAAGATTAAATTACAAGGTGCAATCTTTGGAAAAAGTGTAGATGTACGCCAACAAACCAACTTAGAATTCTTACGTCAAAGCCACAGCTTCTCTATGAACTTTCTTATTGTTCCATTATTGTCGACGGAAATTATATTGGGAGTGGACTTTTTGAATGAATATAAAGTAATCTTAAACTTTCACGATGCTGAAATAAGTTTAGAGGAAGAAGGTAGGTCAATAGCTTTGAAATTTTAAGATTGGCTCTCAAACCATGACGAAGAAATTAATCGACTTTACCATCTGTTAGACAACAGTTCGGAATTTTCGACGAAACTTGACACTAACAATCACTCTGCAAGTACTGACAGAGATGATATCGACGGCGCATTTGATAATAATGAGTTAACTCAGAATAAAATTCAAACAATTGAGAATTGTAATGACAGTGATAGCCAAAACTTTTTTGAGATTTTACAAGCACATTCCACAGTTTTTACTCACAAAACAGGAACAATCAAGGGATTTCAATACCAATTTCGTGTTCGTGAGCATACTAAATTTTGTGTTAGACCATATGTAATTCCGGCACATTATAGGAATCGTGTTAGAACAGAAATACAATCTATGCTTGACGAGGGCATTATTGAGCCTGCAATAAGCTTATACAACAATCCATTGTTGAGAAGAAAAATGGATCGATCAGGATTGTCTTAGATTCGAGACAAATTAATACTATCATCATTCCTGAAACAGACAGGCCGCAAACGTTAGAAGAACTTCTTCAAAATTTTAATGGTGTAAAAGCGTTGCCTTCTATTGATCTCAGATCCAGCTTTTATCACATCTAACTTCATCCAGAATGTAGATAATACACAGCTTTCCTTTGTTTCGGCGTTTGTTATCAGTTTCGGAAACTTCCTTTTGGTTTGAACATTTCTTCGGCAGCATTCATTCGTGGGCTAAATTCCATATTACCTGAGTTCTTAAAACGTCACATCACCTTATATGTGGATGATATTCTGATAGCAGAAGCCTCATGGGAACAACACAATCGCATCCTCAACAGCGTGTTACATATTTTTGCAGAATCTGGAATTACAGTTCACTTGGAAACGTCTGAATTCGGTAGGTCAAAGGTGAGGTTGTTGGGACATGTTATTTCTTCTGAAGGCATTCAGCCGGATCCTGAAAAGTTAGAAGCAATCAGAGCCATTCCAGTTCCATCCACAAAAAAACAAGTCCGCAGTCTTCTAGGTCTCGTAAATTTTTAGCGTCGTTTTCTGAATATGCAAATTCTTTTTACACCAAAACTTTGTTCTCTCACTGGAAAAAATACTATTTGGAACTGGGACGAACAATCACAGTTGGAATTCAGTTCTTTGAAAGAATCGCTACTTAATGCGCCAATACTAGCTCATCCAGATCTGTCACAAGATTTCTGCCTTAGCACGGATTCTTCTAAAGTCGGTCTTGGTGCCCATGTACTTCAAGAAGCCATAGAAAATGACACTACCGTTCAGAAAACCATTGCTTTTGCTAGCCGAGTGCTAACAAAATCTGAAAAAATTGTTCCGTTACTGAATTAGAAGCTTTAGCTATCGTTTGGGCATTTAACAAATTCCGTTTCTTTCTTTCTGGTAAGCACGTAAAAGTATACAGTGATCATCGTGCATTACAATTTCTTATGTCTTCAAAATTAAATCATGACAGGTTAAAACGTTGGGCATTGTTTCAGCAAGAATTCCACTTCACAATAGTCTACATTCCCGGCAAGGAGAACATTGTTGCGGACACACTGTCACGCGCACCGGCTGGGCTTGAGAAAAGTAACACAGAAGGTAACCACGAGAAAAATTTCAGTATTCTTTACATTCAGAAAGTCGCCTTTGAAAACTTCATCACCACATCTTTAAAGGACATTGCTCATGAACAAGATAAAGATCCGATTTGGAAAGACATCAAGAGCAAATGGCATGAAAAGACACACACACAGATTCGACATTATTATCTGGTTAGAAACAACATACTGTTCAAACGCTGCACTGTTGATGACAAGCTATGGGTACTTTGCATTCCTGACGATTTTCTTAATAAGCTCATTTGGTACATTCATTTCAGCTATGCACATTTTGGCCCACGAAAATGTTATCATATTCTTCGAACGACTTGTTATTTTAACAATATGGAAAAGAGAATTCGAAGAGTCTTGTCTATTTGCAAACTTTGTCAAAAGGCGAAACCATCTACTATCTCCCATCATGCTCCACTGTTTCCTATCATTCCTTCTAAATTAAAAGAATTTGCTGCTGTTGATCTCTTGGGACCCCTTGTCAGAACACCGAATGGATTTTCGTACATTGTAGTCGCTGTTGAACTTACTTCAAAATTTGTTTCTTTCACTCCATTACGTAAAGCCACTGGACGGTCTGTATCCATCGCCTTTGTTAAAAATTTCTTACGTGAAGTTAGCCACGTTGCTAAAGTCATTTCAGATAACCAACCGCAATTCAGATCTGCTGTTTGGTCGCGCATGCTTCGGAATCATAAAATCAAACCTGTTTTTATTTCATTGTACTCACCACATTGTAACCCGTCTGAACGAATTATGAAAGAAATCAATAAGCTTTGCAGACTTTATTGTCACAGAAAGCACCAGCATTGGGACTGATATTTGCACTTATTTCAAAATGTGCTGAATGAAATGCCTCATGATTCCACTGCTTTACCACCTACTCTTGTACTGAAGAATGAAGAACCACCAAACAGAATCAGAGAGCTTGTACCTTTCCCGAATACACGTAAACTTCGACACAAAGACATAATTGATTTGGCGCTTACAAATATAAAATCTGCAGCAGCCAAAAGGAGAAAACTACACGGTAAAGCAAAGGCAAAGAAATTATATATTGATCAGAAAGTTCTCATTAAAGTTCATTCATTGTCACATAAGAAGAAACACTTGAGTCACAAATTCTTTCTAGTTTACAATGGACCTTACAGAATCCGACATATACTACATGATAATTGCGTCAAAGTTGAAACTCTGCGTACTAGGAAGAGTGAAGGTTTACACCACATTTCACGCGTAAAACCGTTTATTGAGAGATAATCTGCTTTTTAACTTTGTCTTTGCCATATAACTTTTCACTTTACATTGCTAGTATGCTTTGTCAGACTTAGAAACTCTTACCATGCAACAATGTTTGAAATTAAATATCCAATCAAGAACCAAGAGAACTTATTTAAACAGAAATTACGAATGCATTGTTATAGTGAACAGACGTCACAGTGTTATTGTGTGTGTACATTCTTGCTTGTTAGTTGCACGATTACGTAACGACTATAAGGCTCACATACTTACAACATTTACCAGTACTGCTAATGAGATTTTAATGCAACATTTTGGTTTACTTGAAAATACATTCTGGATTTAAAGTACTTTCTGTGAGATACCAGATGACACAGTGGTTAGTTTATGTGACAGCTACACGATTTTATCACGACGCTACTAATGAGTGACAATTTACAATGTTGCTTTTGCGGTGTATCTGTTTTATATCTGCACAGTTTTTCTGCATTCTTCTGGAAAGTAAAATATGTTTTAGTAGTAACTTTTGTGGTATAGCTACAAGGAGACAGCCTTTTCCGTAGGACAACAATACGTTACAGCACAGTACTTTCTTCATCACGGCAGTAAGCGTAATAACTAAGATATCTATACGCAAAGCATTTCACTTTTGTGTATCATGAGGTAAGTACATTGACTTCTGCAGAACTTAGCTTTCGGAGGACGGTAACTACGACACTTCCACAGAGATTATCTTACAACAAGACGCACAGTTTAGCGCTACAGTACACGTATTTGAGTGATTAATTTTGTACATCGGTACCATATTTCTCTAACACAGAATTACACAGCTATCTGATGATTTAACTGAGAGAGACAAATATTTATTTTACTACATCAGTGACAGATGTTTACGTAATTACACAGTTGGATAACTTCACACTTACGAAATTGTATTTTGTTTGTACTTTGTGAAATGTTCATATTTTTTCAGAATCATTGTGATACTATGAAAGCTTTGAATGATGTGTTTGGTATGGGATCATGATTTTTAAAGTACGTTTGAGGTAGATGAAACTTTTGACATAAGCAGAGAATTTTTTTCAGGTTTTGAAATTATTGCAGAAAGCTACGACGATTTTGAGATTTGACTGAGGTGTTTTGTTGTTATTATTACGATGAGAATGTGTATTATGCTGTTGAGGTAGGTTTATGATCAATAAGGTGATGCTATATGAGGAGTTTGATTATGCTATGTATTTATTATGATGAAATACTGAAGTGTCGTTGCACTTTTGACGTGTCGACGAATATGTATATGTGTAATAAGGTAAGGAGTAATGAATAGTGGTTAGGGACTCTGACTTGTAAAAAAGGATGTTGGAAACCAAGAATCGTACTTTAAGAGTTATAAAATGTGTGTAAATGCGTGAATGTATCACAATGCCGGCGAAAATTTTTTGGACAATGTTATATTCATAAGATTTTGTTTCTACACATTTGCAACGCAAATTCTCGACCCATGAAATTTTGTATATGAGACTGCCACTGTAGTGCAAACTGGTGTTGTAAATATTTCGGTAAGAAAGTTAAGTGACCTTCATGTAATGCGTCGTGGGCACGACGCATTACGTGGGCAGCTGCGCGACAGTCGCCTGGAAAAAATCCATTAGTGTGTGCCTTTCAGATGCACAGGTGGAGAAAAAAGGAGGCCATTATCCTCGCTATTGACATTTCTTTGTAGAAAGCATCACAAATACGACACGCTCAAACTTGAAAATCTATGATTACACTGTGGAGCTCTTAATTTATGATATTTACTAAAATGCCTAATGAAATGTTGAGAAACATTTTACATCTGTTGTCTTGCTAGTTGAGACATTGCTCATTTTGTTTGATATCTAGTTTCTAGCTGCACTGCAGCATTGGTTAAAATAAAATTTAATAGACGTACTAATATAGATATTTTATGCCTACAGATCCAGTAAATAATCACTTTATGATGTACTTAAAAAAGACAAAGGAGCACAAAAACATTTCAAAGGAATTGCATACAGAATTTTCTTTTCAAGTACTTGGTAATTTCTTTTGTAGAATAAGTTGTGGTGTACCACTTTAATTACACAGACATTAAGATGTGAATATACATTTCCCTTATCTGCATTGTTATCTTTAGTGTAATATTTTTTTTGCTTGATCTTTGTCATGTTTAGATATAAGTTATTACATTTGCTGCTGCTGTTTGCCAGACATAGTGCTACTAAATTTAACTTTGTATTACTCTGTTAAACCAGTTTTACTACTGATTTATTTTTCTTGTTGCTGCACATATTAGTTGTAATGTTGAATTTTATGTGTTAATTTAGATTTACTGCTGCTTGCTTTGCAAATTGGCATTTTTTTTGTCATTGCTGCTTGTGTTAAATGTTTTGTGTTGCTGCATTGCCTCACCCTTAGTTTATGCATCTGAGATCAGTAGATTTAAGTCAGCTTAAGATGGGGTAGGCTATATAAGAGAATGAGTTATGACGAATTGGAAGAAATGCATTGAGAAGCTATAAGAAAATGGTTTGGCCAAAAAAGGATTTTGAAAGAGGATGAATAGAATACAAAAACAGGCTTAGATAGGACTTTTTGGGAGTAATGATGAACGAAGGGAGATCTCCATGCAAAATAATGCAGTAAAACAAACCCTGTCCTTTCCTTTTGTGTTATCCCTCTATGTGTTTGTGTTCCCTTGCAAATTTGTGTTTTTCTTATCTTTCTGTGTTTAGCTAATAAGTTAATTTGTAGAATTTTTCTAATAATATGTTATTAACTTTGTAGAGCTGTTTAGACATTATTAATTCTGTTCTGCTTCAATGCTCATGTGTGATATTTATATTTCAAACACTATTCTCATTATTTTATATATTTACTTATGTCATAATTTCTGTAACACTGATGTATATGTTTATTTCTATTCTTTTGTAAAGCCTGTATGACTACAAATGTTATCTGTATTATTATGTTTTAATGATTTTTTTGTATCTTTGTTATTGTATTCTCATGTTATAATATTGTAATTGACACCAGTTCATTAAATTCAGTAACATGTATGCATTCATTTCGCTGCACACATTTCTGTTGGTCATAGTATATTGTCAACATGTGAGAAGTAGGGATGCTAGTGTTTGCACGTGTGTTGATAATTCAGCAAGGGACTGATTAACAGCATTGCTGGTTCTAAGGACAATTCCAAAAACTTTGTGAGTGCACAAGTGATGGTTTATGGACTTGCTATATTCTCCGCAAGATTCTTCGATGGTGATTGTGCACCTGCACAGTCGCAACAGATGGCTGTTGGCCATCTCTACAAGGACTACAGTGGGTCTGTTCTGTGATGACCTACCTACCAATATTTAACTTCGACTGGCTCTGCTGTGGGTTTGCTCTGTTGTGGCCCATTACCTGTCTGCATGTCAAGAGTCAGCATTGTCTTTCTGTTGGAAGGACAACTCTACTTCTTCAAGACTGCATGGAAATCCACTACTTCCATGTGCATTGTCTTTTACTGCTCAGACTTTGAGAAAAGAAACGGCAGGTTTACTGTGATGAATGATCAGGACTGTCTTTATGGACTGTGAGAAAATTTCAGCTTTTGACCAACATTGTATTAATAAGTGTATGCATTTGATATCTTTCTTACTGTAATTATGAAAAATTTTTTCAAATCTGTATTGGCCAGTGCCCAAAACAATTTGTAAAATTTTTTTGTGGGGAGCATGGGGGCTACATAAGTAGGCTGTTTAGGTTTTTTATATTGGTAACGCCACGTAGCGCTCTGATGAAAATCATTGGCTTTGCTGTGTGCAGTCAGTGGCTGGTTGGCATTGTTGTAATACTCTCCATTGTAGTGTTGGGCAGCTGGATGTTAACAGCGCGTAGCGTTGCGCAGTTGGAGGTGAGCCGCCAGCAGTGGTGGATGTGGGGAGAGAGATGGCGGAATTTTGAAATTTGTAAGACTGGATGTTTTGAACTGCCATATATATTATGACTTTTGAACACTATTAAGGTAAATACATTGTTTGTTCTCTATCAAAATATTTCATTTGCTAACTATGCCTATTAGTAGTTAGTGCCTTCAGTAGTTTGAATCTTTTATTTGGCTGGCAGTAGTGGCGCTCGCTATTTTGCAGTAGCTTGAGTAACGAAGATTTTTGTGAGGTAAGTGATTTGTGAAAGGTATAGGTTAATATTAGTCAGGGCCATTCTTTGTAGCGATTACTGAAAGTCAGATTGCGTTGCGCTAAAAGTATTGTGTGTCACTTTAGTGAATGTTTGAGTACGTTCAATTTTGCTCAGCTGTTTGAAAAGCAAATAATGTAAGAGGTTTATCAGCACAGTAATTCAGAAATTTTTCTAAGGGGACGTTTCAAGATTTAATGAGGAATATAATAATTGAAATTTCAAAGGAAGCAGGTGCTGATAGTTGTGAATATTACCGAACTATCAGTTTAATAAGACATGGTTGCAAAACGCTACACTAATTCTTTACAGAAGAATGGAAAAGCAGATAGAAGCCGAACTCAGGAAAATCAGTTTGGATTCCGGAGAAATGTAGAAACACTCGAGGTAATACTGACCATACGACTTTTTGAGAAGATGGTTAAGGAAGGGCAAACTTAAGTTTAAATCATTTGTAGACTCAGAGAAAGCTTTTAACGACGTTGTCTGGAATACTCTCTTTGAAATTCTAAAGGTAACAGAGGTAAAATACATGAACGTACACAGAAACCAGATGGTAGTTATACGAGCCGAGGGGCATAAAAGGGAAGCAGTGGTTAGAGGGAGTTGTGGGCTATCGCTGACGTTATTCAAACTACACTAAGGAAGCAGTAGAGGAAACATAAGAAAACTGTGGATTGGGAATTGAAGTCCAAGGAGAAGAAATAAAAACCGTGAGGTTTGATGGTGACCTGTAACTGTCTCAGAGACTGCAGAGGACTTCGAAAAGCAGTTGAACGGAATGGAGAGGGTCCAGAAAGGAGGATATAAGATGAACATCAACGGAAGTAGAACAAGGATAACAGTATGTAGTAGAATTAAATCAAGTGAGGCTTAGAGAATGGTCCTGAAAGGGGGATATAAAATGAACATTAACAAGTGCAAAATAGGGATAATGGAATGTAGTCGAATGAAATGAGGCGATGCTGAAGGAATTACATTAGGAAATGGGACAAAGCAGTAGGTGAGTTTTGCTATTTGGGCAGTAAAATATCTGATGATAGCTAGTAGAGAATGTATAAAACGTATCCTGGAAATGGCAAGAAAAATGTTCTGAAGAAGAGAAGCTTGTTAACATCCAATACGGATTTAAGTGTCAGGAAGTCTTCTGTGAAAGTATTTGTATGGAATCTAGATATGTATGGAAGTGAAACATGGGCGATAAAAAGTTTATACAAGAAGAGAATAGGAGGTTTTGAAATGTCGTGCTACAGAAGAATGCTGGTGATTAGACGGATAGATTAGGTAACATATGAGGAGTTACTGAGTAGAACCAGGGAGAAGAGAAATGTGTGGCACAATCTGACTAGAAGAGGGGATCAGTTGATAGGATACATTTTGAGACGTCAAGGGATCACCGATTTAGTACTGAAAGGGAAGTGTGGGGGTTAAAAATAGCAGAGGAAGACCAAGAAATGAATATAGAAGCGGGTTCAGAAGGTTGTAGGTTGCAGTAGTTATTAGGGGATGGATATCATGGAGAGCTGTACCAAACGAGTCTTCGGATTATTTTTTTCATAGTTCCACACAACTTCTTCCTGTTTTCTCGATTGATCTGTGTTCAGTCTTTCAAGGCCTATCTACTGAGCCAACTTATAACTAAATCTGGGGGGAGGGGGGGGGGGTGCGATGGGGATGTTCCCTTGTTAGTAGAGTCGACGAATTGTTTTACTGAGGGACATATTCCAAATCCTCTGAGAATTACGGTATGTATGCTGTAAAACGGAAGAATAAGAGGAAAGTGCTTGAATTCAAACTGGCATAAGAAAATGGTGCAAGCATTCTTTCCTGCAGTTCAGCCTGTATATCCAGTATGTTGTCCTCCATGGCGAGTGTTCATCACAGACAAGGGCATCGTCAGGAGTGCCCCAGGGGTGTCATAGGAAGGATGCTGTTCTTTACATACACAAATGATTTAGTGGACATGGTGGGTAGCAATCTGAGGTTGTTTGCTGATGGTGTAATGGTGTACGGTAAGGTTTCGAAGCTGAATGACTGCAGGAAGGTACAAGATGACTTAGACAAAGTTTACAGTTGTTGTGATGAATGGCAGCTAGCCCTAAATGTGGAAAAACGTAAGTTCATGCGGATGAGTAGGAAGATCAAACCCGAAATGTTCGGGTACCGAATTATTGATGTCCAGTTGGGCACAATGAAGTCATTTAAGTATCTGGGCATGACGTTGAAAAGCAGTTTGAGATGGAAGGAGCAGGTGAGAACTGTGGTCGGGAAGGTCGACTTCGGTTTATTAGGAGAGTTTTAGGAAAATGTGGTTCGTCCTTAAAGGAGACGACATATAGCATGCTCGTGCGACCTATTCATGAGTACTGCTCTAGTGATTGGGAGCCGTACCAGGTCGGATGGAAGGAACACGTTGAATTGGTTTTAAGCACCATGGGACTTAACATCTGAGGTCCTCTGTCCCCTAGACTTAGAACTACTTAAACCTAGCTAACGTAAGGACATCACACAGATACATGTCCGAGGCAGAATTCGAACCTGCGACCATAGAAGCCGCGTGGTTCCGGACTCAAGCGCCTAGAACCGCTCGACCAAAAAGGCCGGCGTTGTTGGGAGAATCTAACAAATGAATTCCGTGCTGATGGGTTGAGAATCTGCCATGGTTAAATGTCGTCTTAATAGCAGTGGGTGACCCTTATCTATGGCAGTTAAAGGGCGCGAATCCTGGCTGTAGTATTGCTGTTCGCTGGATATATATAGGCTTTATCTTGAAGCAAGTTGTAGGATCCCATTCGTCTTTTCACTCAAAGACCGCTCCCTATCTCCGATAGAGCGATTAAAGTAAAGTAAAGTAAACTAAACTAAACTCCGTCCGAACAGGCCTTGGAAGGCCCAACGGCCGTGTCATCCACAGCCCACAGGCGTCACTGGATGCGGGTATGGAGGGGTACGTTGTCAGCACACCGCTCTCCCGGCCGTATGTCAGTTTACAAGACCGGAGCCGATTTTAAATCAAGTAGCTCCTCAATTTGCCTCACAAAGACCGAGTGCATCCTGGTTTTCAACAGCGCTCGTCAGACCGGATGGTCACCCATCCAAGTGCTAGCCCAGCCCGACAGAGCTTAACTTCGGCGATCTGACGGGAACCGGTGTTACCACGGTGGCAAGGACGTCGGGTCATTAAAGTAAACTGACCTTGAATATTCCAGCGAGTATACTCCTTAGCGACTTCATAAGCTCGTTCATTACTTTCACAACCGAAGTGTTGTTTCACCCAAGTGAGCATGATGGTCTGGCCTCGATTTCTAGAAATGATACGTTACACCTTGTGCAGTCATTATTTGAAAGCAAATTGACCGATAGCTTGTCACGTCTTGTCGTTTAAATATTACATTCTTAAAGAGTATAACCTGCGTACTCTTTTCTACGAAGTCCGAAATAATACTTGCACGTAGGCTGTTTAGGTTTTTATGTTGGTAACGTCACCTAGCGCTCTGTAAGAAAATCACTGGCTGTGCTGTGTACAGTCTGTGGCTGGTTGGCATTGTTGGAATATTCGCTATTGTAGTGTTGGGCAGTTGGATGTGAACAACGCGTAGCGTTGCGCAGTTGGAGGTGGAGCCGCCAGCAGTGTTGGATGTGGGGAGAGAGATGGCAGAGTTTTGAGAGCGAACGATGTGGACTTGTGTCCATCAGAAAGAGTAAATTTGTAATATTGGATGTCATGAACTATATATATATATATATATGTATATATATATATATATATATATATATATATATATATATATATATATATAGTTCATGACATCCAATATTACAAATATATATATATATATATATATATATATATATATATATATATAATTACTTTTGAACAATATTAAGGTAAAGACAATGTTTCATTTACTAACTATGCCTATCTGTAGTTAGTGCCTTCAGTAGTTAGAATCTTTTACTTAGCTGGCAGTATTGGCGCTCACTGTATTGCAGTAGTTCAAGTAACGAAGATTTTTATTCTCATTATTTTGTTTATTTACTTATGTCATAATTTCTGTAACAGTGATGTACATGTTTATTTCTATTCTTTTGTAAAGCCTGTGTTACTACAAATGTTATATTTATTATTATGTTTTTAATGATGTTTTCTGTACCTTTGCAAATGTATTCTCATGTTATAAAATTGTAATTGACACCAGTTCATCAAATTAAGTAACTTGTAAGCATTCATTTGACTGCACACATTTCTGTTGGTCATAGTATATGCACAATATGTGAAAAAAAAGAGGACTGTTAGTGTTTGGACATGTGTTAATAATTCAGCAAGGGACTGATTAACGGCATTGCTGGTTCTAAGGACAATTCCAAAAACTTTTTGAGTGCACAAGTGGTGGTTTATGGACTTGCTATATTGTCTGCAAGACTCTTCGATGGTGATTGTGCACCTACACATCGCAACAGATGGCTGCTGGCCGTCTCTACAAGGACTACAGTGGGTCTGCATCTTTGATGGCCCACCAGTACCATTATTTCTACAAGGACTGCAGTGGGTCTGCACCTCTGGTGGCCCACCAATACCGTAACCTCTAACGGGACTACAGTCGTCTGCTCTGTGATGACCTACCTACCAATATTCTTCAAAACTTTGAATGACTCTCCTGTGGGTTTGCTCTGTTGTGGCCCACTACCTGTCTGCATGTCAAGAGTCAGCACTGTCTTTCCGTTGGAAGGACAACACTACTTCTTCAAGACTGCATGGAAATCCACTTCTTCCATGTGCATTTTCTTTTGCTAATGAGACTTTAAGAAAAAAAACCTGCAATTTTACTGTGATGAACGACCAGGACTGTCTTTATGGACTGTGAGAAAATTTTAGCTTTTGACTAACATTGTATAATTAAGTATGTGCATTTGATTCCTTTGTTATTGTAATTACGAAAAATTTCTTCAAATCTGTATTGGCCACTGCCCAAAACAATTTGTAAAATTTTTTGTGGGGAGCATGGGGGCTATGTGAGTAGGCTGTTTAGGTTTTTATGTTGGTAACGTCACATACATATAAGAACCCTGGAGATACTAAAAGGTTTCAGATAGATTATATAATGGTAAGACAGAGATTTAGGAACCAGGTTTTAAATTATAAGACATTTCCAGGGGCAGATGTGGACTCTGACCACAATCTATTGGATATGAACTGTAGATTACAACTGAACAAACTGCAAAAAGGTGGGAATTTAAGGAGATGGGACCTGGATAACTGAAAGAACCAGAGGTTGTATAGAGTTTCAGGGAGAGCATAAGGGAACAATTGACAGGAATGGGGGAAAGAAATACAGTAAAAGAAGAATGGGTAGCTTTTAAGGATGAAATAGTGAAGGCAGCAGAGGATCAAATAGGTAAAAAGACGAGGGCTAATAGAAACCCTTGGGTAACAGAATAAATATTGAAATTAATTGATGAAAGGAGAAAATATAATAATGCAGTAAATGAAGCAAGCAAAAAGGAATACAAACGTCTCAAAAATGATATCGACAGTAAGTGCAAAATGGCTAAGCAGGGATGGCTAGAGGACAAACGTAAGGATTTAGAGGCTTATCTCACTAGGGGTAAGATAGATACTGCCTACAGGAAAATTAAAGAGACCTTTGGAGAAAGGAGAACCACTTGCATGAATATCAAGAGCTCAGATGGAAACCCAGTTCTAAGCAAAGAAGGGAAAGCATAAAGGTGGAGGGAGTATATAGAGGGTCTATACAAGGGCTATGTACTTGAGGACAATATTATGGAAGTGGAAGAGGATGTAGATGAAGATGAAATGGGAGATATGATACTGCGTGAAGAGTTTGACAGAGCACTGAAAGACCTGAGTCGAAACAAGGCCCCGGAGTAGACAACATCCCATTAGAACTACTGACAGCTTTGGGAGAGCCAGTCCTGACAAAACTCTACCATCTAGTGAGCAAGATGTATGAGACAGGCGAAATACCCTCAGACTTCAAGAAGAATATAATAATTCCAATCCCAAAGACAGCAGGCGTTGACAGATGTGAAAATTACCGAACTATCAGTTTAATAAGTCACAGCTGCAAAATACTAACGCGAATTCTTTACAGACGAATGGAAAAACTGGTAGAAGTCGACCACGGGGAAGATCAGTTTCGATTTCGTAGAAATATTGAAACACGTGAGGCAATACTGACCTTACGACTTATCTTAGAAGAAAGATTAAGGAAAGGCAAACCTACGTTTCTAGCATTTGTAGACTTAGAGAAAGCTTTTGACAATGTTGATTGGAATATTCTCTTTCAAATTCTGAAGGTGGCAGGGGTAAAATACAGGGATCGGAAGGCTATTTACAATTTGTACAGAAAGCATATGGCAGTCATACGAGTCGAGGGGTATGAAAACGAAGCAGTGGTTGGGAAGGGAGTGAGACAGGATTGTAGCCTATCCCGGATGTTATTCAATCTGTATATTGAGCAAGCAATAAAGGAAACAAAAGAAAAGTTCGGAGCAGGTATTAAAATCGATGGAGAAGAAATAAAAACTTTGAGGTTCACCGATGACATTGTATTCTGTCAGTGACAGCAAAGGACTTGGAAGAGCAATTGAACGGAATGGACAGTGTCTTGAAAGGAGGTTATAAGATGAACATCAACAAAAGCAAAAC
This sequence comes from Schistocerca serialis cubense, assembly GCF_023864345.2. Lineage (NCBI taxonomy): Eukaryota > Metazoa > Arthropoda > Insecta > Orthoptera > Acrididae > Schistocerca > Schistocerca serialis. The sequence goes on along the minus strand of NC_064639.1, from coordinate 1,119,078,056 downwards.
GAGGATAATGGAATGTAGTCGAATTAAGTTGGGTGATGCTGACGGAATTAGATTAGGAAATGAGACACTTAAAGTAGTAAAGGAGTTTTGCTATTTGGGTACCAAAATAACTGATGATGGTCGAAGTAGAGAGGATACAAAATGTAGACTGGCAATGGCAAGGAAATCGTTTGTGATGAAGAGAAATTTGTTAACATCGAGTATAGATTTAAATGACAGGTAGTCGTTTCTGAAAGTATTTGTATGGGGTGTAGCCATGTATGGAAGTGAAACATGGACGATAAATAGTTTAGACAAGAAGAGAATAGTTGCTTTTGAAATGTGGTGCTACAGAAGAATGCTGAAGATTGGATGGGTGGATCACATAACTAATGAGGAGGTATTGATTAGAATTGGGGAGGAGAGGAGCTTGTGGCACAACTTGACTAGAAGAAGGGATCGGTAGGTAGGACATGTTCTGAGACATCGAGGGATCACCAATTTAGTATTGGAGGGCAGCGTGGAGGGTAAAAATCGAAGAGGGAGACCAAGAGATGAATACACTAAGCAGATTCAGAAGGATGTAGGTTGCAGTAGGTACTGGGAGATGAAGAAGCTTTCACAGGATAGAGTAGCATGGAGAGCGGCCTCAAACCAGTCTCAGGACTGAAGACCACAACAACAACAACAAACGTCACCTAGCGCTTTGTATGAAAATCACTGGCTGTGCTGTGTGCAGTCTGTGGCTGGTTGACATTGTTGGAATATTCGCCTTTGTAGTGTTGGGCAGTTGGATGTGAACAGCGCGTAGCCTTGCGGAGTTGGAGGTGAGCCGCCAGCAGTGGTGGATGTGGGGAGAGAGATGGCAGAATTTTCAGAGCGGACGGTATGTCCATGAGAAAGAGTAAATTTGTAATATTGGATGTCATGAACTGTTATATGTATTATGACTTTTGAACACTATTAAAGTAAATACACTCCTGGAAATGGAAAAAAGAACACATTGACACCGGTGTGTCAGACCCACCATACTTGCTCCGGACACTGCGAGAGGGCTGTACAAGCAATGATCACACGCACGGCACAGCGGACACACCAGGAACCGCGGTGTTGGCCGTCGAATGGCGCTAGCTGCGCAGCATTTGTGCACCGCCGCCGTCAGTGTCAGCCAGTTTGCCGTGGCATACGGAGCTCCATCGCAGTCTTTAACACTGGTAGCATGTCGCTACAGCGTGGACGTGAACCGTATGTGCAGTTGACGGACTTTGAGCGAGGGCGTATAGTGGGCATGCGGGAGGCCGGGTGGACGTACCGCCGAATTGCTCAACACGTGGGGCGTGAGGTCTCCACAGTACATCGATGTTGTCGCCAGTGGTCGGCGGAAGGCGCACGTGCCCGACGACCTGGGACCGGACCGCAGCGACGCACGGATGCACGCCAAGACCGTAGGATCCTACGCAGTGCCGTAGGGGACCGCACCGCCACTTCCCAGCAAATTAGGGACACTGTTGCTCCTGGGGTATCGGCGAGGACCATTCGCAACCGTCTCCATGAAGCTGGGCTACGGTCCCGCACACCGTTAGGCCGTCTTCCGCTCACGCCCCAATATCGTGCAGCCCGCCTCCAGTGGTGTCGCGACAGGCGTGAATGGAGGGACGAATGGAGACGTGTCGTCTTCAGCGATGAGAGTCGCTTCTGCCTTGGTGCCAATGATGGTCGTATGCGTGTTTGGCGCCGTGCAGGTGAGCGCCATAATCAGGACTGCATACGACCGAGGCACACAGGGCCAACACCCGGCATCATGGTGTGGGGAGCGATCTCCTACACTGGCCGTACACCACTGGTGATCGTCGAGGGGACCCTGAATAGTGGACGGTACATCCAAACAGTCATCGAACCCATTGTTCTACCATTCCTAGACCGGCAAGGGAACTTGCTGTTCCAACAGGACAATGCACGTCTGCATGTATCCCGTGCCACCCAACGTGCTCTAGAAGGTGTAAGTCAACTACCCTGGCCAGCAAGATCTCCGGATCTGTCCCCCATTGAGCATGTTTGGGACTGGATGAAGCGTCGTCTCACGCGGTCTGCACGTCCAGCACGAACGCTGGTCCAACTGAGGCGCCAGGTGGAAATGGCATGGCAAGCCGTTCCACAGGACTACATCCAGCATCTCTACGATCGTCTCCATGGGAGAATAGCAGCCTGCATTGCTGCGAAAGGTGGATATACACTGTACTAGTGCCGACATTGTGCATGCTCTGTTGCCTGTGTCTATGTGCCTGTGGTTCTGTCAGTGTGATCATGTGATGTATCTGACCCCAGGAATGTGTCAATAAAGTTTCCCCTTCCTGGGACAATGAATTCACGGTGTTCTTATTTCAATTTCCAGGAGTGTACATTGTTTGTTCTCTATCAAAATTTTTCATTTACTAACTATGCCTATCAGTAGTTAGTGCCTTCAGTAGTTAGAATCTTTTATTTAGCTGGCAGTATTGGCGCTCGCTGTATTGCAGTAGTTCGAGTTGTGGTGTCACCGCCAGACACCACACTTGCTAGGTGGTAGCCTTTAAATCGGCCGCGGTCCGTTAGTATACGTCGGACCTGCGGGTCGCCACTATCAGTGATTGCAGACCCAGCGCCGCCACACGGCAGGTCTAGTCTAGAGAGACTCCCTAGCACTCGCCCCAGTTGTACAGCCGACTCATTTGCAGAGACGATAGTTTAGCATAGCCTTCAGCTACGTCATTTGCTACGACCTAGCAATGTGCTATATTCAGTTACTACGAATGTATTCTGAACAGATACTATTGTGATTCATGTCCCGTCAAGAGCGACGTTCATCATTAATGGATTAAAGTTAAGTATCAAACTAATTACGTCCGCTTTCTGAATTCTAGTTCCTTGTCATGTTCCAGACCTCACGTCAGTATAGTCCTTCCCTCCTCACGCCAGCCTGCGTGAGCTACAACTCATGCATCTCGGCCTCCAGTAGTAACACGGTGTTGGCTCTTCTACCAACACAACACGAGTAACGAAGATTATTTAATGTTAGGGCCATTCTTTTGTAGGGATTTTGGAAAGTCAGATAGCGTTGAGCTAAAAATATTGTGTGTCAGTTTAGTGTTGATCAGAATAGGTAAAGAGCGAAATGTCCGAGTACGTTCAGTTCTGCTCAGCTGTTTGAAAATCAAATAGTGTAAGAGGTTTATCAGCACAGTAATTCATTAATTTTTCTAAGGGGACGTTACATACTTACTACCACTTCTTGCGTAGAAGTCAGGTTAATATTTTCACAGTCGAAATGCTGTCAAGCATTTTTGATGTACAATATTCTTTCACTTACTTGATACCTATGGCAGATAATAATAGGAACCACATTTTGTCCTTCGGTAACTATCATTTTTTTGCTGAAAAAAGGTTTCGTCTTCATCCCACCTGATGTGGATCAATAGGTAAGAAACGCTCATTCAGAGGATAAAAGGAAAACGGGAAATGACCTATTGAACTATTCTTTAAAAAAAGAGCTGAAAACGAATATCGTGCAGCTTGGCGGAGGAACGTTTCCTGTATCAGCGGATGTGGCCTGGAGAGAGACGCTTGCGCGAGGGGACAAAGAGTGGCCGCCTTTGTGGATCAGGGCATGCGGGCCTCGGCTCGGCGTCGGCGGGCCGCCCTCTGGAGGATCGGACGCGCCGCCTGGAACATGACCCGCGACGGCGGCGGCTTTGTCTGGCCTCCAGCCGCCTCCAGCAGCCTCCAGGCAGATGACGGCCGCCCAGCGACAAGCGTATACTGCCTGCACGAGCGGGGGCCGCACGAAATATAGTCCAGAGAAATTCAACATTGCCAAATTGGAGCACGCCGCCCCTTTTGAAATATATGATTATGTACAATTATCTTGATTATATTTGGTGCACTTACGATTGTTTACGAGTTTCGATTCTTATTATTCATTAGTAGACCCAGCACTACTAAAGTCAAATAGTCATCTATATTTACATGTACATCAACATGACTGCTACGCAGTTCACAGTGGTCCACAGAACCACCTTCAAGCAATTTTTCTACCGTTCCGCTCTCAAACAGCGCACAGGGAAAACCTACACTGAAATCCTTCCGTTATTTTCCGTCTTATTTGATTACCATGATCTATTCTCCCTTTGTAGGGAAGGGCTCAAAACATATATTTGCACATTTGAAGGAGAAAGCTGTTGGTTCAAATTTCACGTAAAGATCCTTCCGCAAGGGATGAGGCCTTTGTTTTAATGATTGACACTCCAACTTGCGTATTATATCAGTGATACTGTGTCCCTATTTCAAGATATAAAAAACGAGCTGCCCTTCTTCCAATTACGTTCCTGTCAATGCTGTATTAAGCGGATCTCAGACCGCGAAGCAATACCCCAAACGAGGACGGACAAGAGAAAGTGTAGGCAAACAGGATGTAACAGATGCACTACTGGCCATTAAAATTGCTACACTAAGAAGAAATGCAGGAGATAAACTGGTATTCATTGGACAAATATATTATACGAGAACTGACATGTGATTACATTTTCAAGCACTTTGGGTGTATAGATCCTGAGAAATCAGTACCCAGAATAACAACCTCTGACCGTAATAACGGCCTTGATATGCCTGGGCATTGAGTCAAACAGAGCTTGAATGGCGTGTACAGGTACAGCTGGCCACGCAGCTTCAACACAATACCACAGTTCATCAAGAGTAGTGACTGGCGTATTGTTGCTCGGCCACCATTGACAGACGTTTTCAGTTGGTGAGAGATCTGGAGAATGTGCTGGCCAGGGCAGCAGTCGAACATTTTCTGTACCCAGAAAGGCGCCTACAGGACCTGCAACATGCGGTCGTGCATTATACTGCTGAAACGTAGGGTTTCGCAGGGATCTATTGAAAGGTGGAGCCACGAGTCGTAACACATGTGAAATGTAACGTCCACTGTTCAAAGTGCCGTCAATGCGAACAAGAGGTGACCGAGACGTGTAACCAATGGCACCCCATACCATCACGCCGGTTGATACGCCAGTATGGCGATGACGAATACACTCTTCCAATGTGCGTTCACCGCGATGTCGCCAAACACGGATGCAACCATCATGATGCTTCATCCGAAAAAATGACGTTTTGCCATTCGTGCACTCAGCTTCGTCGTTGAGTACACCATCGCAGGCGCTCCTGTCTGTGATGCAGCGTCAAGGGTAACCGCAGCCATGGTCTCCGAGCTGATAGTCCATGCTGCTGCAAACATTGCCGAACTGTTCGTGGAGATGGTTGTTGTCTTGCAAACGTCCCCATCTGTTGACTCATGGATCGAGACGTGGCTGCACGATCCATTACAGCCATGCGGATAACATGCCTGTTATCTCGACTGCTACTGATGCGAGGCCGTCGGAATCCAGCACGTTGTTCCGTATTACCCTCCTGAACCCACCGATTTCATATTCTGCTAACAGTCATTGGTTCTCGATCAACGCGAGCAGCAATGTCGCGATACGGGAAACCGCAATCGCGATAGGCTACAATTCGACCTTTATCAAAATGGGAAAGGTGATGGTACGCATTTCTCCTCCTTACACTAGGGATCACAACAACGTTTCACCAGGCAACGCCGGTCAACTGCTGTTTGTGTATGAGAAACCGGTTGGAACCTTTCCTCATGTCAGCACGTTGTAGGTGTCGCCACAGGCGCCAACCTTGTGTGAATGCTCTGAAAAGCTAATCATTTGCATATCACAGCATCTTGTTCCTGTAGGCTAAATTTCGCGTCTCTAGCACGTCATCTTCGTGGTGTAGCAATTTTAGTGGCCAGTAGTGCATGTACCTCAACATGACTACTACGCAGTTCACATCGACGTGCCTGGCAGAGGGTTCACAGAACCACCGCCAAGCAATTTTACTACCGTTCTACTCTCGAGTAGCGCGCAGGGAAAACCAACACTGAAATCCTTCCGTTATTTTCCGTCTTATTTGAATACCATGATCATTTCTCACTGTGTAGGGAAGGCAGGAAGTTGCTGGTTCAGATTTCACGTGAAGATCCTTCCGCAACAAATGACGCCTTTGTTTCAATGATTGACACTCCAACTCGCGTATTATATCTGTGACACTCTCCCCCTATTTCAATATATACAAAACGAGCTGCCCTTCTTCCAACTATGTCTCCTGTCAGTGCTGTCTTACGCGGATCTCAGACCGAGCAGCAATACCCAGACGAAGATAGACAAGAGAAAGTGCAGGCAAAGAGGCTTGTAACAGATATTTAGCGGATTTACTGCTCATGTGAAAGACTGCACACTTTTCCTATTTTAGAATTAATTGCCACTTTTGCACCATGCCGATACCTTCTATAGATCATTTTGGAATTGGTTTTGATGATCTGACGACGTTACCCTCTGCAAACAATCTAAGAGAGCTGGTCTGATCTCCTCCTGAGTAACTTATACGGATTAGGAACAGCAGAGGGCCTGTTGCTCTTCCTTGGGAAACTCGAGATATCACTCCAGTTTCACTCGATGACTTCCCGTCAGTTACTAAAAACTGTGACATTTCTAACAGGAAATGACAAACCCAGTCGCTCAAATGAGGCAACTCTGCTTGGACAAGAGATTTGATTAGAAGTACTTTGTGAGGAATTGTGTCCAAAGTAATTGGGAAACCAAGAAATACGGAGTCAACTTATGACCCCATTGTAACCTCCCCCTCACTTATCGACCTTAATGACAGTGAAAAATTAAACCGCATGTACCTAATGGAAATTTGGGAAAAAGCAATCGTCACCGAAGTTAATCTGTCGGTAAAGAGGGAGGAAAGGGTTACATATAAATGAAAGGAAAAATGCAAATGAAACTGGTGGAAATTAATTTTGAAAAGGGGTAAAGTTAATGAAGAAAGTAAATGTGCGGCCGTTACGTTAACAATTAACTAGCGGTAATTAGATATTTGAGATTTGGGGGAAATTACGGTCGCCAGTCCTAAGGACAATTACTATAATAACTGAAAAAGAAAGGTAATTACACATATAATTAGCACAAGAAGCGTGGCAACTGAAGGTTGACACGTGTAGTGTGAAAACTGAAAGTTTGTCAGAAGTAATAACTTTCGCTGCACTCTGACTTAATTTAGCAAAAGAATTAATAAAACCGGAAAACTGAAAGTTAATTTAGTGACTGAAATTAATAAGAAGCTTTCTTTCTTAAGCACATCGAAATTCAGTAAAATACGGTTAGTCTTGGACTATCTCAACAATCATTTCAAAAGCTACTTGAATCTACGCAATTTAGAAATAAGAGATTTAGCTTTGAACTTGAATTAAATGATTCTGAACAATTAACAATAGTAAAATTTAGTACGTACCAAGCTGAGCTGCAGTCACAGGTAACTAAAATACGGTAACAAAACTCGCACTCTTAATTTGTGCTTGTGCAATCTAAATATTGTAGCCAGCTGAACTTTGAAATTAAAGCAGTGAAATCGAATGATGCTGGCGTTTGAATTTCAACGACCCTCGGGCTCATTTCGGAAAAGGAAGGGACCCTGCTTGGCAATGCAATTGGGACAATGAGCAACAAAGGTTCATGCTAAGTTGCTGTAATTTTGCGAGGCAAATGGAACAATTTGAAAAGCTGAGGTCTGCCATACAGTTCTGAAACTTTACGTGCTTTTAGTCTTCCTTGTTGGTTGATTGAAGGTTTGAAGCCGTCGATCGAGGAGGTGGCGACAGTCACTCATTGTCGGCCGTCGCTGTTGCAGAAGCTGGATGTTGGCGCGCCTTCTTCTCGACACGGTCACCAGGCGAAACGGGCTCTTGATGTGCGCCAGCTAATGCTTCCCGTCCGCGACACCATGTCAGAAACTATCATCGCGAGTCGAGCGCAATTACATGCTGCCAAACCCCGAAAGCGCGGCAACTCGCGGGAGCGTCACACAACACACCTGCTCCACTCGCTACTCCAGCCAGACTCCCCCTGCCCGCGCTCCACGCGGCAGAGTTAACACTACCAAAGATCCTACACACTTTGATTCTTCACACGACCCATCGATGTAATCGTTCGATAGCAGTTTTCCCTAGGCAAGACCCAGCGTAAAAATACAAATAATATTTACGAAACAAACCAATTATACATCGACATGATTGCATAAATATATATATATACAAACAGTAAAACAATTACAATATATAAAGAGACAGAAATGTCATATCTTGAGGTAACAAAACAAGGAAAAAAAATAATAGTACAATAGATGGAAATAGGAGGATATGCATTTCCGGCGTTACACGTGCCCCACATTGTCTGAGGATGTTCGTGTAACGTAAACAGACTCAGAAAATGTCCCAAAAAAGAAACAGCGGAAATGCATATGCTCAAAACATCAACAAAATTTAGCATTCGTCTAATTAATCATAAATCAATTTTTAGACCATAATAATTGAGTGGAGACACTCCTAATCTTATTCCACTCTGTCATCTTGCACAAAGTAAAACAGGTTGACAACATATTAAAATTCATAGAAAACATAGAAAATGATTTAGCTATTCTAAAATCGTCAAAATTCGTAACACTATCAAGAAATGGAATATTATTTACAAAATTAATCAGAGTACATGGCCATAAAAACAGGTAGATCAAAATACGCAAATTAATTATTAATTACATATTATACACATTTTTATATAACCTTTTCATAATTAATATTCTCGTCATGAGAGTCCAATTAAAGCTAAACAAGAAAATAATATTCAGCAGATCGACAAAAACATAAATATTGCGAGCAGAATTCTTTCACATCAGCTGTCCGCGAAGAAAAACTATTCCGCCTTTCGTACTCGCAAGTACAAAGAATGCCCAGAGCGGCACAAGAGCCGACAGCGGCACAAGAGCCGACAGCGACTCCGCCTCGCCAGTATTGTTGCGCCCGCCTGTGCGGCACGCTTGCTCTCACTCGCCTGTGTAACGGCATTTCCAGAACGTCCGTTTCACTGAATTCTTTCGGAAAAACTCACTCCCGAGTAATCTCAAGGAGTCCATTAATTCTATCACAGTGGATAACTCAACACTGTCCATCATCACACGCATGTACTAGCCTGAAACTTAAAACAGCGTCTAAGTACATCGGCAATGACTAGTAAATCACATATTTATGAAATCTTACAGCTATTTACAAAATCATATTTACATTCCTTAATCTACAGTGACTCAGCTGAAAACTTAAACTAGCAGCTTGGATTTTTAAATTGATTAATATTCAGTAACTCTTAAATCATTTAATCAACATAAATTACTTTTTAATTACAACTTCTTTAATGACCTCTAGGTCAGGCAAAAGCATCGCCACATGGCACATCCTTAAATCTTACACTCTATATCTACATACTGTACAAATTACCCTATCTGTGGTACTAATCAATCCTTGGTTGGTACAATTTCAGGTCTACAATGTTTCGTATACCTAATAGCTTCCCAGAGCTTGGATACTCTAAGCAATAAGCATTTGTGTGAGGTATACCAATGACTTTATATGGTCCATTATAAACAAACTTAAATTTAGAGATTTCATTGTCTATCTTGCTCGATTTCTCATGAGCTTTTACAAGTACTAAGTCTCCGATCGCAAACTTAGCAAAACGCTCTTTAGCGTCATGACGACGTATGCGAGCATCGGCTTTAAGCTTCATTACTTCTCGCAAACGATCTTTTTTCACACCAATACTAATGTCAATCCGTGGAGGGAATTTGATTATCTCTTCCACTAAACTTTTACTTCTGTCATCCAACAGGATTTCCTCTGGAGAAAATCCCGTCGATTCATGTCTCAAGGTGTTCATAATTCTCTCAGATACTGCTACACATTTGCCCCATGCCCTATGGTTGTGATGGCAATAGGTACGGCAAAGTCGGCCTAGCTCGCGCATATACCTCTCAGCGGGATTCCCAGCCGGACAATAAGCAGAAATATGGATCACCTCGACCCCATTACTTTCCATGCCTTCATTCCACAACTTAGAAGTAAATTGTGCCCCATTGTCTGATAGAATCGCCTTGGGCTTACCAATATGAACAAAATAATCGTTCACAAGCTCGCTATAGACCGCTTTGGCTGTAGCTTTCCTAATCGGGTATAGTTTGATGAACTTGGAAAAAGCTTCTAGCACTACTAAAATGTAGGCAAAGTTTCCTGATGACTTGGGCAAAGGTCCGTACAAGTCCACGGACAGTAACTCAAAGGTGTCGTTAGGCCTTATACTTTGCATAGGACCACGACTCGTACAGTTGGTAACCTTCACCTTCTGACATAAATCGCAAGTTTTCACTCTGTCAGTAACTCGTTTTAACATGTTGTTAAAATGCACTACTTCACTCAGCTTTTCCGTACATTTCTTTGGTCCACAGTGACCATACGCCAAATGGTAGTAGTCTATTATTTCCGTGACGTATTTGGTGGGCCAGCATACCCGCCAAGTATTACTATCTTCACCCTTACGTATGTACAAGATATGATCGTATATCTTGTAATACTTCCTTAATTTCTCTCCTTCTGGACTCTTTTCATCATATCGGGTTTTCACCGTATTTAAACAACCATCCTCGTTCTGATGACGACGTAGATTCTTACAGATGTTCATTATTAATTTACGTCCCTCAACTTCTTTAAAATAGTACAATTTGACCACTCCATCTGCCTCATCTTTCAATAGACCTTGATTAGACTCGGGCAACCGCGACAGCGCATCCGCTACGCAATTGTCGGTCCCTTTTACGTAACAGATGTCATAGTTAAATTGCTGTAAATACAACGACCACCTAGTCAGTCTTTCGTGAAGTAGTTTACAATCCTTCAGATAAGTGAGCGCCTTATGGTTCGTATGAACAATCACCTTACGGTCCCATAGGTAACCCTTGAACTTCTTGAGTCCCCACACGATAGCGAGACACTCTTTCTCAGAAATCGTGTAGTTTCGCTTACTTTTTGATAAAGTTCGACTCGCGAACGCTATCGTCCGGTGTTCCTTATCCTCTCCTTTACCAACTTCTTGGAACAGTTCTACCCCCACCCCGTAATTCGACGAATCCGTTCCCAGATGGAAGGGTAGCGATAAATCAGGATGAAATAGTATGTTAGATCTTAACAACTCGTCTTTTAATCTCTCGAAAGCGGTCTGACACCCGTCAGTCCACACAAACGGAACATTTTTGCGTAAGAGGTTATTCAAATTTTCGTCATTTAACACTTGTCCTTTTACAAATTTACGGTAAAATCCTGTGAGCCCCAGAAAACTTTTTAACTGTTTCCTAGACTTGGGTGGAGGACAATTCCTTATTGCCTCTAGTTTCTCTGGGTCTTTCGTAATACCAGCAGTGGTAATTACATGCCCTAAAAATTTCAGTTCCTGCTTCACAAATTCGCATTTCTTTAGCTTTAGAGTCATTCCGCCACGGCGCAATGCTCTAAAAACTTCATCTAACAGGTCACAATGGTCATGCCAAGTGGCATTGGCCAACAATAGGTCGTCAACATATACAGTTAATCTTGAACTCAAAGCCGGTCCTAGCACTTTATCTAGGGCCCTGATGAATACGGACACAGATATATGAAGTCCAAACGGCAGTACTCTATACTGATAACACATGCCCGCAAACAAGAAGGCGGTGTATTGCCTAGATTCTTCTTCGAGTTCTATTTGCCAGTAACTAGCCGTCAGATCGAGGCTAGTCATGAACTTAACGTCATGAAAACGTTGCAAAATCTCCTCCATACTCTCTGGTCTGTCTGTTTCACGTTGAACGACCCTATTCAACGTGCGTGCGTCAATCACAATACGCACACTACCATCCCGTTTTGCTACAATGACCAAACCGTTATTGTATGGACTCGTACTTCTTTCAATCACTCCCCATTCGATCATCTTATCTATCTCCCGTACCACTGCTTCCTTTTTGGACAGCGGTATAGCATACGGTCTCACGAAGAATGGTTCGTGCGGAATTACGTGCAACTTGCATTTATATCCTTCCATAAGTCCCGGTTTGTCTGAAAACACTCCCTTATTCCTCATTATTACTTCATACAGGCCTCGTCTTTGTTCGTGTGTTACGTTTGACATACCGTCTACAATAATTTCCAATTCACTTTCTATACTATTGTCAATGCCGAGATTCCTCACATTACAGTAGTTCAAAAAAAATGGTTCAAATGGCTCTGAGCACTATGGGACTCAACTGCTGTGGTCATAAGTCCCCTAGAACTTAGAACTACTTAAACCTAACTAACCTAAGGACAGCACACAACACCCAGCCATCACGAGGTAGAGAAAATCCCTGACCCCGCCGGGAATCGAACCCGGGAACCCGGGCGTGGGAAGCGAGAACGCTACCGCACGACCACGAGATGCGGGCTACAGTAGTTCAAATTCATACCTACGTCAATACCATTGGGCCAGTTAACAATGCGTATAGGCTGGTATTGCCTATGCACACCGTCTCCTGCCTCGTCAAAACTAACTACTATTGTTTTATCTTGGGACGTACATGTCAAAGTTTTGCTTTCGCAATTAATCACTGCACGGTACTTTAATAGCCAATCTAACCCGATAATTACTTCCGTAGTTAAGTCTGGCACGACGACAAACTCTTGCTCAAATTGTGCCCCACATATCTCGAAGTTCACAAAAATCTGTTTTGTGACCGGTTTACTGGCCTTCCCAGTAGCACCGATAATTTTCACTCCTGTTACTGGCATAACTACGATGCCGGGTCTGTTTTTCAGTAACTCAAATATTTTCCCAGATACAGCACTCAGTTCTGCACCGGTGTCCATCAACGCGTTTAGTTGTAGGTCGTGCATATTAACAGACACTACTATCTGTCTACACTTGTCCTCGACTGTTTCTTTATTTTCCCACAGTAAATCCTCCTCTATATCCAGGTCATTCCAGAAAAAACCATCCGGCTTTGATCCTAAATCCGGTTTATCTGGCGGCTTTTTCAGCCTCTGTTCACTTACAGTTTTAATTTCAACACGTTTGTCCTGAGGCTTAGTCTCTAGCTTCGCCTCCAATACCGAAACCTTTTCCTGTAACTCGTCAACTAGTGAGTGTTGCTTTGCTATCAATTCACTAATTGTCACCTTCGTTGATTCCACTTTGGTCAGATTGATCTCATCTGCCAATCTACCTGGAGGAATGTGCCCAGTAGCATCTGAAATCACTTCCTCTGGATCTGCGCAAGCCACACTGCTATCGTCTGACTGTATAATGTCAGCTCTAACCTCATACACGCTGTAATCTATGTGCTTTTCTACCAATCGTGTCCGGCTATCACTAAAATTTTCGTAATCTTTCTCCTTAATACTCTCGCAACGTTTAAACTGGAGGTTTGCGTCGGATGGGTCAGCTACTTCTATCACTATAACTTTCGGTAAAGTCTGCCGGTTAGGGCCAGAACTTTCCGTTACTACTTCAACATCTAACTCCTGCGGGACGAAACACGACGAATCTTGCTCGTGCTCCCCATTAACATCAACTATTTCTGGTAAAGTCTGCCGGTTAGGGCCAGAACTTTCCATCACTTCACAAATACTATCTTCCTGTGGGACGAGACGCGGCAAATTCTGCCCGCGCTCTCCATAAATGCTTCTCCCGTACAGGCCCCTATAATCTCTTAGCTCGTCGTATAAGCGACCGAACTGCCTTAACCAGACCTCATCCCTCCCTGCATCCCCTCGCTCAATGACGGACGTGTTATCCGACATCTGATTTTCTCTCAACAATTGCGAATCATTCTTAAACTCAATCTCCAGTTCCGCTGTGGGTATTACAGCTGCCCCTTTATAATCGATTTCCGGAACACTACTTAAATTGTTCTCACTGACAGTGAATGTATTTTCTACTGCCGTGTATACAGTTGATCTAACACTTGTGGGCGCACTCCTTTCTCCTAACACTGGCACACTCTCCCGCCGTTGATTATTCCACACGGAATTTTCATAACGACGACACCTGGGTTTTCTCCAGTTATTGGGCCGCCAAAATTTCTCCACGCCTGGTCGGCCCCTCACCGGCGCGGCTAATGGTTTCCCTGTCTCGTCCCAGCAGATACGCTCCCCGGATGCTGCTGAGGCGGCTGATCACACCCTCTGGCGTTATTACTATTCTGTGAAGCCCGTATCACGTTAGTATGATACTGGTTTCCGTCATTCCTGTTATTATTTGCATTGTACCGATTGTTATTACAGTCCGAACCATTATTGTTATTGCTGCCATGGTTGCGGTATGCATTATTCCCGTGGTTATCGTTGTTGTGGTTGCTGTGGTACCCGTTGTTGTTACCACGACCTCTGCCACTGTCGCGATTATTGCGCCAATTGTCCTCGTCCTCCACTCTTTCCAGGAAATCATTGATTGTCCTGTAATTGCTTCCTACGTATCGTTTTGTATCATCTGGAAGCTTCTTGTAGAGTTCCCAGACTATTTCGGATTCCGAGCGGCGGTCACGCAAATATTCCAACTTGCGGATCCAGCCCTCACAAAACTCCTTCATCGAACCGCGCGAATTCGCATCGAAGGGCCTCGATACGACAAATTCGCGCCAGACACTTTGCTGTTTTTGCTCTGACCAGTATTCAGCCAGAAACAAATTTTTAAATTCGTCAAAAGTCAGGTTCGTAATGTTGAGGTTTAAGCCCCAACGCTTGGCATCACCAGCCACCACATCAATAATCGCATTAATTTTTCTCTCATCAGTCCATGATCTGGGTAAAACTCTTTCACAATTCTTAATGAAATCCGTCGCGTGTATACCGCCTTTTTTCAAGGGGTCAACCGCTCCTCTTTCGTCAACAATTCCGAACTATGTGCATAGATTGGCACATAGCTCTGTTTTTCGTCAAGTTTCTTTTCTAATTCCGACAATCTCGTAATTACTTGGCAAGTGGTTGTCGCAAGCGTTTCTACTTCCCTTTTTTTCTCTTCGCAGGTATTAGCCTGCTTCGTCACTTTGGTATCGACTTCGGATACTAAAGTCTTTAAAGTTTCCACCTTCTTTTGATCCTCTTTTTTCACTAATTGAATTTGTTCCGTCACCTTATTCTCGATGATCGGAGCAACTGATTCTCCTACACTTTTCTCGATTCTGCTAATTTCAGAATTAAAACGAGTATTTATGCTCGCAATTTCCACCTGAACGCCTATCATTTCCTGTTTAAGATTACCGATTTCGGTATTAATTACAACAATATCTTCTTTGATTTTATCAACTTTTGTGTTAGCAACTCCAACATTGTTGATAACAACGTTAATAGCTTTGTTCTGATTGTCTAGCATCCGTTCAAATTTTTCAAACTGAGCTTCTTGCTTGGCAGCCTGATTTTCTTGCTTGGCCGATTGACTCTTGATTTCGTTAATCAAAACATTCAATAAATCAGTTAAATTCCCGGAAACTACCGGTCTTACTTCCGCAGCGGCTTCCTCTTTAATTTTTCCCCCGTATTCGTCATCAAGGGATTCAGATTTGATTTTCACTTCCGATTCTGAAACATTTTCTAAAGTTTGGAATTCCATTTCTGCTCTTTCTTGCGTTTCGGCGGTCGCGTCTTTCATGTTCGCCGCCTGCCCCTGAACAATGGGTACCGCGGTGCGCGTTTCCCACTGTTCGACCGATTGTTCCGTATTCAAGTCTATCAAATTTTGGTAATTGTTGCCTTCACTCATTTTAATAAATTTCAATATAAATGCCAAATCTCAAATATAATTAGGATTACTCCCACTACTTATTCTCGCTGACGTAACGGCCTGTACGTAACCAGTACTTCGTTACGAGATTTGCAACATACAAAATTCGTTTCCAGAACAACCTCAAATCCGAAGGTAGTCCTGTCACCAGGTCGCCACATGTAACCTCCCCCTCACTTATCGACCTTAATGACAGTGAAAAATTAAACCGCGTGTACCTAATGGAAATTTGGGAAAAAGCAATCGTCACCGAAGTTAATCTGTCGGTAAAGAGGGAGGAAAGGGTTACATCTAAATGAAAGGAAAAATGCAAATGAAACTGGTAGAAATTAATTTTGAAAAGGGGTAAAGTTAATGAAGAAAGTAAATGTGCGGCCGTTACGTTAACAATTAACTAGCGGTAATTAGATATTTGAGATTTGGGGGAAATTACGGTCACCAGTCCTAAGGACAATTACTATAGTAACTGAAAAAGAAAGGTAATTACACATATAATTAGCACAAGAAGCGTGGCAACTGAAGGTTGACACGTGTAGTGTGAAAACTGAAAGTTTGTCAGAAGTAATAACTTTCGCTGCACTCTGACTTAATTTAGCAAAAGAATTAATAAAACCGGAAAACTGAAAGTTAATTTAGTGACTGAAATTAATAAGAAGCTTTCTTTCTTAAGCACATCGAAATTCAGTAAAATACGGTTAGTCTTGGACTATCTCAACAATCATTTCAAAAGCTACTTGAATCTACGCAATTTAGAAATAAGAGATTTAGCTTTGAACTTGAATTAAATGATTCTGAACAATTAACAATAGTAAAATTTAGTACGTACCAAGCTGAGCTGCAGTCACAGGTAACTAAAATACGGTAACAAAACTCGCACTCTTAATTTGTGCTTGTGCAATCTAAATATTGTAGCCAGCTGAACTTTGAAATTAAAGCAGTGAAATCGAATGATGCTGGCGTTTGAATTTCAACGACCCTCGGGCTCATTTCGGAAAAGGAAGGGACCCTGCTTGGCAATGCAATTGGGACAATGAGCAACAAAGGTTCATGCTAAGTTGCTGTAATTTTGCGAGGCAAATGGAACAATTTGAAAAGCTGAGGTCTGCCATACAGTTCTGAAACTTTACGTGCTTTTAGTCTTCCTTGTTGGTTGATTGAAGGTTTGAAGCCGTCGATCGAGGAGGTGGCGACAGTCACTCATTGTCGGCCGTCGCTGTTGCAGAAGCTGGATGTTGGCGCGCCTTCTTCTCGACACGGTCACCAGGCGAAACGGGCTCTTGATGTGCGCCAGCTAATGCTTCCCGTCCGCGACACCATGTCAGAAACTATCATCGCGAGTCGAGCGCAATTACATGCTGCCAAACCCCGAAAGCGCGGCAACTCGCGGGAGCGTGTAATGACACATTCCTATGCAGAGACATACAATATCTTAAAAGCTGCGCCAAAGATAAATTGAGAGGCATGTATATTATAATCTTTGTAAAGTTCACATTGGATTCTCTTTTGTTTGATACTCCAAGGAGCTAACGGACACTTTCGATTGTTGCCTTGTGGAGGATGGACGTGATTTTTGGACTGTGCGGAAAGGCAGCCATATGGTTGGTAATTATGGTTTGTGCGACGAGCACAGTAAGTCTTATTGTGTTGTGAATAAAAAATAGTGAAAAGTATCGAAGTGTTACGAAAATTATTTAAAGCAACGTAGCATTGTATTCCTTGGTTTCCACCGTCTTCGTGAAGTGAACCGATGCCGACTCATGATGGTACACACGGTCAACAAAGAGAAGAACATCGATGGCGACTAATGAATTAATATTGTGGCAGAAGGACTAATTCTACGTCCAAGGTGAGAACTCTGATTAAATCAACAATGACGTGGAATTTAAAATATAAAAATGTTTTTTATTTATTTCGCCACACTGGCGACCGCTGACAGGGACAGTGCTGGTGGAACAAAGAGTAAGTACTTCATTGTTGTGCTACAAATGTACTTGTACTAATTACTGTTTCTCTGTTACATGACGCACATGGAAAATGACGAATAAGGTGAAACAGTATTAACTGTATAAACGGATGGCACAATAACCAGAAGGAACAAGGACAAGGATTTACAAAACTAACGTAATCGTGAGTGACGCAGCTCAGTCGGAATTAAGGTAGGAAAGCGCAAACGCATGCAGTGGCTGCACCTTGGCTTAGCTCCACTTAAAGCAGAACCTTCTCCTGTCCATATTAAAATCCTGGTAGTGTTTGTGGCAACACACAATTACACTTTGATAATTACTTTTTTATGTTCAACAATCGCAGAATTAGAAGACGTAGTGCGCCATCTTGTAAATTTCCGACGCGCAACAAATAACAATCGCGAGATATTTTTATTAATTCAACTGCGAGAGAATTTAAAGATTTAGATTAACAGTAAAGTACAGATAAAAATAATATCTTCACAAGGGAATCGAAGAACTTTAATTTGACAAATGTTCATGGACACGTCACCGATTCTGACAATAGTGACGTAAATGATGACGCAATTAGTTTTTCAGCACAACATAATGTAGAAGTAAATACAATTCAATTGCACTCCACAGGGATTAACAATAACGAACCACTTGCAAATGAAACCTTGTGCACAGTCGATGAAGCATCGATTACCAGATCAGATGAAAATATTTCACGTGAAGTCAGTGAACCTAGCCCGGTTTCGATTCAATCAGACCGTGGCAGAGAAACAATGGCAACAAATAATGGCATAAATACAAACACACAAGCTTCGTCAGTTACGCTTGAGGCATTATATAGTCTGATGTCAAATGTGAGCGAGAAACTGGCGAATCTAGAAATAATGACAAACACAAAATTGTCAAACATGGAAATTGGGTTCCAACAGCAGTTTTCAAGTGTAAACACGCAATTTGAAAACATACACAGACATTTCGATCAACGCTTAAATAAACTCACCAATGAAATCGATCAAAAGATCGAAGACAAAGTCATCAAAACCGTCAACAGTGTATACAATGTATTGGCAAATGACTTAGAAAAGAAATTGTCAGATCTTACAACCAAACAGGAACAGGAACTGTCAGAAATAGTAGAAACACACAATCAAACACAAACCGTACAAAAAGAAATACATGAAAACGTACAGGCTATTCAATTAAATTTAACAAGAGTACAGTCCGCATGTGAAGAAATACCTGACCAAGTTAATAAAGTTAACGAAGAAGTCGGTTTTCTGAAACAGGAGACTCGACGTATCAACGCGGACATTATCAAAATAAATGAAACTTTAGAAAACGGTAGTGTAAATGAATCAATAACTGACCGGGAAACAAAACTTTTTGAAAAATTAGGTAATGAAATCAAAGTAGCCGAGGACAGAATACGCAAGGAAATTGCTGGTAGACTGAATGTTTCAAATGACTTGCCTACGTCAAGCAACAAGCAGCGCGACACTTATTCGCCCGTGCCAGATTACGATGTCAATAACACAGAACATCACGCGCCCAGTCCGGCGTATGTGCACGCACCGGCACAGGCAAACAATGGCTATTCGCCAAACGCGGTGCTGCAACAGGCAGTAGGCGTGTCGCCTTGCATCTCGACGATTCTAGTCGATGAGAGCCTGTTGAAACATAGACAGTTTCCAGTTTTCTCCACAGAATCCAGAAAAACTCATCCAGTCGTATTTGTAAGAGCATTTAAAAATGTCTTACCAAGAAACTGGACTGAGGCACAGAAGATTAGATATGTAGTAGGCTTCACACAAGGCGACGCACTTTTGTGGGCCACAGACATGGCTGAACAGTGCGTCACCTACGAACAATTTGAACGGGCTTTCTTGGAGAAATATTGGTCTGCTGGGGTCCAAGAAAGACTGCGCCGTGAAGTATTCAACCCACAACCGTTCAACCTCAAAAACGGCGGGTTGAGAAAGTATTTCGAAAAGTACTTGAATAAGACGCGCTATTGGAACAATCCAATACCGCACGTAGATGTTCTCAAAATTCTGAAAAACAAACTACCCGCGAACTTACGCGAAAAATTGGTAACCATACCGGAGAACGACCTTGAATACTTTCTTTCCGTGCTTGACTCAATTGATCTAATATACGAAGAAGAGCCGAGCACAGGTAATCGGAATGAATATTCCGGAACCAATCAAAACAACGGTAACGGATATCATTTTAATGGCAGTGGACAAAACCCACACAGTTGGCATCCGTATGCGACAAGGCCAAATAATGGAACCTGGAATTACGGAAATCGGAGGAATTCGGCGCCACAGAGACGTGAAGACCGAAGGTATAGTACAGATTACGGTCCACGCCGGTATGGAAATGATAGAAATCACGTGAATGATTGGTCAGGCCCGCGTGATGAAAGGCGGCACACAAATGAAAATTACAATAGTTACAGTAATAGGAATGATAGACCAAGGAGGAATAGCGACGGCCGGTCGCAAGAAAATGTTGCACGCAGCGGTCCGGAAACTAATTGGCGACAGAATAACCACTCAGTACACTTTGTAGAGGTAACGGACACTACTGAAGCAACGCCGTTGTCTCCCCCGGTAAACAACAATTGGTCGTAATGAGCCCGCACCGGCCGACCGACTTGACAACAGGGGGCACAAACAAGCACACATTACATCTTAGACAATTATTTTTAAGATATGATCAGGATGCGACCGTAGAAGATGATCTATGTGAAGAAGAGATGAAAGCACCGGACAAGGTAAGTGACCTCGTGCAGGCTGTAATAACAGCAAAGATAGGAACTATAATTACCAACGTAATTTTAGATACAGGCGCATCTACGAATATTATTTCTAACAGTTTATTTAAAGAAGTTTCGAAAGCATTAAAAGTACCAGTGTTGCCAACGGAAAATTGTAAAATCTTGACAGCTGTAGGTAACAAGTCAAAAAGTATTAAGTGGCAGACGCAAATACCTGTTACCATTAGCGATGTCACGATAAACTGTACATTCTTGATCGTTGACAAGTTAATCGTCAATTGTATTTTAGGCATGGAAGTTTTCCGGCAGCATAAAGTAAACATCGACATAGGCAGTGGACTTTGCTATTTCCGAGTGGGCAGTCGTAGTGTGAAGGTCAATCTTGTAAAGTCAACAATAGATCGTAATGGCCAATTACAGAAACAAGCTGAAGTAAAATTAGTTTACCCACAAGTTTTATTGATGGATATTCCTTTCCCCGAACAATTAGACACGGAAATAATTAACGAACAGGCCGCCCACGAGAAGGTAGGAAAATCCACTTGTCTTTCAGAAACTCAACAAAATGAACTAGCAGAATATGTTATTTTAGCAAAATTGAAATTGTACAACCTTGGATCACATAGTAAAATTGCTGTCATTAACCTAAGAAACTTGCGAACAACTGGGGGCATATGCCAGCTGAACAACGCATAGTTAACCACACCTAATGAAACATGTGTTACTGTGAGTCTTAACACTATAAAATAAACCATACGGTACTTTTGTAGTCTAACTCAGTTATTTAAGAGAGGGGAACAAAGACAAATTAGCGCGAAGGTCAGGGTTTGTTCGCTTGAGACGAGCAACAAACCACACGTCGAAGTTGCAATCCAACGCTCAGCTCATGAGCACGCGATAGCTGCATGTCAAGACGAGGTCATTGGCCGCGCTGTAGGCAGCGAGCCGGGGAGAAATCTTCCCCCCTTCCATGTCCGATCAGCTCAGCGTATACAAAGCGCAAAGGCGCATGCGCGGTCGAGTCCAGGTGTCACGTGACTATTACACGATGGTGGCTATCACGAATAATGTTCACCAACAATGCAGAGTTTTCCCCGCGCCTACAGTCCAGTCGTGGTACGTAAGCGCGCATGCGCGGAAAGTTTAAAAGTTTTGAGACCACTCTTACTATGAGACACAGAGACGAAAGTCATTCAAAAACAAGAAAGGAAAGGGTACACAAGTCTTGTAAATAGTAACTTAGAAAATTTAATTATAAGCTGGTATTACGTAATAAAAGTGAACATACAAGTACATACTGGTCATGGACGGTATTGTAATATTATATTATACTGAGTAAAATCTTAGCTTTTACGGAAGGAGAAAGAAAAAAAAAATAAATAATGCAGATATATAACCGGAAGAAAGGCTATGTACACGAGAACAGCACACAATTACATATAGGGAAAAAGCAGCAAAGAGGAAATCAAAGAGATAACGCATACATTTACATTACACAGTAGCTAGCGATTTTCAGAATGAACAACAAGGTAAACGCGGGAATTTTTGTGACTAAGGAAAAGAGTGACACAAGCTTTAAAATAGGAAAATAATAAACAGATCTATGCAGCGTGAGTAATGAACTGAATCGCTCTCAAAACAAATACCTAGAGTTTATAGAGAGAGAGACACACATTAACGTTAGGAAACACCTGAAGCACTCAGCAAACAACTTTGTAGAATATATAAGCTATACACGAGGGTATATGTACGAAAGCTAAAGTGTAAAGGAGGAAAATAGGGAATGTTGCACATTAATGGACTGTAAGGCAGTTATGTATGTAAGAAGAAATATTTAGTTGTAAGTATTATTAGTATAAGGGACGATGCTCAGCACACCCTGAATTATTTTGGAATATTGAAGGAATGGTGCAGGGTACCGAAAAAGGGCCCCACCAGCAAAGTGTATATTATAGTGGTAGATATTTTTTTGTGTATAAACGTATGTATGAATGTGTGAAAGGCGAAAGAAGCCCTGTACATGTACGGAACTTACACAACGTAGAAGTGTATAAGGAAAATTAAACTGTAAGACAACCTCGTATAAACAGGTATACCTAACGTCAGGAAACAACTTAATTAAAACTGTAAGACTCTACGAGTGTACGAGAAAAGGTGAAAAACCTGACACAAAGTGCAATATTAGCGATGCTTCACTCATGTATGCAAAAGGAAGGCATGAATTACTTTACCCACTTGAAACATGAAAGGAAAAAATCATGTCAAAATTATATGTTTCACACATATTACAATTTACAGTCACAAAGAATGAAAATGATCTCGCCGCTATACGAGAAACAGGTAAGTAGTGTGATCGACGACCTGTAAGCAAAGGAATCGTCTATAAAATAAACTATGAAAAAAAAAGTCATAAAGAATTTCATGCTGCACTGAAGCTATGAAGGTCTGATTGTTCGTGTACATAGATTTTCATGACAACCGATGCATTAAAATGTCTGTATTTTTTCTCCCATGATAACACAAGACGCCTATAAGCGCACTTTAATTGAAGATGATACACGCAAACAAGGGCGTGCCGCTATTATGAAACTCTGTACATAGTAATAGTAGTTACACCCTGAACTTCAAAATTTTATGTTTATATGTCCATGTTAAGGTAGGAAGTTTTATTAGAGGTAATGATTTACAAGCACACCAGAACGTGCTTAAGCACAAAACACTGTACATATTAGGGTTATGCTGCATATAAATGATTATTTCGTGCATTTTCAGATTTTATACGCAAAAAACCGTAGCATACACGTAGTCGTTGCCACTACCCTAAGTAGAAGGTAGAAAATTCCCTTCCCAAGCTTCAGTGGAGTGGCTACAGGTGTATTCTCTGCATGCTGATGCATGTCGTTACGTATGAAGAATACGTAACGGAGGTAAACCTTAACTTATACTCGAGTTCAAGAAGGAAAGCAAAGGACTTGTTCCTTCTAACAGATTAATGGAAAAAGGCGAGCGTGTGTGTCAGTAAAATCCAAGACGAAGAAGCCACTATGAGTGGTCAAAAATTTTTTCAATTTTAGTCGATAGTTTTTTCCTGTAGTTAATGTAAACAATGTATTGTATGTATTATATGTTATTCCATTGTATGTGATGTATTTTGTATTTCATGCCAAGTCCCGTGACTTACAAATTATGTGCATTGACCAGAAGTATTGAGGGGAATGAATCTCAGTACAATAGGTAAAAGGGGTTAATGCGAAGAAAAAAAAGTGTAGTGAAAAGGAAGTTTCGATCGCAATACTCGCGGTTAAAGTGGTGTGTGTAGAAATTAAAATTGTGCAAAGTAGTGCTACGTTGCAAGTGTCAGCGAGCCTAAACAAGTGACATCGAAAATTGAAGCTTGTATCGTCAAACGACCCATGGCGTCACAGTAGGAAAGGACAATGCCAAACAAGTTTGACACGGTACGCTTCTTACTAGGAGCTGCATCGACGGGATCGTCCTCCGCCTCGCACATAGTGTGGTGTGTTCTTCGGGGCACATATTCCAATGTACCTCGTCGTATCCAGTCTAAGTACTGGAAGGAACTACAAAAAGCACACGCATACTGAAGTTCGGAAGTCTTGACGGTACCCGCACGTCGGTGTATATTCAGTGCACTGGCGCGCGTTCAACCAACGTCGCCAGCTAACGGACGACCAAACAATCATGAGCGCGTATCACCCGCCCATATTCAACACGGGCTAGCGAACAAAGCTCGTCGCCCCAGAATAAATACAGAAAGCAATACAAGGACTTAATTTTCACCTCTGATGAGGAAGGAAACATTTGTATGTAACGTTGTATTCAGTGTATATTTTATTGTACAAACTTTACTACATGATGTCATTTTCTCAGTATTAACCAGAACTTTGTATATTAGGATTAAGGTTTGTAAATATTAGCATAAGTATACCAAAAAACTGACACACACTCAGAAATACCAAAGAATTCACAGTGCCATGAAAATGAGACAATAAAAATGAGGTGTGTAAATAAAAGACCCCCAAACCTATCAATTGCAAGGTCGACTACTGTATCCTGTCAATCAAATAAAATTTTCTAGTGACAGTATACAGTAGGGGGGCAGTTGTAATGACACATTCCTATGCAGAGACATACAATATCTTAAAAGCTGCGCCAAAGATAAATTGAGAGGCATGTATATTATAATCTTTGTAAAGTTCACATTGGATTCTCTTTTGTTTGATACTCCAAGGAGCTAAGGGACACTTTCGATTGTTGCCTTGTGGAGGATGGACGTGATTTTTGGACTGTGCAGAAAGGCAGCCATATGGTTGGTAATTATGGTTTGTGCGACGAGCACAGTAAGTCTTATTGTGTTGTGAATAAAAAATAGTGAAAAGTATCGAAGTGTTACGAAAATTATTTAAAGCAACGTAGCATTGTATTCCTTGGTTTCCACCGTCTTCGTGAAGTGAACCGATGCCGACTCATGATGGTACACACGGTCAACAAAGAGAAGAACATCGATGGCGACTAATGAATTAATATTGTGGCAGAAGGACTAATTCTACGTCCAAGGTGAGAACTCTGATTAAATCAACAATGACGTGGAATTTAAAATATAAAAATGTTTTTTATTTATTTCGCCACAAGCGTCACACAACACACCTGCTCCACTCGCTACTCCAGCCAGACTCCCCCTGCCCGCGCTCCACGCGGCAGAGTTAACACTACCAAAGATCCTACACACTTTGATTCTTCACACGACCCATCGATGTAATCGTTCGATAGCAGTTTTCCTTAGGCAAGACCCAGCGTAAAAATACAAATAATATTTACGAAACAAACCAATTATACATCGACATGAGTGAATAAATATATATATACAAACAGTAAAACAATTACAATATATAAAGAGACAGAAATGTCATATCTTGAGGTAACAAAACAAGGAAAAAAATAATAGTACAATAGATGGAAATAGGAGGATATGCATTTCCGGCGTTACACCCTGTCGATAACACTTACTGCTTCGTGGGAACAAAGAACTAGTTATGTTTCACAAGAACGACATTTTCTGAATCCATGTCGACTATTTGACAATAAATCGATTCTTCGGGGTAATTCATAATTTTCTAACACAGTATTGGTTCCAAAATTCTATTGCAAATCGACGTTAGTGATATGGGTCTATATTTCAGCGGATTATCTGCCTCGTGATGACTGGGTGCTGTGTGATGTCCTTAGGTATGTTAGGTTTAAGTAGTTCTAAGTTCTAGGGGACTGATGACCATAGATGTTAAGTCCCATAGTGCTCAGAGCCATTTGAACCATCAGCGGATTAGTCCTATTTGTTTTCTTGATTACTGGCGTGACCTGTCCAACTTTCCAGTCTGTAGGTACGGATCTTCCATTGAGCGATCGGTTGTATATGGTTGCTACTTTTAGATTTATTGTATCAGAATATTCCAAAAGGAACGTGACTAGTTTTACAGTCTGGACCGGAGACCTTGCCTTTTCACCGAACATGGTTACTTAAAATCAAGATAGTCGTAAGAATTAACAGGGGTTAAGTCTAAACAAGTCCACCAAATGCAGTCAAGGTAACTATCAATAAAAAGAAATGTAGTCTAACGAATCCAGTGAAGCACAAGTTATAATGACAGATTAAGGCCGTATATTGGACCATATCTCGAAATTGGATCTTTTGTTCCGTAGACGGATAATGCTCTACCAATTACGCATTCTAAGCTCGCCTCCCATTCAAATTACAAATGTCACAGTCACTTACGCAGTTGCTTTTGTAAGGAAAATATACAGATAAAAATGGATGTTGAGCACTTTAGCTAGTTGTAAGGAAGTTTCTGACTCTCGTAGGTTCGTATAGTATACTACAGTAATTCACTGATTTCCGAGTGGCAACAAAATCTGATCGGTTTCGGCAAAGATTTTCTACAATGCAATTAATGTGAAATCGTTTTGTCCACTAATACTTATTTTATTAGCATTCTAATGTCCATAAATCAAGGACACTCCCCAATGAGAAAGGAGAAAGTTGCCTATGATGTGATGAAATTGTTGTAGGGTGAGTTAGGAGCGTTTGAAATGTACAAAATGTCACAAGTGCCATCACTACGAATTTAATACTGCTGAACGACAGCTGGTGTCGTTAGCACTGTTTTTACGTCTTTAAGCAATTGCTTGTTTTTCCCGTACAAAGAACATTTCATGATAGGGGGGATCCTCCTTGCTGTATATGTAAAGAAACTGGGAGCTGGAGAATAGACGAAAAAGAAACCACACGGATATAAATGCCGAGATACTACATGAAAACCGTTTGGTTGTCAAAAGGGCAATTTGCAACACTTCTATTCCTACCGTAGAAGAATACTATCAAAGTATGCGTCATAATGTTCAAAGAAATTCTATTCTTTTTTTACGTATATTAGTAACACATGAATGACACAGAAACCGAAACTAAGGCTACAAAAGGAAAAGCAGCTTTTATGAGTGAGTTCGCCAGTGTCAAAACGATAGCCGTATCTTTTGATTGCATCGACTTACAAATTACAATTTTATACTCCCCAAGGGGCCATAGACTTGGTTATTTGACATAAGCCGGCCGGTGTGGCCGAGCGGTTCTAGGCGCTTGAGTCTGGAACCGCGCGACCGCTACGGTCGCAGGTTCGAATCCTGCCTCGGGCATGGATGTGTGTGATGTCCTTAGATTAGTTAGGTTTAAGTAGTTCTACGTTTTAGGGGACTGATGACCTCAGATGTTAAGTCCCATAGTGCTCAGAGCCATTTGAACCATTTTGAACCATTTGACATAAATTTAACTTTACACCTCTACCCGTTCCTGAGAAAAAGACGTCTTAACAGACCGTGAGACACACGGACAACGTAGTGATCCTATAAGGATTCCATTTTCACCGACAGAGGAACGGGACCCTAAAAATACAAATGTAGTATGCATACTAAAACTCCTTCACAAAGAACTACTGAGAACAATGTTGAAGTTTAATTCTCCTAGACACTAGTATCAGTGGCGTTCAGAAAGAGTTGAAATGCTAAAATTGAACGTAGCCCTAGGGCCCAACGGAAATCATGTCAGTTTCTATGCAGATTGTCCAACGAAGTTAACATCTTTCTTAACCATAATAGACCGTAGATCACTCAAACAAAAATCAGTGTCCAGTGGTTGGAAGAAAGCGCAGACTACAACCGCCTACGAAAAGGGGTAGCAGAAGTAAACCACAAAACGGCCGTGAAATGTCACAGACAAACATTGTTGTAGAATCGTAGAAAATAATCCAAGCTCAAGTAATGACATACCATTAACAGAACGACCACCTTTATATCAACACCATGGATTTCGAAAACTTCGTGACAACAAGCTGCAGCTTGCTCTTTCCCAACTGACATTCTAAAAGCATGGATCAAGGCCATCGGGAGTGCTGTCTGCTCATCTGGCTGTCTACTACACGAGCTCCTCCCTGGGGATCAAATGTTCAAATGTGTGTGAAATCTTATGGGACTTAAATCAGTCCCTAAGCTTACACACTACTTAACCTAAACTATCCTAAGGACAAACACACACACCCATGCCCGAGAGAGGACTCGAACGTCCGCCAGGTCCAGCCGCACCGTCCATGACTGCAGCATCTTGGACCGCTCGGCTAATCCCGCGCGGCCCCCTGGAGATCTCTTCGAGTTTGAGTCATGAGCATGAGTCTTCTAAGTGCCGACCAATCAGATCCATTCTAACACTGCGACAATCTCCATTCTACACCAGTTTTAATTTAATTAATCAGTCATGTGGGCTTATAGCCCTATCACTACTATTGAATTTAGTATGCTTTTACCTAAATAGCAGAAACCTTGTCTCTATGTTGCCACGTATAACCCTCTTATTAATTTCCATATAAAGTGCGCTATGGGAGAATAGTCCTGTTAATAGGGAATGCTAATAAACAGTGTTACCCTTTTTACAGGATTTGACTGTTTGTTGTGTCTAATGGATAAGTAAATCAGACTATTCAATTCTTTTCCCAAGATCTTACCCAAGGGTTAGAAAGAGACGCAGTATGAATAGCATTATATTGAAGCTAGGACTAGTCAGTTCCAGGTTCATTTAGTGGTTTAAAACATGTACAAACGATCGCCAGCCTGTCCAGGCAATAAGACAGTGAAGTATTGGAAAAGCAGAAGTATGAATTTTGCCTACTTTCTTGCTACCATTTATTTTGGTTCTTCAAATAAATACGAGGGTAATCCCAAAAGTAAAGTCTCCAATTTTTTTTAAGTACACAGACCTGTTTATTTCTTCAATCGTTTACATCAGTTTACAGTTTGAACATTTAGCTATCTTTCGACATAATCACCATTTCTGTCGATGCATTTTTGAAGACGCTGTGGCAGTTTTTGTATGCCCACGTCATACCAGCTCGCCACCATGCTGTTCAGAAAGTTATGAACCTCTTCTTTCACTTCTTTAATGCAGTGATTTCCTTTGCCTTCTGCACCCTGAAGCCATTGATCACTGCTGGTGGTAGAATATCCTAAACTAAGTACAGGGAACCAATGGCCAGGAATGATAACTTTATGCAGGTGTAACGTTAGGTGTATGTAGGCAAGCTAATAGGCAGCCTAGAAATTGTATGGGGTGAGCTGAGGTGAAGTGTTTGTGAAGCTATGCGGCCCTAGCGTTGAGGGCGCACTGTGTCCAGTCCTTCTAAGCCGTTGGTTCCGGCCAGCCAGGTACGAAGACGAGCAGTGTAGCCAGAAATGGGAAAAATCCCAGAAGGGAGAACTGGACAGCGGCCGTTCACTCAGAAGAGTGCGGAACACACCAACAATGGCGGACTCTGAGACAATCTGAAAGATGGCTAAATTACAACTCATAGAAAATCTACAATAATCCACAGTCAGCTATAAAAGGAAATCTGAATACATCTACGATCTCAGAAAACTGAGATCCACCCAAGGACACAACGATATTTTCAATATCTTTAAAATTACAACAGTTAATACTGTACAGTGACAAAACATTTTCACACTGAACCTTTGAATTACCAACTTTTAAACGTTACATGCGATTTCAACAAACAACATCTCAGATTCACTGTAGCTATAATCCCTGAAAGCTAGAAATGTGCACCTATTGCATTTATTGGCTTATGACATCTTTTATTTCTTCTTACTACACAATTGTCTGTCAGAGACTCGTATTCTACACAATACATCAACAAATGAATTCAGCGCGAATACCTTCTATCTTGTCTTACTTGTGATTTATTTAAGAAATATTTTACTTTTTTGTAAGTAACTTTAAATAATGTGATTAGAGCTGCTACTAAAAAGCTGTGGTAATTCAAAAGGGATCAGTCACTTGTGTTAGTAGACACAACGATTAAAAGTAGTGTCAAAAGACTTCTGTGAAGCAGGCATACATAATTGTTTAAACAATATTTTGCGACAGTCTGTTGTCATTTAATATAAGTTCACATGTGCAAAAATGCTAGCTTACTTATTTATGAACAAACTTATATATATTGCAAATGATCTGATAGTGACCGACTGTTCGCGTTTCTTTGTTTAAATATTGTTGTAACGTATTAGTTTAGTGCAGAAAGTGACCAACTTCAATCAAATCAAGTCTGTAGAACTTAAGAACGATGTTTTTGGCCAAATGAGAAGTAGGCGGTGGAGGAACACCACTAGAGTCAAGTGGAGATAGACTTTTTTTTCGAGTGGTGCGGTCAAGGGAGCGACGTTGGACACTTTTCGTTTGGATCTTGAAGAACACACTTCCATGTGGCATCTTGCAGAATGCGGACACTAAGGCAGATGTGCCTGTGGTAACGTGCTTGATTAGGTAGTGTAAGTGGTTGAGTCTGGGTGGCACACTCTTTCCAACTGGATTACGGAATTGAGAATAGATAGAATATGAGTTTCTATTTGTTTTTTCACGTATGTTAATTGTAGAGCATCATGCTGAACACTGAAATATTTTGAGCTGTTGAACATTTTTTGTATTGTTATCACAAAGTTGACTTATTTTCCGCAAATCCTGGATGACTATTTCGTCTCGGAATTTTACTACAATCGTCGTAACGCTCTCAACGCTACTTTATTGCACTTGAAAAAAATGGCTCTGAGCACTATGGGACTTAACTGCTGTGGTCATCAGTCCCCTAGAACTTAGAACTACCTAAACCTAACTAACCTAAGGACATCACACACATCCATGCCCGATGCAGGATTCGAACCTGCGACCGCAGCGGTCGCGCGATTCCAGACTGTAGCGCCTAGAACCGCTCTGCCACTTCGGCCGGCTATTGCACTTGAGAAAGGAAGGTTATTTTCTGTCCGTATTTTAACTAAATATCGTAGGACCACTTTCCGTTTGTTTGAAATGTATTTTCAGCATAATTGTCTGCCGCCATATCAATTACAGACGTTAGAATAGAACCTTTTTATTAAATTATTTGTTTATCTTTCATTTTATATTTCTGTGTGCCACAGGGGCCGGCCATTACTTTTCACCTAGGCCCACATATTCTCCTGCCTGAAATGAGCATGATACGGAGAAAACCTGATTAAACTGTGCTCCTTAGCGTTAACCAGTTCGTCGACGTGGTAGCGTGCAGCGTTTGGATTGTACAGCACTAGAAGTTGCACTAACTCTGCCTTATACGTGCTACGTCCAACTTTACCCAATGGAACATTTATTTCTACCCACAGCAAAATATCCGCTTTCCTGTACACCAATCCGTAACAGCCGAGTGACATGCGCATTGTCCATTACTATTGTCGAATTCGAAGGAATATTCTCGAGCAGAACATTGTCTTCATAGCCGGTGAAGGTGTTCTTGAACAACTTTTAATGCAAACATCGTATTCGTAGGTGCTGTACTCTTGTTATTAATACAACGCTAACACAAAGCACTTGTTCACAAGCTGACGGCTACAGAACACTTCAACGCCAGGAAATACCACTTCAGAACGAAAGCTGACGAATGTGGATAACCATCTAACGCGCGACAACGCATCTTGGTACTGCTTAACCACTGCGTGGCAAAAATGAAATGATCGTATGGCACTAATTGGCCAGAATATCCCATTCGGGGTTCGGCCGCCCTATTGCAAGTCTTTTTAGTAGACGCCACTTCGGCGAATTGCGTGCCACTGATGATGAAAGACACACAACACCCAATCCCCTGAAGGAAATCGAGCCCGGGTCCCCTAGCGCAGTAGGCGGTAAAGCTACCGCTGCGCTGCGGAGGCGGACACGGTGTGGCAACAGAGACGCTTTACCAACCAAACTGCTGGCGGTGGAGTAGGCAAAGCCGGCTCGCCCATCGTGTTACCCAGGTAACGGCGTCACGTTCCTCCGTTCAGCCAAACGTCAAAAGTCGTAACTAATTTTATATGCACTATAACAGACTTTCTTATTTTATAGCACTAGTTTTAAAATCTGCATCGACAAAATGTATTACGGTCATGTAGCGTTATACTGATCGTTTATTATATTACCTAGATAAACGATTTATGATACGGGAGAAGAGTGAAGTGTCCCAGGTGGTGCGAAATATTTTCAGTAATGGAATAATGCGTGTCCAAATCATCGCTCAAATTGTCCAGAATGTTCTTCAAACAGTTGTGGCCCGGTGTCATTATTGTTTGGGTGCAGGAAGTCTACGAATGCAACTTGTCTCCAAGTAGCCGAACATAAGCGTTTCCAGTCAATGATCGGTTCATCTGGACGAGAAGAGCCAGTCCGTTCCATGTAAACGAGGTCCACACCATTACGGAGCCACCACTGGCTTGCACAGTGCCTTTTGATAACTTGGGTCCATGGCTTCAGGGGGGGGGGGGGGGGGTCCGCGCTACACTCGAAACCTTCCATCTGCTCTCACCAATTGAAAGCGAGACTTGTTTGACTATATCACGGTTTTTTCGATCGTCTAGGGTCCAACCGATATTGTCTCGATCTCAGGACAGGTGTTGCAGGAGATCTGTTAGAAAAAGCACTCGCGTCGGCCGTCTGCTGCCGTAGCCAATTAACGCCAGATTTAGCCGCACTGTCGTCACTGATACGTAGGTCTTACGTCCCACATCGACTACTGCGGTTATTTCAGGCAGTGTTGCTTGTCTGTTAGCAGTGACAACTATGTGAAAACGCCGCTGCTTTCGGTCGTTAAGTGAAGGCCGCCGGCCACTGCATTGTCCGTGGTGAGAGGTAATGCCTGAAATTAGGTATTCTCGGTACACTTTTGACACTGCGGATCTCGGAATATTGAATTGGAATGCCCCGTACCTCTAACTCCAACTACCATATCGCGTTCAAACACTGTTAATTCCCGTCGTGCGGCCATAACCACGTCGGACCTCTTTTCACAGTAATCACCTGAATACACGACAGCTCCGCCGACGCACTGCCCATTTATATCTTGTGTACTCGATACTACATCCATTTGTAGACGTTCGTATCGTTAGCCTATGGGTCGTGTCACCTCATTGTAGAACATATCGTCAAAATCCTCTCCATACTGTGGTATTAAGCACCTAACGTAAAGTTCTATGTTAAAATATTACCAAAGAACAACCTCAAGAGGTAGGTATGAATTTAGATCCTTCTAAGCAAGAAATATTTATTGGTTACCTACCTACCTAAATGTTGTAAGTCATGACTTGTTAAACTAATATGAAATTTTCTCTTTGGGATCATAAATAATGGAAAATTGATTTCTGTTCATCCTCTAAAATTTATCTGCTCTTTGCATACAGCCTTACTTGCTGCTCATGGAGACATTAACGCACCTTCGTAGCCGAGATCGGAAACATAGCCCCGTGCGATGGCGCTCGACTCGGAGGTAATCTGGTTCGGATCCTGGTGGTGGATGAAATTTTCAATGGAAATGCTTGGCCGGAAAGGGAAAGAGAGGTGGTGACGTAAAGTTCCTGATCGCTGGTTTTGTGCCATTGTCCTGGAATGAATTCAAAACCTTCCCTCCGTGTCTGATGAGGTGAGAACATACGACCCTGTTGATGGTATCCGTCCGTTGGATGGTGGCGATAATCTCTGAAGACCACCACCAGCGATCTCTTGGTGTGCTCTTTGAGAGGTGTAGGCCATCGATGGCAACAGGTTTTATCTTCTCCCTTCCCTCGTCGTCACCTTACAACACAAACGTAACGCTACACTATACAGGCATACATTACACTCTTCTATAAACACATGCGCCACGCAACTCTCACACGCCCGCAAGTAAAGGGACCAGTGTGCGCGGAGAAAGAACACCCTTTCGTACAGGCGCCTCAATCGATCCAGTGGGATATCCCAGCCAACAGTTCCATGCGATACTTCATTTCATGGTTAAATTCATCAAAGTTTTCTTGGGACCCGTGACGAATACGAGGAAAATTTTGTATCAAAAATAGACGACATATTTCTACAGAAATACACTGAATAGTTGCAAATAAAAGAGCAAGGATTATCAAGAAAGAAATTCTACCACGTACACCAGCTCCCTACACTTAAAAAAAGGAACTGAAAGATGAGGATTTGATTACCATTTCGGTTGCAGCATCAACTAACCAAATTGTATGTCCGACAGAAATCGTATGTGTATACACTAACATGTCTGTTAGGTGCCTGCTAGTTGTCTGTGATCAACGGCTGACAAACTTTATTCACAATGCACCCGTCAACAATAACGGCGATGCATGAAACTCGTCAATACTTGCTCCAACCGTCTATAATCACACGTGCAATATCAAACCCGAAATGGCAAATGTTATAACACTAAATGCAATGCAATAATTGGTCTTCTTGGTAATATGACTTCAAGCCAGCAAATAGCATGAAAATGTGTATTTTGGGTAAAAACCCAATTTACGAATATTCTATTTCATTACAAACCAATATCTCGATTTCGTTATGTTCATGTTTTAAACATAATTAAAACATGATTAATATAAGAGACTATGTCAAATATCTTACACTTTTACAGTAGGAGAAAATTATCTAATTAGTGTTTGAGATAGCGTCACTGGGGTCTGATGATTACCATGTATGACTACTGCAATGGAACCTTTGCTTTGATTTAGAATATGATTCATGCACTATACTAGCCGAAGACTTTCTGTATCATATACCACCTTAATATGGTAACAGTGCTATCAATACAGGAGAGGAGCGCACAGTGTTTCAGTACATTATATTGCTTATCAAGTGGAGAAAATGCCTCTAAAGGCAGACAATTAGAGAATGACCACGGCTTGAATATTACTCTTGTACATGGCATTACATGAGCTCTACGACGTCGAAGCGACGACAATAGCTGTCCGTGCTTAGTTTTCTGGAGGAGGTCAGAAATAATTGTGGTTTCAATGACACGATGAGGCAGTTTAATTTTAACACATGCTCTGATGAATGTGCAGTTCTCTACTTGATACATATCCTGATAGAATCGGAAAATATGATGAACTGAATGTCATCGTCTCACTCGCAATAATGCTGTAAACGACGCATCAAAGTCCATGAACTCGACGAGTACGGTTATCGTGTGCACAAAATCAGAGAGCAACGTAAGCGCAGACAATAATCTATTTCCATTGTTACGGGAAAAATAATGAACCAAATGTGTAAAAGCAAATTCTGTACCTTATTTGTTCCTACCCACTGGTAAATGTGACACAATGTTATCGGATGAGGAAGTGATTATGTCCAAAAGAAGTGCAACTACGTCCTGAGTTTCGTTAATCAAAAATGACGTTCTTGCAGCCAGGCGGTTCAGGAAAACATGTTTCGTTGGAAGGCGAGCAATGATGTAAAATATCGACGGCAGTCGGCAGACGGTACAATGCAAACTTCAAGCACCATGAGGAGCTGAATTCAGAGTACAATTGGCAGGCCCCATGCACACCCCCTATGCAGTAATGCAAAAAACTCTCTTTAAAAAAAAATCGCTGCCAACTTGTTATAGCCCTAGTTACGGTGCAATGGATCTTTCATTAAAAATGTAGCTTGTTCCAGTTTTCTATTTTCCAGTGATAGTTACGAAGCCGGTTGCAGCGTTTGCAAACAATTAAGGACAAAATAATTTAGATGTGAATTTTCTCAATACATCTCGTCTACTTTACAGAACCCAAACTGAACTTCTCCGAGATCTATCTTCTTTTGAATTGAAGTCATCCAGAGGCAGAGGGAGTCAAATGAAAACGAGACAGTTGGAAAAAGAAGTGAGTAAACTATTTATTATTTCAAAAGTATTCACCATAACTGTTGATATATTTATCCTACTGTGAGGGAACACGGTCAGTGCCTTCACGTAGTCATGATTGTACGTAGTCGTGCACCTCTTTGTCCAAAGCAAATCGATGACCACGAATATCTTTCCTCGGGGATCCAAGAGTATGGAAAAGTCTTGTGAAGAGATCGTGACTGTAGTGGAGTCGAAATAACCTGCCAACAAAGTGACCGTCCACATATCGTCAAGATTGTTTTGACTGAGCTGCAGAAGTTTCACTGGGAAGCCCTTACACATCCTCAGTATAGTCCCGATCTCTGCCCGTGAGATTTCCGTACTTTTGGAACCCTGAAGAAAGACATTCGTGGTGGTAGATTTTCTACGGACAAAGAGGTACACACCTGGATAAAATCATGGTTCCGTAGGCAACAGCAATCAGTTTTCCATTGAGGTGTTGACGTCTTGCCTCACACAGAGATAAATGTATTAAGAGTTATAGCGTCAATTCTTGAAATAGTAAACAATTTACTTACTTTTTAGGGTTCCGTACAACAATTGGTAAAAACAGGACCCTTACGCCTAAGATGACTTTGTCGTCTGTCTGTTTGTCTGTCTCTCTGCCTTTTCAGAACTCTGTTTTTTCACGAACAGGTAAAGGTACCAAGTTGAAATTCGTCACATATTAGCGACTATGAACCCTTGGCGATGAAAAAAGTGAAGCTTCTAAGTCCACGCCATCAGAAGATACGGATATTTACGTTAAATATTTTGAAACTCGCAAGCTCGCTCATCACAACCTACATTGTACTTCCTGCATGAAATTTAGCCAGAAGCTAGGTTTCACAGCACAACAAAAGGGCAAATGGTTCAAATGGCTCTGAGCACTATGGGACTTAACTGCTGAGGTCATCAGTCCCCTAGAACTTAGAACTATTTAAACCTAACTAACCTAATGACATCACACATATCCATACCCGAGGCAGGATTCGAACCTGCGACCGTAGCGGTCGCGCGGTTCCAGACTGTAGCGCCTAGAACCGCTCGACCACACCGGCCGGCAAAATGATAAAACTGCAAATTAGTAATTGTATGGCACGAAAAACTTTTTTTTTTGTCGTTTGTTATCTGATTGTCAGTCTGGCCATCTGTGCTTTATCAGCCATTTTTCTAAGGCACTGGTAGACTTACCAAGCTGTAATTTGCGTCACATACTAAGGTATATGTGAGCCGTGGCGGCTGGCGCTAAGATGTTCTACTTGCATCGCTGGTATCGATTTCGGCTGTCTTGCTATCTTTGACTGCATTTTTGGTATGAGCATGTTTCACGGTGGACCTTTATGTGGGCGGTTCAGTTTTATTAAGATTTAAGATCTTTGTTTTTTTAATGAAGTTGTGGTATTTTGTGGCTGTGTACCTTTGGGTTGGAAGTGTATAGTGTTACTAGTCTTTTGAGATATGGTTAAACAAGAACGATTGTTTGTGATTCATTACTCGCCGTGCCTACTATCTATGAGTTTGGTTGTGGACTCAAAATATGATTTTTATTCGTGTTTGTGTAATTCAATTAAAGTGAAGATCTGTATATCACACCAGTAAGACGGCAAATGTCCGAATTGAAGTTTGTAATAAAGTCTGTTTTGAGTCAAATCAAAATTGTAAAACAATCACAAGCTTGTCTATCACTAGTGATCCCAGGCTTCCTATTTCCTTAAAATAACTGTGGTGAGATTGTAATTTTTTATTTTCTAAGGAATTGAGTAGTACCACGCTTCAAATGTTATTTTTTCCGTTGACGTAGAAATCATGAAATTTTCCAAGAAGCGAGGTTTCACAGAACAAGTACAGGAAACATTCGGAAAACTGTTAATTCTCAATTATATCACAGGATAAAGATTTTTATCATTTCTTATCTGTCTGTCTGTCAATGCGTCCGTTTGTTAAGCCCCTTCATCTCAGGAACGGGGAGGCGTATCAAGTTGGTGCTGTAATAAATGTAAGCTTCTAAGCCAATGCAGCCAAAAAATACGGTCCTTTACGTCACATATTTTGACACTCGAGACCTGTCCCATAAAAATGTATTGGGTACTTCCCATTGACGTAAAATCATGAAATTTGGCAAGAAGCGAGGTTTCACCGTACACGTATAGGAAATGTTCAGGAAATTGAAAATTTTTTATTACATCACACGAAAAGTTTCCTTTTTCTCGTTTGCTATCCGACGTCCAACTTCAGATTAAAACATTCTCGATTGGCTTGGAATCCCTGTGATGGATATGTTGCCAGTATCAATGTCAATAGCAGGCAAAAATGGTCCAGACTGTCGTTTCCCAGAATGGATGGACTGTTTATATACACTCCTGGAAATGGAAAAAAGAACACATTGACACCGGTGTGTCAGACCCACCATACTTGCTCCGGACACTGCGAGAGGGCTGTACAAGCAATGATCACACGCACGGCACAGCGGACACACCAGGAACCGCGGTGTTGGCCGTCGAATGGCGCTAGCTGCGCAGCATTTGTGCACCGCCGCCGTCAGTGTCAGCCAGTTTGCCGTGGCATACGGAGCTCCAGCGCAGTCTTTAACACTGGTAGCATGCCGCGACAGCGTGGACGTGAATCGTATGTGCAGTTGACGGACTTTGAGCGAGGGCGTATAGTGGGCATGCGGGAGGCCAGGTGGACGTACCGCCGAATTGCTCAACACGTGGGGCGAGAGGTCTCCACAGTACATCGATGTTGTCGCCAGTGGTCGGCGGAAGGTGCACGTGCCCGTCGACCTGGGACCGGACCGCAGCGACGCACGGATGCACGCCAAGACCGTAGGATCCTACGCAGTGCCGTAGGGGACCGCACCGCCACTTCCCAGCAAATTAGGGACACTGTTGCTCCTGGGGTATCGGCGAGGACCATTCGCAACCGTCTCCATGAAGCTGGGCTACGGTCCCGCACACCGTTAGGCCGTCTTCCGCTCACGCCCCAACATCGTGCAGCCCGCCTCCAGTGGTGTCGCGACAGGCGTGAATGGAGGGACGAATGGAGACGTGTCGTCTTCAGCGATGAGAGTCGCTTCTGCCTTGGTGCCAATGATGGTCGTATGCGTGTTTGGCGCCGTGCAGGTGAGCGCCACAATCAGGACTGCATACGACCGAGGCACACAGGGCCAACACCCGGCATCATGGTGTTGGGAGCGATCTCCTACACTGGCCGTACACCACTGGTGATCGTCGAGGGGACACTGAATAGTGCACGGTACATCCAAACCGTCATCGAACCCATCGTTCTACCATTCCTAGACCGGCAAGGGAACTTGCTGTTCCAACAGGACAATGCACGTCCGCATGTATCCCGTGCCACCCAACGTGCTCTAGAAGGTGTAAGTCAACTACCCTGGCCAGCAAGATCTCCGGATCTGTCCCCCATTGAGCATGTTTGGGACTGGATGAAGCGTCGTCTCACGCGGTCTGCACGTTCAGCACGAACGCTGGTCCAACTGAGGCGCCAGGTGGAAATGGCATGGCAAGCCGTTCCACAGGACTACATCCAGCATCTCTACGATCGTCTCCATGGGAGAATAGCAGCCTGCATTGCTGCGAAAGGTGGATATACACTGTACTAGTGCCGACATTGTGCATGCTCTGTTGCCTGTGTCTATGTGCCTGTGGTTCTGTCAGTGTGATCATGTGATGTATCTGACCCCAGGAATGTGTCAATAAAGTTTCCCCTTCCTGGGGCAATGAATTCACGGTGTTCTTATTTCAATTTCCAGGAGTGTACATACACTACTGGACATTAAAATTGCTACACCACGAAGAAAAGCAGATGATAAATGGGTATTCATTGGACAAATATATTATACTAGAACTGACATGTGATTACATTTTCACGTAATTTGAGTGCATAGATCCTGATAAATCAGTACCGAGAACAACCACCTCTGGCCGTAATAACGGCCTTGATAGACCTGGGCATTGAGTCAAACAGAGCTTGGATGGCGTGTACAGGTACAGCTGCCCATGCAGCTTCAACACGATACCACAGCTCATCAAGAGTAGTGACTGGCGTATTGTGACGAGCCAGTTGCTCGGCCACCATTGACCAGACGTTTTCAATTGGTGAGAGATCTGGAGAATGTGCTGGCCAGGGCAGCAGTCGAACATTTTCTGTATCCAGAAAGGACCGTACAGGACCTGCAACATGCAGTCGTGCGTTATCCTGCTGAAATGTAGGGTTTCGCAGGGATCGAATGAAGGGCAGAGCTAAGGGTCGCAACACATCTGAAATGTAACGTCCACTGTTCAAAATGGCGTCAATGCGAAGAAGAGGTGACCGAGACGTGTAGCCAACCACCCCATACCATCACGCCGGGTGAAACGCCAGAAACGCCAGAATGGCGATGACGAATACACGCTTGCAATGTGCGTTCACCGCGATGTCGCCAACACGGTTGCGACCATCATGATGCTGTAAACATAACCTGGATTCCTCAGAAAAAAAACGACGTTTTGCTATTCGTGCACCCAGGTTCGTCTTTGAGTGCACCGTCGCAGGCGTTCCTGTCTATGATGCAGCGTCAAGGGTAACCGCAGCCATGGTCTCCGAGCTGATAGTCCATGCTGCTGCAAACGCCGTCGAACTGTTCGTGCAGATGGTTTTTGTCTTGCAAACGTCCCCATCAGTTGACTAAGGGATCGAGACGTGGCTGCACGATCCGTTAAAGCCATGCGGGTAAGATGCCTGTCATCTCGACAGCTAGTGATACGAGGCCGCTTGGTATCCAGCACGGCGTTCCGTATTACCTTCCTGAACCCACCGATTGCATATTCTGCTAACAGTCATTGGATCTCGACTAACGCGAGCAGCAGTGTCGCGATACGATAAACCGCAATCGAGATAGGCTACAATCCGACCTTTATCAAAGTCAGAGACGTGATGGTACGCATTTCTCCTTCTTACACGAGGCATCACAACAACGTTTCACCAGGCAACGCCGGTCAACTACTTTCGAGTATGAGAAATCGGTTGGAAACTTTCCTCATGTCAGCACTTTGTTGGTGTTGCCACCAGCGTCAACCTTGTGTGAATGCTCTGAAAAGCTAATCGTTTTTATATCACAGCATCTTCTCCCTGTCGGTTAAATTTCCCGTCTGTAGCACGTCATCTTCGTGGTGTAGCAATTTTAATGGCCAGTAGTGTAATTAAGTTTGTACGAGAGTCCTACTAGCACCTCGCCAATACTTTTCCATGTGTCGTTTCCATTTCTCTTTTCTCTTGTACACTCTTCTTGAAATCTCAGGCTATTTTGTCTGTGGGTAAAAGGGAAAACATTATGTAGGGTAGATGTTCTCCGTCGACAGATGTTAGTTAGCACACCAATTGTTCCGGGAGCGCCTGGCACTCCAGCGGTCACCACGGTTGACGTCAGGCCGGCCCTCCGTGGCGCCCACGGCTTCATTAGAAGGCGGCGCGAGGGGCGCCGGCGCTGGTCCGTGACGACGCAGCCGCCGACCAGAATCCTGAGGACCCCCGTCGACACGCGTTGATTTAGATTCGCCTTCTGCGAAATAGGGAGCACTGCGGACGCCAAACTATGCGCCACTATTTGCATAAACAGGATAAGCTGCGGAACCATCGACCTCGGGATTCCTACGCCAACGTCACTCGAATAGTTAAACTAATGGGTGATCACACCAACCTCCTACGGCCTTCAACGGGCCTAGGACTGGTATTTTTGTCTAGTGCTAGAGCGCTGGGGAAAGCATTCGACAATCTCAAATGGTGCAAGATGTTCTACATCTACATCTACATTTATACTCCGCAAGCCACCCAACGGTGTGTGGCGGAGGGCACTTTACGTGCCACTGCATTACCTCTCTTTCCTGTTCCAGTCGCGTTTGGTTCGCGGGAAGAACGACTGCCGGAAAGCCTCCGTCCTCCCTCGAATCTCTCTAATTTTACATTCTTGATTCCCCGGCAGGTTTAAGTAGGGGGAAGCAATATATTCGATACCTCATCCAGAAACGCACCCTCTCGAAACCTGGACAGCAAGCTACACCGTGATGCAGAGAGCCTCTCTTGCAGAGTCTACCACTCGAGTTTGCTAAACATCTC
The DNA here is from genome assembly GCF_023864345.2 of Schistocerca serialis cubense. Classification (NCBI taxonomy): domain Eukaryota; kingdom Metazoa; phylum Arthropoda; class Insecta; order Orthoptera; family Acrididae; genus Schistocerca; species Schistocerca serialis. Next base: position 1,119,036,223 of record NC_064639.1, on the reverse strand, counting down.
CGTAACGCTATCACGGTTACCAAATAACCCTGTGACGAAACGCGCCGCTCTTCTTTGGATCTTCTCTATCTCCTCTTTCAACCCGACCTGGTACGGAACCCACACTGATGAGCAATACTCAAGTATAGGTTGAACGAGTGTTTTGTAAGCCACCTCCTTTGTTGATGGACTACTTTTTCTAACGACTCTCCCAATGAATCTCAACCTGGCACCCACCTTACCAACAATTAATTTTGTATGATCATTTCACTTCCAATCGTTTCGTACGAATGCTCCCAGATATTTTACAGAAGTAACTGCTACCAGTGTTTGTTCCGCTATCATACTATGAAGGATCCTTCTTTCTATGTATTCGCAATACATTACATTTGTCTGTGTTAGGGGTCAGTTCCCACTCCCTGCACCAAGTGCCTATCCGCTACAGATCTTCCTGCATTTCGCTGAAATTTTCTAATGCTGCAACTTCTCTGTATACTACAGCATCATCCGCGAAAAGCTGCATGGAACTTCCAACACTATCTACTAGGTCATTTATACATATTGTGAAAAGCAATGGTCCCATAACACTCCCCTGTGGTACGCCAGAGGTTACTTTAACGTCTGCAGGTCTGCAGACGTCTCTCCATTGATAACAACATGCTGTGTTCTGTTTGCTAAAAACTCTTCAATCCAGCCACACAGCTAGTCTAACATTCCGTAGGCTCTTACTTTGTTTGTCAGGCGACAGTGTGGAACTGTATCGAACGCCTTCTGGAAGTCAAGGAAAATGGCATCTACCTGGAGCCTGTATCTAATATTTTCTGGGTCTCATGAACAAATAAAGCGAGTTGGGTCTCACACGATCGCTGTTTCCGGAATCCCTGTTGATTCCTACACAGTAGATTCTGGGTTTCCAGAAACGGCATGATACTCGAACAAAAACCATATTCTAAAATTCTACAACAGATCGATGTCAGAGATACAGGCCTATAGTTTTACGCATCTGCTCGACAACCCTTCTTGAAAACTGATCTTTTCCAATCATTTGGAACCTTCCGTTCCTCTAGAGACTTGCGGTACACGGCTGTTAGAAGAAGGAGGGCAAGTTCCTGGACCTACTCTGTGTAGAATTGAACTGGTATCCCGTCAGGTCCAGTGGACTTTCCTCTGTTGCGTGATTTCAGTTGCTTTTCTATTCCATGGACACTTATTTCGATGTCAGCCATTTTTCGTTCGTGCGAGGATTTTGAGAAGGAACTGCTGTGCGTCTTCCTCTGTGAAACAGCTTTGGAAAAAGGTGTTTAGTATTTGAGCTTGTGTCATCCTCTGTTTCAATGCCATTATCATCCCAGAGTGTCTGGATGTTCGGAATTCTGAGAAAAATAGGGATAATCTGCAGGGAAATATGGGTAAAATACAATATGTACAAGAGCAACAGGGAACCATAAGAGTGGAAGAACAAGAACGAGGTCCTCGGATTAAAATGGGTGTAAGGCAGGTATGTAGTCCTTCGCCCCCTTCTGTTCAGTCTATACATCGAAAAAGCAAGGATGGAAATGAATGAAATGTTCAAGAGCGGTATAAAAATTCAAGGCGAAAAGCTATCAATGATAAGATTCGCTGATGACATTGCTATCCTCAGTGAAAGCGAAAAGTAATCACAGGATCTGCTTATTCGAATGAACTGTCTTATAAGTATAGATTATGGATCGAGAGGAAATCGAAGAAAGATGAAAATAACGAAAAGTAGCAAAAATGAGAACAGCGAGAAATTTAACATTCTGTTTGCTATCTAGGCAGCAAAATAAAAATTTTCGACAAATTACCAGATGAAATAAAATGTCTGAAAGACAGCAGTAATAGCTTCAACAATAAACTGAAATCATATTTCCTTGACAATTCCTTCTGTACCATAGATGAATTCTTGAGTAGGAATAAATCATTATTATTCTGGATTTACAATGTGAGTACATTTTTCCAGCACCTATTCTAGATTACAGTAAGTCACTAATTATTGTTCTCCACTCTTCTCTATTTGTCCACAAATCTTCAGGAATGTTGTTCTTACTCATTGCTGACTGAACTCCCTGTATCCATGTATCAGGTGGTCGTCCCCTTTTTCTTCTTCCAATTGGTACCCAGTCGATTATGCGTTTTGGTAGCCTTTCCTGTTCCATTCGTCTGATGTGTCCATACCATTTAAGTTGTTTGTGCTCGATGAAATCAAGGCTTCTGCTTTAGCCTTTTCCGTAAGATTTTCCAAACCGTCGGCTGTGCTACGTTTAGCTCCCTGCTTGCTTTATTTGTCAACTTCCGCGGGCTACGCGTGAAACTTGCCTGCACGCGTTCAACCGTTTCTTCGCTCACTGCAGGCCGACCCGTTGATTTCCCCTTACAGAGGCATCCAGAAGCCTTAAACTGCGCATACCATCGCCGAATGGTTGATCTTTGTTGAACTTCGTCCTGAAGTGTCGTTGCACTGTTATGACTGACTGATGTGAGTGCATTTCAAACACGACATACGCTTTCTCTGCTCCTGTCGCCATTTTGTCTCACTGCGCTCTCGAGCGCTCTGGCGGCAGAAACCTGAAGTACGGCTTCAGCCGAACAAAACTTCATGAGTTTTTCTACGTATCTGTAGTGTGTCGTGACCATATGTCGATGAATGGAGCTACAGTGAATTTATGAAATCGCTTCAATCATTTGTAATAGCCCTGTATTTAAGTGATTAAAATTGCAAGACCATATGTTAATGTAAGTGCGAGATAACCAGTGGAAAATGTTAAATACTGGTACTTTAATAACCTCTGAAATAACCAGAATGTCAAACTCAAGCATAAAAACGTGCACGCATTGTGTTGTACAGGTACCGGATGTCGGTTTGCGCGATGGATTCCCATGTCTTTCGCACTTGGTCGGTCAATAGAAGAACGGTTAATGCTGTTTGTGGGTGATTTTGGACTTGTTGACAGTGAGTCCAATATGTGCTCGGCTGGAGGAAGAGGTGGAGATCGAGCAGGCCAAGGCTACTTGTCAACACACTGTAGAGCATGTTGGGTTACAACAGCAGTATTAGGGCGAGCGTTATCCTGTTGTAAAACACCCCCTGAAATGACGTTCGTGAATGGCAGCACTATAGCCAGAATCACCAGACTGACGTGCAAATTCGCAGTCAGGGCGGATGGGATAACCACCAAAGACCATAACACCAGGTACAGGTCCAGTGTGTCTAGGACACCAGACAGACTGGTGGCAGGTCCTCAGCTGGTCTCCTCCTAACCAACACTCGGCCACCACTGGCACCGTTGCAGAACGAGCTTTCATCAGAAAACACAACAGATCTCTGCCCTGCCCTCCAAAGACCTCTAGCTTGACACCACTGAAGTCGCAAATAACGGTCATTTTAGGCCAGTGGAATGCACTGCACACTATAGCATGTCTGACTCGGAGCCGTCATTGAAGAAACCGATTTGTAACAGTTCGCTGTGTCAGTGTGGTAGCAACTGCTGCTCCGATTACTGCTGCAGGTGAAGTACGATGCGCCAGAGGCATGGTCTTCCCACTCGGTCGGAGTACCGTCTTGTTGCGACCGCACATTCTCGTGGAGACCGCTGTTTTTTTTCTTTGGTCATCAGTCTTCTGACTGGTTTGATGCGGTTCGCCACGAATTCCTCTCCTGTGCTAACCTCTTCATCTCAGAGTAGCACTTGCAACCTACGTCCTCAATTATTTGCTGGATGTATTCCAGTCTCTGTCTTCCTCCACAGTTTTTGCCTTCTACAGCTCCCTCTAGTACCACGGAAGCCGTTCAATCATATATTAACAGATGTCCTATCATCCTGTCCCTTCCCGTTATCAGTGTTTTCCACATATTCCTGTCCTCTCCGATTCTGCGTAGAACCTTCTTACCGCATCACTCCACATAATTTTCAACATTCGTCTGTAGCACCACATCTCAAATGCTTCGATTCTCTTCAGTTCCGTTTTTCCCACAGCTCATGTTTCACTACCACACAATGCTGTACTCCAGACGTACATTCTCAGAAAGTACAATGTACAATGGCTAAATTCCTGCCAAATCTTTCTGCAATATCGCAGAAGGCAACATCCAGCTTCTGCTTCTGCTTCTCGTAGCCCTACACCAAGACCTCTTCCGAACTCAGTGAGGTGTAAATAATGGCGCCTATGCTGTTTTAGAGGCATTCTTGACTAACGTCAAGTGACCACGTCCAGTGTCGAAGGCAACTAACGCTCACTACTGTTAAAGCAAACCTGATTTGCATCCTCATAGTGGTGCAAGCAGTGTCACTCTCACGCGACTGGCTAGATATTTTAATTGATATCGTATATCAGATGTAGAAATACTTGTACCAACTTTCGTTTACATCGTACAACTCCTTCTTGGTGTTGTAATTCTTTTTCCGATAGTCTATTTAAGATATACTGTACTAGCTGTGTATCCGTGTCCTTGTTGTTGTTAGCATCAAATACTAAATAAAAATTACAAACTTCCCGCAGCAACTGCATGTGAGTGACTTGTGAGGATGCCTGTTATTGATAATGTCCCGTGTTCTGCGCAGTGTACCTGAAGGATCTAAACAAGAATTATAGCTCCTTCAAATGGTTCAAATGGCTCTGAGCACTATGGGACTTAACTGCTGAGGTCATCAGTACCCTAGAACTTAGAACTACTTAAACCTAACTAACCTAAGAACGTCGCACACGACCATGCCCGAGGCAGGATTCGAACCTGCGACCGTAGCGGGCGCGCGGTTCCAGACTGTAGCGCCTAGAACCGCTCGGCCACTGCGGCCGGCTAGCTCCTTCAGTTCACGTGTAAGGACTAGAGCAGGAGGAAATTAGTGTTTAACGTCCCGTCGAGAACGAGGTCAGTAGAGACGGAGCACAAGCTTGGATTAGGGAAAGACGGAGAAGGAAAGCGACAGCGCACCTGCGAAGGAACCAACCCGACATTAGCTTTAAGCGGTTTAGGGAAATCTTGGAAAACCTAAATCAGAATGGCCGGACGCGGGTTTGAACACACGTCCTCCCGGATGCGAATCCAGTGTGTGCGGTACTTGTCAAGAGTGTCAGAATGGTTTATGTTTATCAAAGAACTAATCTGGTTTGGAAGTTGTTGGGACGGAATACTTAGGTATATATCAATCGTATCGTCCCCTTAGAAAATTATGAATGACTGTGCTGGTAAACTTCTACGTTATTTGATTTTCAAACAGCTGAGCAAAATTCAACGTACTCAAACAATTTTCTCTTTACTTATTTTGATCATCACTAAACTGACACACAATATTTTAGCGCAACGCAATCTGACTTTCAATAACACCTACAAAAGAATGGCCCTGACTAACAATAACCTATACCTTTCATGAATCATTTACATCACAAAAATCTTCGTTACTCGAACTACTGCAATACAGCAACCGCAAATACTGCCAGCTAAATAAAAGATTTTAACTACTGAAGGCACTAACTACTGATAGGCATAGTTAGCAAATGAAAGATTTTGATAGAGAACAAAAAATGTATTTACCTTAATAGCGTTCAAACGTAATATACACTCCTGGAAATGGAAAAAAGAACACATTGACACCGGTGTGTCAGACCCACCATATTTGCTCCGGACACTGCGAGAGGGCTGTACAAGCAATTATCACACGCACGGCACAGCGGACACACCAGGAACCGCGGTGTTGGCCGTCGAATGGCGCTAGCTGCGCAGCATTTGTGCACCGCCGCCGTCAGTGTCAGCCAGTTTGCCGTGGCATACGGAGCTCCATCGCAGTCTTTAACACTGGTAGCATGCCGCGACAGCGTGGACGTGAACCGTATGTGCAGTTGACGGACTTTGAGCGACGGGCCTATAGTGGGCATGCGGGAGGCCGGGTGGACGTACCGCCGAATTGCTCAACACGTGGGGCGTGAGGTCTCCACAGTACATCGATGTTGTCGCCAGTGGTCGGCGGAAGGTGCACGTGCCCGTCGACCTGGGACCGGACCGCAGCGACGCACGGATGCACGCCAAGACCGTAGGATCCTACGCAGTGCCGTAGGGGACCGCACTGCCACTTCCCAGCAAATTAGGGACACTGTTGCTCCTGGGGTATCGGCGAGGACCATTCGCAACCGTCTCCATGAAGCTGGGCTACGGTCCCGCACACCGTTAGGCCGTCTTCCGCTCACGCCCCAACATCGTGCAGCCCGCTTCCAGTGGTGTCGCGACAGGCGTGAATGGAGGGACGAATGCAGACGTGTCGTCTTCAGCGATGAGAGTCGCTTCTGCCTTGGTGCCAATGATGGTCGTATGCGTGTTTGGCGCCGTGCAGGTGAGCGCCACAATCAGGACTGCATACGACCGAGGCACACAGGGCCAACACCCGGCATCATGGTGTGGGGAGCGATCTCCTACACTGGCCGTACACCACTGGTGATCGTCGAGGGGACACTGAATAGTGCACGGTACATCCAAACCGTCATCGAACCCATCGTTCTACCATTCCTAGACCGGCAAGGGAACTTGCTGTTCCAACAGGACAATGCACGTCCGCATGTATCCCGTGCCACCCAACGTGCTCTAGAAGGTGTAAGTCAACTACCCTGGCCAGCAAGATCTCCGGATCTGTCCCCCATTGAGCGTGTTTGGGACTGGATGAAGCGTCGTCTCACGCGGTCTGCACGTCCAGCACGAACGCTGGTCCAACTGAGGCGCCAGGTGGAAATGGCATGGCAAGCCGTTCCACAGGACTACATCCAGCATCTCTACGATCGTCTCCATGGGAGAATAGCAGCCTGCATTGCTGCGAAAGGTGGATATACACTGTACTATTGCCGACATTGTGCATGCTCTGTTGCCTGTGTCTATGTGCCTGTGGTTCTGTCAGTGTGATCATGTGATGTATCTGACCCCAGGAATGTGTCAATAAAGTTTCCCCTTCCTGGGACAATGAATTCACGGTGTTCTTATTTCAATTTCCAGGAGTGTATATAATTTGTGACATCAAATTACGCAAACTTGCTTTTTCTGACGGACACACGTCCAGATCATCCACTCAAAACTCTGGCATCTCTCACATCCACCACTGCTGGCGGCTCACCTCCAACTGCACAACGCTACGCGCTATTCACATCCAAATGCCCAACGCTACACAACCTAATAATCCAACAATGCCAACCAGTCACAGACTACACACAACACAGTCAGTGATTTTCATACAGAGCGCTACGTGGCGTTACCAACACAAAAACCTAAACAGCCTACTTACACAATGTCTATCAGATTTCCCGAGGGGGTACCTATGTGTACTGTCTCTCTGCGTGTTCTCGATTTTGCAGAGAGTATAGTTCACTAACTACATCACACTAAGAACGTCAGCGAAATGGAAGAAGAAACACTGGAAATCTAAGAAGGCATAGAGAACAGAAACTCTTCAATGAGAAACTCTGCTTTCCATGAATCTCGCTTATATTTCAAATCTCATTAAAATCCTTCTGGATGTACTGCAGTATCATTTAGTAAAATACTTAAAATAATATAAGACTGAAGTATCCATCATTTCTATTGTGATGCAACGGCCACCCTAAGAGCTTGATCTAAGGGAGACCACTGTAACCCGTTCAAATATCATCTGATTTTTAGTGTTTTGCAAGATGACACGGCATTACATCTAAAATGATTTTAATGATATGGACACCGTGTCGACCACGGAAAACCGAGTTTTTGCATTTCAGTTCGTTCCTTCTTAACAACTTCTTTATAAATGGACGTGCAGGCACGTTTAAGCACTTTGTATAATCTTCTGCTCTTCTTTTTCTATCTCTTGTGGCTCGTTGTACAGAAACCGATTTGTATATCGTCCTGCTGGAATAAATAGACGCGTGAAATAGCGCACTTTTTTCTTTGGGTGATCAGTCTTCCGACTGGTTTGATGCGGCGCGCCACGAACTCCTATCGTGTGCCATCCTCTTATCTCAGAGTAGCACCTACAACCTACGTTCTCAACTATTTACTGGGTGTATTCCAATCTCTGTCTTTCTCTACAGCTTTTACCCTCTGCAACTGCCTTTAGTTCATGAAGTTTTTGCCAGATGTCTTAAAAGATGTCCTATCATCCTGTCCCTTCTTCTTGTCAGTGTTTTCCTTTCCTTTCCTCTCCGATACCGCGTAGAACATTCCAATCCCTTACCTTATCAGTCCACCTAATTTTCAACATTTTTCTGTAACAACACATCTCAAATCCGTCGAGTCTCTTCTGTTCCAGTTTTCCCACAGTCCATGTCTCAGTAGAACACAGTGCCGTGCTCAAAACGTACATTCTCAGAAATTCCTTCCTCAAATTATGGCCTATCTTTGATACTAGTATATTTATCTTGGTGAGGAATGCCCTTTTTATCAGTGCTAGTCTGCTTTAAACGTCCTCCTTGCTCCGTCCGTCATGTTTGTAGACATCTCTTGGTCAGGAATGCCCTTTATACCAATGCTAATATACTTTTTATGCCCTCCTTGCTCCGTTCATAATGTGTACTTAGTTAGTTGGTTGCGTGTTCCATTGATCAATCGTACGGTACGGTAGCCGTTATGATGTGGAACGTGCCAAGTGCACAAGAAATGCACATATGAGACAAGATTTTTTAAAGTATATATATTACAATACAGAGTTAAGGATTAATATTTCTATTATTTACCCCATTCCATTAAATGGCACAAAATGCATATACTGTATTTATAGATTTATTTATTCCTACTATTGAAAGAATAGGATCATATACACATTTCTATAGTGGTGTCCCAAAAAATCAAAGAGCAAAACGGGGGATATCGATATTGATGAAAAACAAATTCAAAAGAATGGTCACAAACTGGGAACCTATTGATGAAAATCTGATTAAAATTAATATTGATATTTATGGATACAAAATTACTATTATAGGAGTATATGGAATAAGCGAAGATGAACCAATTTGTAAAAAGGATGATTTCTATAATGATTTAAATGGAATCATAGAGGATATCGGGAAAACCAGGGAGATTATTATTGCAGGGGATTTTAACAGTAGAACTGGAAGTAAAATTGGAAATAAAATTATAGGACCAATTGGAGAAAATGTTATAAATGATAATGGTAATAGACTTATTGATATCTGTGAACAAAATTCATTGAAAATATTAAATGGCTTTTATCAACATAAAGAAATACATAAATACACATGGCATAAAGATACATTGAATCAAAAATCAATAATAGACTATATTATAATTAAACAGCAAACGAGGATAAAAATACTGCTACAAGCCCTGACACCCGATGAAAAAGTCAAACGCTTTGAATTTTCGGCACGGTTGCAACAGCTCATGGAAGAGGATGCGTTCAGTGCGAAACTTGTTTTCAGTGGTGAAGGAACATTTTTTCTTAATGGTGAAGTGAACAGACACAATGTGCGAATCTGGGTGGTAGAGAATCCTCACGCATTCGCAATTCACCAAAAGTTAACGTGTTTTGTGCAATCTCACGGTTTAAAGTTTACGGCCCCTTTTTCTACTGCGAAAAAAACGTTACAGGACGCGTGTATCTGGACATGCTGGAAAATTGGCTCATGCCACAACTAGAGACCGACAGCGCCGAATTTATCTTTCAACAGGATGGTGCTCCACCGCACTTCCATCATGATGTTCGGCATTTCTTAAACAGGTAATTGGAAAACCGATGGATCAGTCGTGGTGGAGATCATGATCAGCAATTCATGTCATGGCCTCCACGCTCTCACAACTTAACCCCATGCGAATTCTTTCTGTGGGGTTATGTGAAAGATTCAGTGTTTAAACCTCCTCTACCAAGAAACGTGCCAGAACTGTGAGCTCGCATCAACGATGCTTTCGAACTCATTGATGGGGACATGCTGCGCTGAGTGTGGGAGGAACTTGATTATCGGCTTGATGTCTGCCGAATCACTAAAGGGGCACATATCGAACATTTGTGAATGCCTAAGGAAACTTTTTGAGGTTTTGTATGTGTGTGCAAAGCATTGTGAAAATATCTCAAATAATAATGTTATTGTAGAGCTGTGAAATCGCTTCAATCATTTGTAATAACCCTGTAAATTACCTAGACGAATACGTGCTTGAAATTTCATTAGTGTACATTAATTCTTTTTTGGTGTTGCGCCTTTTTTCCGTCAGTGTATAAACACCTGTGATGTGTCCCTGGCGACACAGCTGCCAACGATATAGTTGTGTAACACAGGTTGCCACAGCTACACATACGAATAACACATCTTCTAGAGCTCAGACTAGAACACTCATCAGGAACACCCAAATATGCCGGATGGTTTGCAGCTGAATCTCTGGCAGATGCCACTGTACTGTGTGGTGCCAGCCTCATCACCAGAGGCATAAGCATAGTTGCAAAGAGCACTATCATCACATCAATACCTTACTTTCACGAGGCTTCCGCCAGATGAATAGTTAGGTCGCCTCCGTCTGCTCTACCATCCTTGCCTAGTGGTTCATCAGTCGGATTTCTTTCGTCGAGTTAACTCTATGCTCTGTGCTGGGCGCCTGGACATCTAGCAGTTCATCAGTTGAAGTTGTTCCAGCGAGCGGCCTCCACGCACCGTGCTCCATGCCAGTCATGCCTAGCGATCCGTCACAATCCACCGCAGCTTGGCATTTTTGAGACGCTATCACCATGGACTTACATGGTCAGTGATTACCTGGTAGAACATTTTAATGCCATGTCAGTGATTACCTGCTAGGTCATTCTAGGGCTTCAGTCATTAACCATCAGACTGGACCGAGTCATGCCTGTGGGGCGGCGGGTAAAAGTTAATCATTTGATTGTTCGCCGTTTTTCTCACGCGAGCCTCGCAACTAATTTAGTGGTCACCCAGAAAGGGAAGGCAAACATACTGCCGAGCGAGGTGGCGCAGTGGTTGGCACACTGGACTCGCATTCGGGAGGACGACGGTTCAGTCCCGTCTCCAGCCATCCTGATTAAGGTTTTCCGTGATTTCCCTAAATCGCTTCAGGCAAATGCCGGGATGGTTCCTTTGAAAGGGCACGGCCGATTTCCTTCCCAATCCTTCCCTAACCCGAGCATGAGCTCCGTCTCTAATGACCTCGTTGTCGACGGGACGTTAAACACTAACCACCACCACCACCACCGCAAACATACTGCCCTTAGTTTCCAGTCTGCACGGCCACATTCTGGCCCAGTCCACTGAAAGAGAAGTTTCTATCCTCCTATTTCTTTGCGGGATCAGGACTTTGATTTTAAATAAAAGTATAAAGTTCGAATCAAAATTATATTGCATAAAGTTTCTCCTATACAACACTTGGAAATTCACTATTTTCAATTGAAAGCAAGTCTTTCTATTCTAACAGCACATTTAGCAGTTCAGAGGTGACTTCTACGGTACATTCCTACCAGATTGTCTTTCGCCCTGACTAAATATACTCAAAGAAAGTTTGCAATAATATTCAAAATTAATGCTCGCCATAAAAGTGGAAATAAAGTCACCACTTGCCACGCGGAAATGTAATTCTCACGGACGGCACATTAACAGTTACTTTGGCGAATTCTAAGCGATCCAGGACGGCGTACAGTCCTATCCCTTTTTACCGCAAAATACACGCTTTGACACAGTTCGGCTCTGAAGTCATCCGAGGCTGAGCGCGATCCGACGTTTAACAGACGTGCATCTTACAGCAGCTGAATGCGAAGTGAACCTTTTTACTGCCTCCCGGGCTGTATTTATATAGGCGCCGGAGCGGACGGCCGAGGGAACACCTTTTGTCCACGACTATCTGCATACCGCAGGAGCCTCCGTACGACCGCTTACTCGGGCACATAATCTTTAATAATATAGTTAAAAATTACTTCAGAAACCTCTTAATATTTATTTGTATTCAGTTAAGTTGTTTAAAATCACCGAAAAAGTTTCAGCTCGCTACAATGAAAACTTTGCCTTCTAGAATTTTTATAGTGGAACAAACGGTAGACCGTTACCTCTTAACCATACCTTTACTAAAACTTCTATCGGCTGTTATTAATACTACAACTCTCAAATTTGGTATAGCTTTATATTTGGTATGTTTTATCATTCTCTTTAACCAAAATTCTCTTATCATGATGCAAGAGTACGCTGGGCCTGCATCTGGTGCCACCATTATGAACAGTCCTGGGGAGGTGACCAGTCAGGGCCAGCGCAGGATATGGATCTCTGGAAGGGATGTTTCATTTTGTGATGTTGCTCATCTGGAAGCAGTGCAAAAGCCTGAGACATGTGGCCTCTACGGGAGAGTCGGATGGTAAGGGAAGCGACATTCCACGACAACGAGATTGCATGTCTCCCTTTTTCTTGTTTGCTTCCACCAGTTCTCACCTGAACCAATCCATCTGCCATGGTGTGTCTTTAGCCAGCACTCTCTGGGTCCATGCCTCTATCGTCACGAGCACCCAAAACCGGGATCTCCTCACAAAATCTGGGGCATTTCCTCCCTTCAACTGCCAGTTTTTCTTAGAGATGGTTACGCCATCTCTTCGCGTGTTGTCGGTGAATGGGCGTGGAGGTGGCCAGGGACGGGGATGCTGTATTCCCTGGTGCCATAGTTACCAACCTTACACTAGTGTACTGTGGTTTGCTACCGTTACTGCCCACTACACTTCCTCGGGAGTTCAGACGAAAGCAGTCTCCAGCGACTCAAAATGCTCCAGGTAGTTTACAGCAGGACCTGGAGCAGCCACCACAGTGCAGTGTGGCATCAGCCTCACCACGAGAGGCATAAGCATCGCCACAAACATGGCAGTACTACCTCGCTGCCTCGGAGTCATGTGCCTCCCTCGATACCTTTTCCCTGGACGAGTGCTTGGGTCACTACAGTCAGTTCACATTCGGAGCTGGTCACACCTAGTGATCTGTCAATCGGAGTTACACCTCCAAGCTCTGCACTCTTCGATGGCAACTCCTGGTGATCCATCAAGGAAAGTTCATCGCAGCTTACTGCTTCGTGGGACATCGACTCCTGCTGATCTGCGAGCCCACTGACTCATGGGATACTGTCACCATGGAATTCGTCGACATAGGAACAACCCCGTGCAATGTCAGTGACTATCCGCTAGGACACTCCAGTGGCATGTCAGTGATTACCTGCTAGGACATTCCAGTGCTTGAGTGACTGACCATCTGACTGAACTGAGAATTTCCGACCCTTGTTCTAAGAAACTGTTCCTATAGTTTCTTTGTTACACTCAATAAAGTTCCAGTAGTTTTGGCTACCTGAGCACATCAGTCGTAGTGTGTTGTTCCCCTCTGTCACTACTACTACTATCTGCAATTTTGACACGACACCGATGGCGTATAAGGAGAAAGAAATGTGAAACAAAGACGGAAAAACTATTTCAGTGCCCAGATTCTATAAGTACTCAATTACTCAGTTATTTACTGTATATTCGTGGTATTCCAATTTAAATGAAGCACAAAATGTTTGAGTTACTTTGTTTCTGCTGTATTCGTCCGGCCTTTCGACTATGGAACTACTATTCTTTTAAGGGTTAAATCTGGATCGAAATGTCAACGTTATTAGTTTCAGCGTAACGTTAACAAAAGTCGGTTTTCGTTCATTGGCCTCGCAGGTACATTTAAATTAATATTGTTAAAGAAGTATTCGACTATGCTGGTGGCATAATAGCCCAGTCAATAGAGACTAAAAAAAGGCCAAATATCGGGAATACTGTAGTCACCTAACTGGTGAGAGATGAATGTCACTTCTGTATGTTTCTCATGAACAACTCGAAAACCGTGGCCTCTAGCGTAAACGTATTGTTTTTTGAATAACTCGAAAACAGAGGTACCCAGCGAAAACGTACCTCAGTACAAAATTTAACTATATTAAATTTATCACAAAAAGGTCCTTCTCATTTTCTATTTACGACTAACATTTTATACGTAGCGAGTGAGAGAGTACGAAAATCTCGCATTTGGTTTGTGAAGGCCAGATATAATACAGCGGGTTGCATAAAGGGACAAACGTAGGGGCAGCTGAATCACCCTATATAAAATATGAGAGGGAAACATAGTTACAAAAAATTTCGAAAATTTCTTGGCCGATGTACCTGACTTTTTCACATGATACTAAAATAAAAACTCGGACAAAGATAGCCTACATATATCTTTAAATATATATACAACACATAAATAAATCTACTTACCTAGGCATTGATTAACGTTGTTACCAAAAATCTAGAATAGTACTTGGCTGATTTACTTCAAATTTTTCACGATAACCTAATAAACGTTCAGACGGACATAGGCTACGTATTATTAATGTATATGGAATATAAATATACATCTAATACATATACATAAAATCTCATTAAGTCTTTTACCGATTTACTTCAGATTTTTACACAATACTCTAATACAGGCTCTGATGGTCAGAGGCTAATGTTAGTTCTAATTTTTGCGTGATATTAATGTATGTAGTATATAAATATATGTGTTAAATGATGGGAAAACGTTAGCAAAAAGCTCAAAAAAATCATGACTGATTTATTTAATATATTTACATGATTAACAAACGTTCAAGCTGACATAGGCTACATACTTTTCAAATAATATATGTATAGAAATACATATGTAATCAAGTGGATACACTTTTAGCAAAAGTCTCAAACAGTTGTTGACCAATTTACACGAATTTTTACCTTATCCTCACTTTATCTGAAATTTTTACATGATGCTCTAAAAAAATTCAGAAACACATCGGCTGTATATTTTGAAATATATGTAATATATAACAACGTACACAACGCATAAAGAGGAAACGTCAGTTAGTAAAAATCTCGAAAAGTTTGGACCGATTTAATTCAAATTTTTCTAATGTACTTTCTGATGGACATAGGCTGGATATTTTTTTAAAATATCTGGCATATAAATGTACATATAGCACACAAACGGCATTAGCAAAAATCTGACATGATATTCTCATAAACGTTAAAGAGGGACTTAGGCTATGGACTTTTAATACACAAGCTTTTTGTAAATGTTTGAAGCCATTTTGCAGTTTTTCTTTAGCTATGTTACGTAAAATATTGTCACAGAGCTTTGCTCACACATGGATAAACTCAAACTGTGCCTGAATACTGATTCTGCAGATATAACGTCGATGATAAAGCTCTTTTCATGTTTATGGCAGCTTCTCCATACCAATCTGTTCAAAAATACTGTTCGTAGTTCTGGTAGGCTTGTTGATATGGGCTGGCCGAGATGGCCGAGCGGCTCTAGGAGCTTCAGTCTGGAACCGCGCGACCGCTACGGTCGCAGGTTCGAATCCTGCCTCAGTCATGGATGTGTGTAATGTCCTTAGGTTAGCTAGGATATTTATCTTTAACATTTCGCGGCCCTGTCACCAACAGTATAAATATTAATTTTAATTTTAATAATGAACAGCTTCAGTTGCAGCGTTCACCTAGAATTTACCAGCAGTATAAACATTAATTTTAATTTTAATAATGAACAGCTTCAGTTGCAGCGTTCACCTAGAATTTACCTAGGATTCAGGCGGGATAACCCAACCTTCTTCAGAATAAGAGTATCTACAGTTTTTCCAATGTGGACATCGTCAAGCTAAAACTACAAATCCATAAGTTATCATCAAATTGTAAAACTTATCTGGCACTGCCTTGGCCCCACTTCGCGACCGTGATGCGGCAGCCACGTGTGCTGTACTGGAACTTCTGGAAATTCTAGTTAGGTTTAAGTAGTTCAAAGTTATAGGGGACTGATGACTTCAGATGTTAAGTCCCGTAGTGCTCAGAGTCATTTTTTGTTGATATGGAAGACGTAAACACTGGAACATTTCATGTAATGTCACATAAAAGAAATTACATGGGTTTAAGTAAGGAATGTATTTCTTACGCAACGTATATTTTCTCGGCTTATTGCTGCGCTGTCGTGGCAGAAATCTGAAGTGCTGATGCAACAGTTCAACATTCTTTGAGTTTTTCTCTACGAGGGTTGAGTTTTGTGGCAATATGTCAATTAATGCTCTTTCAGTGAATTTATGAAATCGCTTCAATTATTTAGGATAAAATTATACATGGTACATACATACATATATAATAAAAAAAAGGGGTGGAACCTTAAGGGGGATGGCATTTTTTGCTCTGCACTCATTTTAACCTTTTACGTTTTAAAATGACTGCGCTTACAAATGACAAAAATTTTTAATATTGTTAACAACCTGCTAGCTTAAATAAGCCTTAAGAACGAAATTCGACAATACAAGCTTGGAAATAGACATAGTTTACTTGGTGACTTAATGGAAATTTAACATTGGGTTTCTGTCTGGTATCATCTTTATGATTGTTCAAAGTATATGGAAGTAAGCTGTCAGGACAGCAATCTACAATACAGTGTTTGAAATGTTATTATTCCGAGAATGTTGTCGTCTTCTACTTAACAGTATTATATTTTCCCTGTGAAAATACCGGGACCACTGAAAAGCTGTGATAAACTAATCAGCAGTTTCTTGAATACTGTAACATGTGTGGGCCTCAGTATGTAAAACCCGACTCTACTCAAATTTCTTGTAGAAATTACGGGGAAGTATCAAGTCAACCCTCCATTACTGTAATTAATGTGAAAGCTCTGTGCTCTTCAATACCTGAGCTTTGATATAATGACACCCATTTAACAAAACATGTTGATACTGGGAATGTTTTACATTTTTAAACACATGTTCATACGAAAAGAACACAAACAGAACATCTAATAATGTGTGAAATACACTTTACAACAGTTTAAAAATTTTCTTTATTTATTTACTTCGTTACTTTTTTTGGCGAAAAAAGAAGAAGAAACCAACTTTCGTTTGTCTCATTTATTGTCCTGCTGCCTGCAATGCAAATTTTATTTTAAACTTCTTAATTACGCTTTTTTTCTTCGAGGAAAGGTTATTTTTATTTTATGTTAGAACAAAAGGTGCATTTGCGTGTAGACATAACAGCAGTGTTCACGCAAATGACAACACACCACATCAACTGCCAAAAAGACTACTTAAACTTTATAGTCCGTCTTCTCTGCCCACAGAAACCGTTAAAATGTTGTAATAATAAATGGGATAAGAGTCGATCCAACACACCTCACTGCAATAAATTGCAAAAATTATCTGCTTTTTAAATTAGGAAGACAGTGTCAAGAATATTCAGATATATTTACGTTCCAGCTAAAATTCCGGGGACGCGGATAACAGAAGCCAGAAAGGGGACTGCCACATTTTCTTTACGGGACGAATTCCAGCTGGTAGGTGTGCTTCTACTGTTCACTGACAACAGAGTGACAGGCGACAATGAAATTATATTATTCTGCATTGTCGTTCTTTCATAGCACAGTTACGTCGAGTAATCCGAGTTGGTCAGTTAATCGCTCCGTGTTGAATGGAAAAATCTTCGTGCTCGTGTGCCACGTTTAAAGTAAAAACTTTTGTGCCCATGTGCGGTGTAGCACGATTGGAACTGAATACAGTCTTTCTTTCTTCCCTTTCACAACTTTTTATCTTTTGTTTTAACTGTTGGTTGACAATTTTGTAAGTGCCTTAAGCTAAATAACAGTGAAAAAAGCAAACGTGCAAAATTAAGTGGGGTGGCATTTCGAAAATTATCGAAGGAAAGGCGAGAACGAGAAGCTAATGTTCTAAAAACGCTTGGCAGAGTAGATAAATTTTTTGCAAAAAATGTTGCTAGCTCGACTTCGAGTTTAAGTAGTACAGATGATTATTCCGGCACTGCAATTGTTGTAAAAGAAGTAAAAACAGTCGAAAGGAAAGCTAAAAATGAAGAAAAGCACTGTTCCTGATTTCGAGTTTCACGAAAAACTAAGTATCGAGTCAGTCATTAAAAAAAAAAGAAATAACCTTGTTAGTAATGACCCTGCAGAATGGTGTGTCAATGAATCAATCGACATTCTCTTACAACTTGGCATTAATGAAAATTTTTTTCTAATACAAGAAGATCGATAGGCAATAAAACCAGATATTTGAACAAAAATGTATTTTACCGTAAACTTTTAAATGGTGAATCAACTTTGCGTGATTTTCTAGTATACTCCTGTAGCACCGGTGCTGTTTTTTGTGCACCATTTTTCGGACGTAAGCCCGCGATTGCTGCTAATGGTATTGCAGATTCGAAAAATATTTCTAATATTTTATCTCATCAAGGCAATTCACCTGAACACAAAAATTCCGAGTTATCACTTGTAATAAGAAAATAGTCAGTTGGAACAATAGATAACTATTTAGAGTCATATGTTGAGACAGAAAAAATGTACTGGCGCAGTGTGTTGCAAAGGGTATTTGCAGTAGTGAAGAAGCTAACGAGTCGTGGACTTCCCCTACGTGGACACGTTGAAAGATACCATTCATTACATAATGGTCAATTTGTTGATGTCTCTTGAACGTATAGCCGAGTTTGATCCTTTTCTCACAGAGCACATTGAACGATATGGAAATCCAGGGCAGGGGCATACAAATTATCTTTCTTCAACAATCTGTGATGAAATAATAGAGCTTCTTTCTGAACGAATAAAAACAATTAAAATAAGTGAAATTAAACAGGCCAAATATTTATCTATAATAGTAGATTCTACTGCGGAAATTTCACATTTTGATCTATTATCTTTAATATTAAGACATGTGGACGAGAATGGTGAATCTGTTGAACGTTTCCTTCTGTTTTGACCAAACCTGGGACACATGTCCGAAAACTTAGATGAGGCTGTACTAAAAGTTCTGTCTACAAATTCCATTGATATTACTGACTGTAGAAGCCAGTCATCTGACAACGAAAGCAATACGTCAGGAACCTACACTGGTTTGCAGGCACGCATTAAAGAACGAAATCCGAAAGGGCATTATGTGCCTTGTGCAGCAAATTCTCTGAATTTAGTCGGCACTAGTGCTGCAAGCTGTTGTCGGGAAGCATATTCATTTTTCAGTGTAGTGCAAAACCTTTATACTTTTTTCTCTGCTTCTACACAACGCTGAGATAAACTTCCTTCTGACATGAAACCAGGAAGCAAAACTGTAAAAAGATTGTCAAAAATCCGTTGGTCAGCAAGAGAGGAAGCGTGTGTAAGTCTATATGAAAACTTGGAGGGCATTATCAATGTCCTCCCAAAAATTGCCAGTAATGCGTTTGAAAAACCACTTGTGCGAAATGGGGCTTCAGCTTTATTGAAACAACGAAGCAGACTAGAAACAGTGTTCAAGATGACAGCTTGGAAGGACATACTCCAGGGATTTAATAGTGTAAATCTGAAATTGCAAAGTGTAAATATTGATACTAAGATAGTGCCTGAATTATATGAATTACTTGTAGGATTTATTGCATCTATTGGCGGCATGTTCGACTATTATCAAAATAAATCCGTGGAGATTGTGACTGATACAGACTATGAATGCACCTATAAAAGACCACGGAAACGTGAACTTTATGATGACGAAGAAGAGGACTCTGAAGACGTTTTCCTGACTGGAAGGGAGAAATTTAGAGTCGAAACATTTCTCCCAGTACTCGACAACTTGTACGCCGAATTAGTGGGAAGGAAGTAAAGCTATAGAACACTGATGGACTCCCTCACAGTTTTCAGTAACCTTAAAAACAGTTCACCTGACGATATTGCTGAACGTGAAGCAAAAACTCCAAGCGTAATATGACACGGATTGAGAGCCTTGCTTCCCTAGTGAATGTGTAAATTTTGCGGAACTTTTGAAACCTTCTGAGATTAGTGATATACCAGTCGAAATGAGTAAATTTTTACGAAAAAAGAGGTTACAGTCCGTGTTTCCGAATGTTGACATAGCTCTTTGAATATTTCTATGTATGGCAATTACAAATTGTTCAGCAGATCGCTCGTTTTTGGCTCTTAAAAGACTGAAACAAGACCTACATTCTACGTTGCCTGAGGAGAGATTGAACGCCTTGTCCATTCTTCACATCGAAGCCGACCTCCTAACTGGTAACCGTCTGAACTATGAAGATATGATCAACAAGTTTCCTGGCGTCAAAGCCAGACGCGAACTTTGCTGACAGGTGAGTTTGTTTATTTATTCATATTAGTTTTAAATATTTAAGATTATAATGTGATTTTTATTATAACTTAGAGCACATTCATTGGCTTTACAAACTACGTATTACCTGTTTATTTTACAATTGCCGATGGCAGAACTCTGAACTAAACCTCGTTTACTTTCAGACGGGACCGAAAGCGCCCGCCAATACTAAACAGTACCCGAGGCCGCTCGGTGCTGTGAAGTCAAGTCATACTGATACTGTAGTATACTATAACTGATGCGTATTCTTGGCGTCTGCTGAAATGTGTAGTTATCGGAGATTATGCTCAGATGAAAAAGTGTTAATAAATAACCTAGTTCAGTTCTGTCGATAAATACGTAAGAGCTTTGCTATTACCGTTAGAAAGAGATATGGTGAGAGCAGTAGCTGCAGTACTTCCACACTAGTCCTGTAGACTCACGTATTAATACCGAACGTGTTTTTTTTTTTGCTACACATTCAAGTTATTAGATCGTAAAACGATAGTTTAATTTCAATTTTTAACGAATTACTGTAAAAGTACGTATTAATTTCTAATGTATAAGACGTTAGCTTCAATTGTTAGATCGTAACACAAATTTTTATTTTCATTTTCAACTGTTTCGTGTAAAATAACATATTAAAAGTGAATGTATGACAAAAATCCGTTGTCTCCTACATGCTCTGCTGAATTTTTAGGCCATAAAAGAAAAGTTATTTTCCTTGTGTTCGTTTCTGTTGTCCTTCGACAGAAGAATGTGTTAACACAATGCAGTTTCAAGTTAGTTTTATCCGCTGCCATACACCAAGTACAGTTCAGGAATCATATTACATTTTGATTGAGCGTGACTAGACCGCTGACGCATCCTTCAGAACACCGAATAGGAGAGTACGCTCCCACCCAAAACGGCAATTGTGATGTGATCGGGTGATAGTTGCAATTAAAAACATGTTTTTATTTGGGGGAGGGGGGTGCGCATATAATATGGTGTGCTTAGGGGCGCAAGATTTTTAAATCTGCCACTGTGAATGTATATATAGAGAACATACAGAGGAAACGTTGTTACCAAAAATCTCGATAAGTTCTTGGCCGTTTTACTTGAAATTGTTACATGACACGCTACTAACATTAAGATATATATAAGCTATACGTATTGCTTAAACAACAATGGACTGATTTTCTTATTATCTACAATTTTAAACAAAAATTATATATACAACAATGTGCAGTTTTGTTTTCCTCGCTGCAGTCATTTTTAAGAGGAAATAGGAATGTTTATTTATTACTTATCGATTTATGGTTAGAACAGAGCTATGGAATCTGAATCATTCGTAAATTCGCTGTTCTAACCGTTCACAGATTAAAACTATGAGTAATACTGTCATTGAAACTACTATTTCACAGTTTCAGCAGCAGGAGAGGTCTTCCTCGTACCCCTTAAATTAATGGTCCCAATCGAGTCGTTCATTCATTTTACGTGGCTTCATTTCTCAGTCGAGGTTTCGTTTGCAATAACAATAAGCATAGCTCAAGTCGAAAGAAAGAAGTGCAGATGTACAGAGTGGAGGAAGGGGGAAGTGAACTGCGTGAAGGGGTAGGAGGAGATTCACAGAGCAGCGAGGAGTAGACGGAAAGATATTGCGGGATGAGGAGATGGACAAAGGGAATAGGAGGAGGAGGAGGAGGAGATGGACAGAGCGAGGGGGGGGGGGGAGAAGGAGATGGACAAAAAGAGGGTGAGAAGGAGGTGGATAGAGAGAGGGGAGTGGAGTAGATTAGGACTTATACACAATTCCGATACATATGTACCAATTTCAAGACATTCCCAGATTTGCTAGTTAAAAAGAAAGAAACTTTTCCTATTGCAAGAATAAACTCCTAACTACTAGCTTTTCTCCTGGAGGCTTTCCATCGTGCCCTGTTCTGAGCATGTCATCTGTTCGTATGTTCGCCTCTTCTAAAGGCATTATCTTTCTCCCTCTTCTTCTCATTCCTTCCACTTTTTCCTTTATAATCCTTTGTTGCAGACAATTCCCATGCAGTATACGTCCCAGCCAAGATCTTTTCCTCTTTCTGATCACTTTCAATAATCTTATTTCCTCCCCTGTCTTCTTCATTCTTAAGTCTGCCAGTCCACCTTAAACATTCTTCTTCATAACTACAATTCAAAACCTTATAAAGATATTTTTTTTCTTTTTAACTGTCATTGATTCACCGCTGTATAACACTATTCTCCAAACATAACATTTAGCATATCATTTCTCAGCATCATTGGCATTCTTCTATATGTAACTGCTTTATCTTTTCAAATGCTCTCTTTTCGACAGATAGCCTCCTCCTTATTTCTTTTGTACAGATTCCATTCCATGTCATTAAACTTTCCAGGTAAAAACGGATTTTACTTGTTCTATCTTTCTTCTTTCTAGGAATGTCTTAATTGGTGCTTCCTTCTTCTTATTCTCAACGCTTCCATCCTTCCTACATTTATCTCCATTCTATACTCCTTATCCCATCTTGCAATACTCCTCAACACCTTCTGTAGCTCATCTTCTGATTCTGGCAGCACTCCTTGATAATCGGAGTGTTTAATTGTCTTTAACTCTTTCCGTCCAATTACTAAGCTTCTTGCATCTTCTGTGGCGTTACCTATCAGTTCTTCTCCATATATGTTGAATATTTTCGGTGACCAGAGTATCATTGCCTTATGCCCCTTTCAATGCTCATCTCTTCCGTCTCCTCTTTCCCTAAACCAACTGTCACTTTTTGCTTTGTATGTATCTTCTCCATTAACCTTCTATCTTTCCAGTCTGTACTCTCATGCTTTACAGTTCTCAGTACTGTACGCCAATTGACACTATAGAAAGGCTTCTCCCAGCTGTTAAAACCAATATACACCTTCCTTTTCATTTACACCTTTCTCTAATCAATCGACGTCTAACTGTAGTATCTCTTTTCCTGAACACCAACTGGTCTTCTCCAGCATTTTCGCCGATTTTCTTTTCACTTCTCCTTAGTACGACTATCGTTATAGCCTTCATAATATGACTGATCTATAGTCTCTGCACTACTTTGTGTTGCACTTTTTAGATAAAAGTACTAGAATGGTCTTGAATAGATTTTGAGACCGAATTATTGTGTCATTATGTTATTATGTTTACTACCTCAGGCAAACTGGATGCTTAATTTGGACCAAAGACTTCCATTGCTGCAGATCGTACTCTGTCGCAGCCAACAGCTTCTAAATTTCTTTTTGTAGTATCCATTTCAGTATATTTTGACCTCGGTCTTCTTCATTTTGTTCCCGTCCATCTTCCAAAACCAGTCTAGTGTTATCAATCTGTGCATCGTATAACTCAACATAATTTATCCTAACTTTCTTTCGTCTTGTGTACGTATTGTCTTCTGCCTGTTTTTAATTTAACGTTCCTTGTTTCCTTTTCCCCATACTTCTCTTGTTAATATTTTGTACAGTTCTTTTAATTTGGACTCTATTTTACAATTTTCCTATTTTCTCACATGGTTTTATCATGCAATCTTCTCTTGCGCGGTCAGTTAACTTCCATAGCTCACTTTTCAGTTTTGTGTATTGTTTTTTTCAATCTTCTGAACTCTCACTTTTCCATTTCCTGCTCTCATCCATTTTATCCAACTCACTTCCTGTTATCCGCTCTTTCTTAATTTTTGTTATTTTCACCTCTCCAATTTATGACATTGTATTTCTAACGGTGTTCCACTCCTCAGTGACTTCTGCACTTCTAAGGAGGTGTTGCAATTTATTTTAGACATAGTAACTATCCTCTTTATTAATGTTCTCATTCTTCAATTTCCCAACACCCCATTTCTCTATATATTGTCTTTTCTTAAAATGCTTTAATCTGGTCCTAATACCTACTTCTTACACATCTACATCTACGTGATTACTCTGCTATTCACAATAAAGTGCCTGGCAGAGGGTTCATTGAACCACCTTCAAGCTGTCTCTCTACCGTTCCACTCTCGAACGGCGCGTGGGTAAACGAACACTTAAATTTTTCTGTGCGAGCCCTGATTTATTTTATCATGATGATCATTTCTCCCTATGTAGGTGGGTGCCAACAGAATGTTTTCTCAAACTGGTGATTGAAATTTCATGAGAAGATCCCTTCGCAACGAAAAACGCCTTTGTTTTAATGACTGTTACTCCAATTCACGTATCATGTCTGTGGCACTATCTCCCCCATTTCGTGATAGTACAAAACCAGCAGCTCTTCTTTGATCTTTTTCGATGTCATCCGTCAGTCCCACCTGATGCGGATCCCACACTGCACTGCAGTACTCCAGAACAGGTCGGAAAATCATGGTGTAAGCAGTCTCTGTAGTACACTTGTTGCGCCTTCTAAGTGTTCTGCCAATGAATCGCAGTCTTTGATTTCCTCTTTTCACAACGTTATCTATGTGATCGTTCCAATTTACGTTATTTGTAATTGTAATCCCAAAGTCTTTCGTTGAAGATTTCGTTAAGATTTGTGTCACTTATCGCGTAATCGAAATTTAGCGGATTTCTTTTAGTACTCATGTGTCAATTGCCACTTTTCGCATCATACAGATATCTTATCTAAATCATTTTACAATTCGTTTTGGTCATCTGATGCCTTTGCAAGACTGTAAATGACGGAATCATCTGCAAACAATCTAACAAGGCTACTCAGATTGTCTCCTACGTCGTTAATATAGATAAGAAACAATAGAGGGCCTATGACACTTCCTTGGAGAACACCGGATATTACTTCTGTTTTACTCGATGACTTTCCGTCTGTTACTACGAACTGTGACCTTTCTGACAGAAAATCACGAATCCAGACGCACAACTGAGGCGATATTCCATAGGCACACAGTTTGGTTAGAAGACGCCTGTGAGGAAGGTGTCGAAAGCCTTCTGGGAATCTCAACATACGGAATCAATATGACATCCCCTATCGATAGCACTCATTACTTCCCGAGTATAAAGAACTAGTTGTGTTTCACAAGAACGGTGTTTTCTGAATCCGTGATGATTATGTGTAAATAAATCGTTTTCTTTGTGGTCATTGATAATGTTCGAACACAGTATATGTTCCAAAACCGTACTATAAATCGACATTAGTGATATGGGCCTGTAGTTCAGCGGATTACTCCTATTTCTCTTTTTGAGTATTGGTGTGACCTGAGCAGTTTCCCAGTCTTTAGATACGGAACTTTCCGTGAGCGATCGGTTGTATATAACTGCTAAATAGGGAGCTACTGTCTAAGGTGTCAGGCAAATCCAACACCTTCCATGAAAACCCTGACATGATAAGCAAATCCAGTAGTATGTCACATAGCTCCGAATAAATCGTGACATTAAATTAACCAAAGTAATACGAGTAACGAGTGAGAAAATGGAATACCACAGACTAACAGAAGAATGCCTAAATGCATGTCATACCTTCCCACCGTGAGACAGACGCAGTTCCGAGGGGAGAAACGAGAACAGAATCCGAGAGCAGAGCCGTGTTAAGCTAGAAGGCCCTACGATAAGGGACGGACTGGACACCCACGTCGCGAGCTAACCACTAGGACCACCACAGCTGCAAGTTTTAGCGTGAGACTTTTCCGCGTCTCTGTTACGTCAGGACCACCACCCAGCCCATGTTAAAAGCTAGAGCCCTCCAGAAGAACAGTATAGATCTTACGATAACACAAAAAGGACCACCCCCCAGCCACAAGTTTTAGCGTGAGACTTTTTCGCGTCTCTGTTATGTCAGGACCACCCCCCAGCCCATGTTAAAAGCTAGAGCCCTCCAGAAAAACAGTATAGATCTTACGATAACACTAAAAAGGACCACCCCAGCTGCAAGTTTTATCGTGAGACTTTTTCGCGTCTCTGTTACGTTGCAAACTTTAAAAACATTGCCCCACCACGAAAAGTATAACGTTTCTCATTGGATAGACAGAATTTTTGTTGGCGGAGCTTAAGGTTAACATTGAGACCCTGATTGGTCAGATGAAAACACAGCCAGATAGTTTTTTTAAACCAACTTCGGTAAATTGTAGTAAGGAGAAGTTAGGAGGGAGTTGCTTTCGAGACGGCGAGGTGAGTGGAGCTGTGCTCTCCACCGCCCCCTGACGAACACCGACAAGGTAATGAACGCACGCGATGCCACATAACAGCGCATAAAGCTTCACTCAGAACTGCAGAAGTCTCATCTGTTACATCGCCTTTACGTAATATTAGTGTCGATCGTCAGTTAAAGCTCATGGTGTTCACATTTGCCACTTGAAGTAAAAATCTGAAACGCGATGATTTTTCTGTTATGTAGTTATTGAGAAGCCACATCAGCCACTGTAATTTACGACAAGTTAGATAAGTAATTAAAGATAATTGAGGGTCACTGTAGACCATTTTGATAGTTTTATCTCTTGTGAAACTTAATTTAAACCTATATTATAGATGTGATATGGCATAGGTCATCCTTCGATCCATTGTAGAGCTTGGAAACCCACTCAGGGAATATTCGTTCACATTTTTGTTGAACGCAGTTGGTTTTTACCATCCTGTATTAAAACATTTCCTTTTATCAATAGTGCAATTTATAAACAATGTTTTGTGAGTAGAATAAAATTTCCAATGACAAACTTAACTGCTTTTTCGACGTTATTTTACCAACTAACTGAAAATAGGAAAGCCTTGAACCCCTTCCCCCAAATTTAGTTAGTATTAAGATTCTTTTACAGGGAGTGCAGTGGAGCTGACGCTGAAATCATTAAGTATTTGGTTATATCATCGCTAGTCTCACTGAACTCTTCTGAACTCTACATGTTATGTGTGGTCTGGCGTCTCCTTACCAGTAACAGGTCCCAGGTTCAAACTAGTCAATTCCCTAAAAAACACGCTCAGAGCGTCGTTGCGCGAAAGTGGTAGGGAGACACAACTTAAAACAAACAGACACCACGCAGAATGTTAGAATTGTAGTAGCATTCTCTCAAGGGAACCTGACTAGTATACAGTCTGGACCGAAGGTCTTGCCTTTATTAAGTGATTTAAGCTGCTTTGCTACACCGAAGATATCTACTTCTGTGTTTCTCATGTTGGCAGTTGTTCTTGATTGGAATTCAGGAATATTTACTTCGTCTTCTTTGGTGAAGGAGTTTCGGAAAACCGTGTTTAATAACTCTGCTTTAGTGGCACTGTCATCACTGACTTCACCGTTGTTATCGCGCAGTGAAGGTGTTGATTACGTCTTGCCACTGGTGTGCTTTATGTATGACCAGAATTTTCTACCAGATTTCGAGACAGAATTTCGATGTGGAGATTATTAAAAGGATCTCGCATTGAAGTACGCGCCATATTTCGAACTTCTGTAAAACTTTGCCAATCTTGGGGATTTTGTGTTCCTTTAAATTTGGCATGCTTTTTCCGCTGCTTCTGCGACAGCGATCTGACCCGTTTTGTGTACCACGGGGGATCAGTACCATCACTTATTAATTTATGTGGTGTAAATGTCTCAATTGCCGTCGATACTATCTCTTTGAAATAATTCCACATCTTTTCTACACTTACATGATCAGGTCGGAAGGAGTGGAGACTGTCTCTTAAAAAAGCGTTAAGAGCATTTTTATCAACTTTTTGTAATAGATGTTATGATGTATCTTGCAGCGTAACTTGTTGTGACAGTGCGAGAGAGAGAGAGAGAGACAAAGATATTGTCTATTACTCTGTGGTGGTCAGCGCTCACATAATTATTCTTAGGAGATAGAGTTTTTGTTCTTCTTAAGAGTAAAAATTTCAGGAGAGGAGAGCCATTCTTGTGATGTAAAAACCGACGCCATTGCGAGTTTTTTATTCACATTGTAAAATATAAGTGTATATGGAAGGAAATCAGTTATAGAACAATAAAATATTGTTCATTTCAAGAAGGTACATGTTATTATACACCCAGCGATATACTTCTATTGTGATTTACTAATAAACACTAGCTTGAGAACAGTTCCGACGGGAGCGTTCAGTTCTAGTGAGATAGTTCGATGTTTTCTTCGGAAAAGAAGTCACTTCATGGATCATTCAAATCCACAATAGTATCAGGAAATTTCTAAGAACTGAAAGCAATCTGATTGCTATGCAACAGAGCCCCGAAGAATATTTCTCCGTACTTTGGTTCCCGCTTGCAGCTCAACACGGTATCTGCAACAGCTGGAGCAGATTTCTACAACAGCGGAAGCGTGTAATCGCTATCAGTTTCACACATCACCCTGTGTACGCTGTATGTATTTACCCACAACAGTGAACATACAAAAAATTTTTTTCTTTTTTTTTTCAAAGGAGTCTTTATAATGTACTTCGCGTTTCTTTTTGATGGTAGTGGGTGCTACGGTATTCAGCCTAGTAGAAACTGCCTTGTGGTCGCTGATCCCTGTATTCGTCATGATATTCCATATTTGTCCAGAATTACTTGTTGCTAAGAGGTCAAGTAAGCTTTCGCAACCATTTTCGCTTCAAGTGGGCTCATGAACTAACTGCCCAAAATAATTTTCTGAGAAAGCATTCAGTACAGTCTCAGATGACGCTTTATGTCTGCCGCCGGCTTTAAACGTATAATTTTTTCCAGCATATCGAGGGTAGATTGTAGTCGCCACCAACTATATATGAGTGGGGTACCTGTTTGAAATGAGACTCAGATTTTCTTTGAACTGTTCAGCAACTATATCTTTTGTAGTCGGGGGGGGGGGGGGGGGATCGGTAAAACGATCCAGTCAACAGTTTAGCCCGATTGTCAAGTATAACCTCTAAACCTCTACACATACTATTTCACAGGAACTTCAGTTCCACTACAAGGTAACTATTTCTGACAACAATAATTACTCCACCACCGACTGTATTTAATCTATCCGGTTATCCGGTTGACAAGACACAGATCGCAAATAAATTCGGCAGATCACTCGCCCGCAAAATACAAACGTCCCAGGTTCGACTCTCACCCGGCACAAAGTTTTAATCTGTGTGGCAGTTACAAATCAGCACACGCTGCGCTGCAGTGTGATAGTTGATTCCGGAAATAGCATAAACCGCTACTGTTTTTTGGTGACCAGCCTGAATTATTGCACTCCTGCCGACGGAGGCGAACAAACGCGCAACAACAAAGCGAGCACTCCCGAGAAACACGGCGGTACCAGAACATTCGGTAAGTTATCGCTTCACCGCATCCAGAGTGTCAGGGCAGAAAGCCCACCTACTGTGGCGGCGCGCCTCGGCCTGAGCTCGCTGAATGGGGCGTAAATCAGCGCCCGGCGACAGCCGAGCACCGTGCTGTGTCCACGTTGCGGCCGCCGCCGCCGCAGCCGCTCCAGGTCCAAACAGTTGCGGCGCGGCCAGCTTCACGCCCGCATCGCTGTCAGCGAGTGGGAGACTCGCCGCCACGCTGCCCGCACGTCCACAGCGCCGAGGCCAGCCAGGGTCCAGCCAATGACGCCCGCGGCGCAGCGCGAGCTTAAAACAGTCTCGCAGCCTGACGATCGCTGGAGCTGGGTACAACTGCCGGGTTGTTATTACACTACTGGCCATTAAAACTGCTACACCACCAAGATGACGTGCTACAGGCGCGAAATTTAACTGACAGCAAGAAGATGCTGTGATATGCATATGATTAGCTTTTCAGAGCATTCACACAAGGTTGGCGCCGCTGACGACACCTACAACGTGCTGACATGAGGAAAGTTTCCAACCGATTTCTCTTATACAAACTGCAGTTGACAGGCGTTGCCTCGTGAAACGTTGTTGTGATGCCTCGTGTAAGGAGGAGAAATGCGTACCATCACGTTTCCGACTTTGATAAAGGTCGGATTGTAGCCTCCCGCGATTGCGGTTTATCGTATCGCGACACTGCTGCTCGAGTTGGTCGAGATTCAATGACTGTAAGCAGAATATGGAATCGGTGGGTTCAGGAGGGTAATACGGAACGCCGTGCTGGATCCCAACGGCCTCGTATCACTAGGAGTCGACATGACAGGCATCTTATCCACTTGGCTGTAACGGATCGTGCAGCCACGTCTCAATCCCTGAGGCAACAGAGGGGGACGTTTGCAAGACAACAACCATCTGCACGAACAGTTCGACGACGTTTGCAGCAGCATGGACTATCAGCTCGGAGACCATGGCGGCGGTTACCCTTGACGCTGCATCATAGACAGGAGCGCCTGCGATGGTGTACTCAACGACGAACCTGGGTGCACGAATGGCAAAACGTCATTTTTTCGGATGAATCCTGATTCTGTTTACAGCTTCATCATGGTCGTATCCGTGTTTGGCGATATCACGGAGAACGCACATTGGAAGCTTGTATTCGTCATCTCCATACTGACGTATCACCCGGCGTGATGGTATGGGGTGCCATTGGTTACACGTCTCGGTCACCTCTTGTTCGCATTGACGCCACTTTGAACAGTGCACGTTACATTTCATATGTGTTAGGACCCGTGGCGCTACCCTTCATTCGATCCCTGCGAAACCCTACATTTCAGCAGGATAATGCACGACCGCGTGTTGCAGGTCCTGTACGGGCCTTTTTGGATACAGAAAATGTTCGACTGCTGCCCTGGCCAGCACATTCTCGAGATCTCTCACCAACTGAAAGCGTCTGGTCAATGGTGGCCAAGCAACTGGCTCGTCGCAATACGCCAGTCACTACTCCTGATGAACTGTGGTATCGTGTTGAAGCTGCATGGGCAGCTGTACCTGTACACGCCATCCAAGCTCTGTTGGACTCAATGCCCAGGCGTACCAAGGCTGTTATTACGGCCAGAGGTGGTTGTAATTACGAATGCAGTGAGCACGGAACCATAGGGATTAGACTGTCGATCAATGGAAAAGTGTCGGCTCCTCGGGTGAATTTCATTTTTGCTACACTAGGTCGTTGTGTGTCTCCACAAACGTTGTCATCGAGGTGACGGGAGACTCGAAACACGCAGCACACCACGGTCGCAGGCTGGTGGGACCAGTATTATGCTGCAGGGTAATTCTCCTGTGCTTGCATAAGACCTACGGTAGTAACTGAAGACACAACGACGGCTGCCAACCACCAGCATCCTTTCATACTTGAATTCTTCCTCAACGGTGATGTACAGTCGTGGACAAAACGAGCGAGACCCCTCACCTTTTCGTTATGCTGATCCGCACAGCATTAAAGTCTGCTACACAGCATAACAGGCAAGGCGACGAAGTGCTACCAACATACTATGCACAGGTGTGATATTGACAAACTATTCGAACTTTGTCAGACTGTTTTCAGTCATGTGTATGACTATGCTGATCAGTGTGTTAAACACAACACGTAAATATAAGATGTAAATGAAAGAAGAAACGCTAGTTAGTATGAACTGTACTAATAAAAATGAATTTCAGTTTATCGAGACAACATAACTGTTTTAGTAAGGCAAAGTACCCCAGATCATTACGAATTAGCAAAATATTCTGCGTATTCGGCTGCGAAACGGTCTGTGTCGACGTTCAGACCAGTCGTACTGGATTACCGTTGCTGACCTACCGTGAAAATGTGCAAATTTAGCAAGGCATGAAGATTCATAACGAAATTCAGTCAAACATCATTCAGTGCCACACGTAAGTCAATTCAGTTATTGACAGAAGCGGAAAAAGTAATCAGTGAGAAGTATGAAATTCTACAAGATCTTCATATTTACATCCACAGGACACCGGTACAGAATAAAGGTAGCAATAAAACGTATTGGGGGCACGAGAATTTCATAAAATTGCTTTACTGGCAGTCTATTTGCCTCCATCGAGATTAGAACCTAAAACAAACCAGACCTCCCTTGCAGTGGCAAACACCTTTCACTACGCTAGCAGACAACCCAGGCAAACAGCCCTCTATTATTACCCCATACTTGAATAAGCCAGTAATTTCGCAATGAAAATGGCAGAATGATCTGCAGTTTCCGTTGCACAGAGCTTTCTGGACTCAAAAACAAGAATTTTCTACCTTTATGTCACCGCTTATGTGACAATCTTCCGGGATGTTTGTCGAAATAACAAAATCCTGTTATTAGCGAGTAAATTTAGTAGATAATTCTGTACCACTCCAGGAAATAAACGGCTACATAACTGCCAAACGTATTCTACAATGATTCGAATTCTCCATTAGACTCGCCACAGCCAGAAAATGTTCATTACCCCTAGTGTTTCCTAAGCTACCTGCCAATGCAAATGCTCGCACTGCTAAAACGCGGTGGCATTAATACTGGGATCTGAATTACCACGTGTATAGGCAAATGGATTTTATTTGCATTCCTGTAAACGTGATTTGGATCGAAAGCATAGCTACGAGTAATATGCTGATGTATCGACTGCAACTAGAACATTTCCAATAAAGAGTAGGGGAGGGGGGGGGGAGGTTATTTATGCGGCCCTCATCTTCAGTAACTGTCGTAGCTATTTTCGTTGTTAGGATTTCGTCACCTAAATCGGTAAAAATGGAACCCTACAGTTCAATTCTTTTATCTTGGCGGCTCGTGCATGCCCGCCTAGACGCGGGAGATTGCTGCGTTGCCAGTTGCATACGACGCACACGCCAATAGAAGCAGCGCCATAGTATAGCATAGTTCGCAAGCTTACGTTTAGGGGGGAGCGCGCAGTTCGTGAAGTAAAGCCACCACGGCCGCATTAACCCTTTCGCTGCTACAAAGACGTGCTCCCTGCATTCCGCGCTGTGAGCGATTTTGTCACTGCACTGCTCGCCTGTGCAGACACATTGTGTTCCGACTGCTTTGACGCTCTTTATCATTCGATTCCACAAAAACTATTTGGCTCAAAAATTAGATTTTTACCTATCTTCTTGACTGATACCTTCCCCCCATAAATGACTTAATTTTGTTTCGATGTTCAACGCAGTTATTATGCAGCATTAAATATAGTAAACCATTGCACGAAATTTTGAAGAGTTTGCAGAGGTAAAAGTCCATAGAGTATATTTTCCGGATGGTCGATTTTAGTTGCCACAATGTTGAGAATGAAATGTGGACAAGATACCTATATATTTCATTTAATTTAAGTACCACATAAGTGTCGTATGTAATATTGAGAAATATTCCACCTTTCGCGACTGTAACAAAAGTTTTACTTACACTGGGCACGTTTGGCTTTATTTTAAAGCTCTTCAATCAATCAAAAGGAAGTAGACAAAATACATTAAACAAAACTGTGGACTTACAAAAACATTAGGACTTGAATATACCGTCTGTCAGTGAAGTGCTCAGAGCTATGTCAAATATAATTTTGTGTGTGGCACATACAAACAGCATTTATTTGCTAAAACACTGATGAGCCAACACAAACGTTGAATATTGTGCTACCGCAGCACAAAACTACGAAAGGTGACTTGGCAATGGAGGACACAAAATACATGATGCTTCAAAAGAGAGAAACGCGTCTGGTCTAAATAAGTCGCTTATTACAGTTGCAGAAGAGGGATATATTTCAATACCATTGGTAAAACTGCGACTGTGGAACAAAAACAAGAAATAGAACATGAATTCCATTGTGTATGTGCCATACCTTTCACCGATGGAAGTGCTTTAAAATAAAGCCAAACGCGCCGTGTGTAAATAAAACTTTTATTACAGTCGCGAAAGACGGAATATTTCTCAATATTACATACGACACCTATGTGGTACTTAAATTAAATGAGATATTGTTATACAGTAAATATTATATGAAATTTAGGTATCTTGTCCACATTTCATTCTCAACAGTGTGGCAACTAAAATCGACCATACGGAAAGTATACGCTATGGACTTTTACCTCTGCAAACTCTTCAAAATTTCGTGCAATGGTTTACTACATTTAATGCTGCACATCAAAACAAAATTAAGTCATTTATGGGGGGAAGGTATCAGTCAAGAAGACGTGTAAAAATCAAATTTTTTGGCCAAATAGTTTTTGGAAATAGAAATGATAAGTGTGTCAAAGCAGTGGGAACACCATGTGTCTGCACAGGCGAGAAGTGCAGTGATGACAGCGCGGAATGCGGGGAGCACGTGTCTGCAGCAGCGAAAAAGTTGATGAAGAGGCAAAGCACTAGAAATTTCATTCAAACGAATAAAATTCGTGAAGTAAGCCACTCCAATATTGTTTTTAAATAAAGAAATTATTAAGCACCGCACAAGGTTTGAACTCATAACCTTTCACTTAGCAGCCCAACACCTTAACCGTTGCGCTATCTCACTTCATCAGACAGTGTAACTCCATAAGGACTCTAACACCTCACGCAATTACTTATAAACATTGTTGGTATGACTATGAATTACTCACGCTTCGTCGAAGTACGATAGGAAATAAACAATTACCGCTGTTGTTTATTGCGAAAAAGCAGTTCGTGAGATTGAAACAAACACCTTTCTTTGCTATCGCCTGAATTAGGAGTCTTATTGCTTGTTTGGTTTAATTAATAGAATATGAAGCAATTGGTATAAAGAATGCTTTTCCCAAACTTTCTATAAAAGAAAGTCTGCTATCAAGACATTGCTTTTGTTCTATTACTTTATTTATGACTGAACGTTTCTAAAACTGAAGACACTCGTCCGAACTCTGCACTGCAGTCGAGCTCTGGCAACGTCGTTCTCTGTTCATTGGCTGACTGTGTTTTGTGACGTCAGATGCGCAGAACGAACCTAAACTCGGCCGCCAAGATACATGACGCGCACTTTAGTCTCACTTTCTTGACCCTCTGTCTGTCTACCCTGCCCTTAAAACCCGTTTTGCTAATTCATAACGATCTGGGGTACTTTGTCTTACTAAAACAGTTATGTTATCTCGATAAGCTGAAATTTACTTTTATTAGTACAGTTCATACTAATTAGCGTTTCTTCTTTCATTTATATCTTGTATTTATGTGTTTTGTTTAACACACTAATCAGCATTAATATAGTCATACACATGATTGAAAACAGTGTGAGAAAATTCAGATAGTTTGTCAAAAACGCCTGTGCATAGTACGTTGGTAGCACTTCGTCACCTGGCCTGTTATGCTGTGTAGCAGACAAAAAGGCGAGGGATCTCGCTCGTTTTGTCCACGACTGTACCTTTCAGCAGTATAATTGTCTGTGTCTCGGTGCTATAAACGTGCTACAGTGGTTTGAGAAGCGTTAATATGAACTCACATTGCTATCTCAGCGACCAAATTCGCCTGATGCAAATCCTGTGGAATCCGTTACCGAGGTCCATCACCGCGTACGCAAATCAGCTGCCTGACATTTACGCTAATTACGTGACTTGTGCGTAGACGTCTAATGCACCATACCTCCACCAACCTACCAACAAACTGTCGGATCCCTGATACGCAGAATCAGTGACGTATTTCGTTCCAAAGACGGACAAACAAGCTGTTAAGCTGGTTGTCCTAATGTTTTATCTCATCGCTGCATTACATTACTTACTTTTAGACAAATCATTTCTTCCATCAAGCATAGCCACTATGGGTCTCAGTCCGCCGAGCAGTATCAAATTTCGCTTGAAGGAAGATTTGTAAGATAGCTCAAATGCTTCAAGTGTTTCTGAGCACTATGGGACTTAACATCTAAGGTCTTCAGTCCCCTATAACTTAGAACTACATAAGCCTAACTGACCTAAGGACATCACACACATCCATGCCCGAGGCGGGGTTCGAACCTGCGACCGCAGCAGTCACGCGGTTCCGGACTGAAGCGCCTAGAACCGCTCCACCACCAGGGCCGGCTTGTAAGAGAGGTGCTTCGTGGACTATACCTCATGAGAATTTGTTTACTCTATCACATTCTGACATCTGTCTCTCACAATTTGTTTTATCTGCTCGTCTTTAAATCGCTCCGTATGCAAATTCTCCGATATTTAACTGATGTGACTGCTCACATCTATTGTTAGGCAATGGTGTAACCATATGATACGTGGTCCTTCACCTATTTTAGCATAATTCATTAGGTTCATTTATGTTGCGGGCCAGCTGGCAATCACTGAATCAAGCGTCAGTCGTCTACAGGTCTCCCTAAACTTCCGTACAGTTTTCTAGCAACTTTTCTATAGACCAGGGCTTCCCAACCTTTTCAGCTAGCGGACCCCTTCTTCAGTCGAAAATCCATGGCGGACCCCTAGTCAGTCAAGAGCACAGTAACTTCAAATTTCAGAGCGAAACCCATGGGAACTGAAAGATTCTTAATGCAGGTGCCATGTTCCCATTGACCCCCCCCCCCCCCCCCCGAAGCATCAATAGTCTTTGGTTTAGAGATGAATGAAAACAACTTGAAATTAACGATCCAATTTGAATTCCCACTGTACCCAGACACTTACTAGTAGATTTGCTCCCTATGTTCAAGACACTATAGCCTGATTAAAATTACTTGGTAATTGAAATTTCACACGATGGAGCTTTCTTCCTCCAAGATCAAACAACGTCACGTCCAAACTGTTCGCTGTTGACAAGCTGCCGCTTATGGTCTGTTCACTTCCACTGTTTGGCTACTCTTGTGTAAGGAGCATGTATATTTCGTAACAATGATCCTGACTTCAGCCGCCGATCCATTCTATAAGTAATAAACTGGTCAAAAATCGACTTATGAAATAGGTAGTGCACTGAGAAAGCAAGTTTAACATTTAACGATGCCTGGGGCCTTATACGTGCCAGCGAGCGCTGTGATTGGTCGACAAAGCTCGCTCTGCGCATGCGTAAAAGGTTTCAGCGCATCTAGCGCCGTGAGCCGGCGCACAAACGACCCCCGTATTGTTGCCTAACAGTCAATCAGAGAAGCCGCATTCTCCGGCACTAAACTGTGTTTACGTTCTCACTTAGGAACCGCAAAAGCTGCTTGGTGATACGACCTGAAGGAAAATGACGCATGTTTTTCACATGAAAAAAAAAATAGTGATGAATTTGATTTTCACATTTTTATTCAGTAATTTTACTCATTATTTTACACGATTTGGTGAAAGGTGGCCGCGGACCCCCTAGAAAGAGCCGGCGGACCCCTAAGGGGTCCGTGAACCACAGGTTGGGAAGCCCTGCTATAGACAATAGTTTCATATGCTAACAGGCTTATAGAACTTCCGACGCTATCCACTACGCCGTTTACATGTATTGTGAACATTAATGGTACTACAGCGCTCGCTTGCGGTAATCATGAAGTTACTTTTATGTCTGGAGACTTCTTCTCGTGTCGAACGCCCTTCGACAGTCAAGTAATATGGCATCAAACTCGGTATTAGTATTTACTGTCTTCTGAGTCTCACGGAGTGAATTATCGAACTGACTGCTAGTGGTTCAAGCTCCTTTTACAGGTGGTAGGAGAAAAATCAAATCTTCGCCGACAAACACTAAGTACAGAAATTTTCCTTGGTGAAACTTCGGCGACAAACACAAAGAATAGAAATTTTGGTTCATGAAACTAACCCTCCGCGATAATGCAACGCATCACCTAACCTCTTGCAGTCAGTTGACAAATTTTGGGAGGAAACGATATATGATTTTTAAAACGATCATTAAGGTTTCTTTTACTCGCTTAGGTAGCCTTGTCTTCATGATTTCCGTTAATCGAATTAGTCTACTGTTTCCACTGAAGAGGACACGGCCGATTTCCCTGGCCATCCTTTTCCTATCCGAGCTTTCCTCTCTAATGAGCTTGTTGCCGATGTGAGTGGAAACAGTGTTTTGACGGCGTCATTACCCAGTATGAAACATGGTTGTTTTTGTCCGAACCTGAGAGCAAAACCCAATCCATGGAGTGGCGTCATCCTGGTTCCCATCAGAAGAAGAAACCAAGACTTTCACGAACAGCAGGCCGAAAGATGATGGCCTCCTTCTTCTGGGACCAGTGTGGTGTCATGTCCATTGACGTTTTGGAACCTGGCTCCACAATTAACTGGGGCCGCTACTGTTTTGCCATTGGACAAATAGTAACGGTCCCGTTTACCCTCGAGCCAGGCTGGACAAGCTGCGACGTACCATCAAGACTCACAGACCACAGCTTCAGGATCAGCTCATCAGACTACATCATGACAATGCCAAACCCCGTATAGCCCTTATGAAGCAGGAGAAAATCAGGAAAATGGGTTGGAAAATTGTCCTCATCCTCCCTACAGTCCGGACTTGGCTCCGTCTGATTTTCACCCCTTTGGTCGTGTGAAGGCCCACCTGCGTGGTAAAACATTTGATAGTGAGAAAGACCTTATTTTCTGTGTCAAGCGATGGTGTAAAAGTCAATCCCCAGAATTTTATCGAAGTGCATTAACATCATGGAAAGAATGTTGGGCCAGATGCGTCACTGCTAATGGAGGCTACATTGAGTAGGTTCAGTGCGCAGCTAAGTGTTCCAAGTATGTTCACAAAAAATTTCATTCTCCTCCTGCAAAAAATAAAAGAATTAGAGAGGACAGTGCAAAACTTTTTAAACGTCCTTTGTACAATTAAAGAAGATCACATTAAGTAAAAAAAAGACAAGATTCAAAAGTTGAATTTTGGGACTTTCAAAATAATTTAAACCCAAATCACATTAATAAAATTCAGCTGTTAAACGCAGAGTACTGATTAAGAAAAAAAATTTTCGTGATTTAAATATTTAATCAAGCCTAATAAAACTAATCAACAGCAAAGCTACTTTAACAACTTCAGCCAAAATTTAAAAATAAATTATTATGCTTCTCCCATAGGAGATAATACCATATGACAGCAACTAACTTCCTGCTGCCCCACAACTGTTAACTGTGGCTTCCGTTTACGAGCTTGAGAGAATCAGGAGGATCAGTGTCACGCTGAAGTCACAAGGGGGAATTTACAGTGCCACAATCAAACTCAGATTTACAAAGTAGGTCTTCACGTAAAATATATTATTTGGGAAGAATAAAGCATAAAAAATTACTGCTAGTAAAAAGGACGGAAGCTAACTGACACCAACTTCACTCCAAGTGGTAACTAATTGGTCGGCACA
This sequence comes from Schistocerca serialis cubense, assembly GCF_023864345.2. Taxonomy (NCBI): domain Eukaryota; kingdom Metazoa; phylum Arthropoda; class Insecta; order Orthoptera; family Acrididae; genus Schistocerca; species Schistocerca serialis. Next base: position 1,118,997,186 of record NC_064639.1, on the reverse strand, counting down.
ACCAACATCAGAGGTTCTCCAAACACTTTGGCAATGTTAAGCGGCTTACCAATCATAAGCAGTACTTAAAATCCCGCCCACCATACAATGAGTCCAGAGGCGATGTTCGGACACACAAATTCCAGCGTAGACACGAGTGGTGGCCTTGGCGGTCACCGACCCTGGGAAGAGGCACAGCTGACAGCAAGAGAACCGAGGCAGAAAGGGCTGAAAACTCAACTGCGAAGGAGCGAGTAGCCCGAGCTTCGTCGTGGAACTTCTCCTCACACACACACACACACACACACACAAGAGCGTGACCCGCTCTTCTCACACCAGTCACCGACCACACTTATGCCTTCTTGCGAAAAGATCAAATTTAAAGACTTAACGCGACTATCTATCGTGGCACCGCTCACGCATGGCTATCATTACAATGGAGTAAGCGCATGAATGCCCATGGTGTGAGTGAAGAATTTGGGATGGAGGTGCCACAGCCTATTTTGTATTTTCTTATTTGCGAAAATTATTTGCAAAACAGTAATATGTAGAGAGCCATTTGACGTCTTTGAAGACGATTAATTTAATTAAACTCGTTATAGTACACCTTAAACGTAGCTTTCCTTTTCACCTATAATTTCACAGAAAATTACATTACATCGAAGTTTCCCTTTACGTACTTTTAATGATATGAAACAAAAACATAAAGCATATAAAATAAAATTAATTACTAAAAACCATAGGGTAAACCATACTCGAGAGGAATGGTGGATGTCCCAGCACATCTCTCCAAATTTCACGGTGAAGGGAGGAACCGGATGGAAAAAAAAACCTCATTCAATGGACGTCCCCTTGCACACACAGGCTACGTATGTCAGCGCATTCAACATTTACCATTGATCATCATGTTGTTGATGATATTGGACGTCTGTCTTCCTATTGTAATATTTGTTGCAGAACATGTAACAAACACATATTTCTATATGCAAATTGTCTGCAACACTTACGAAAATGCAAGCAGCTCATGTAACAGTACTACTGAGAGAACTTACAACATAAAGTGCACTTGCCAAGGAGAATAGTTCAGTCCTTGTACCGAAGAAAACAATGTTATTCCCACGTCTGAGCTGTCAAAAATCAGTCTTAGTTCAGCTAAAACAGATATCAAAATGAACCAAACATAATAGTGACCCCTATGCTAGGGTATAAACTTCATTTGACAGTACAAAATATTTGTCGCCTTCCGCTGAGAATGCTAACTTACGTTTTGTCATACGGTGGTGACAACGTGACACTTCGATAGAATAGCGTAGTCACTTTACAGGGTGGGGCATTGGTGGTCAGTTTACACGATGAAGCAATGAAGGTCTTTTTACATGATGGTGCAATGATGGTCAGTTTTTTGTGTGACTCCCATTACCCCAAATACTACTGGGTGGGACAATGCTAAGCAGCTTGTGGGGTGACCACTACTGTCCCAAGATATTAGTGTTGGGATATTGATGATCGGTTTACAGGGTGGATCAATGATGGTCAATTGACAGGATTTTGCAATTATGACAGTTTACAGTGTGACTGCCACAATGGCAGACGCTGCTGGGTGGGGCAATAATGATCATTTTACAGCGTGATGATCCCATTTAGCACTGGATGGTGCAATATGATTATGCCTTGACTGCATAGTTTTATTTAGCACTTAAGCTAGCAGTGGTGGTCAGCTGAAGAATTTCAAATAGTATCCCAAGTATCAAACAAAATCTGTAACAATCTGCCCCATACATCACCATTATTACATGCTATTGTACCAAATAGCTGCATCACCCACCATTGTTGCATAAAGTTGAAACAAATCAATCCATACAGCATCATTTTTGCTCAGAGCTGTAACAAATTGCCTCAAATGTCATCAGGGACTCTAATGTGTGGAACGAGTATTTTTGATAGGTGCTATTTGACATGTCGGTTTCATCAGTAGTACTATTATGCGAGCTGTGCATATGTTGATAAGACAGACAATGTAGAAGTGGATGTTTAATATGAGCATCCATTATGTTCTTAAAAATGTGGTACAGATATCGAACTATAACTGTGGACAAGTACTGTTCAACACGTGGACTTTATCAGTTGCACTATTATGTCAGCTACATGTATTTTTTTTAATCTTATGGAACAGTTAAGTCATGACAGTAGCGACAGGTGTCTTTTGTAATGGAAATCGTCAAGTGTCTTGATTAATAATTTTGTTTTGGTGCAAATATCGAATTTTTGAGATGGAAATTGCCTCTCCGCATGTGCAAACGCTTCTCTATCACTTTCTTTAACCATGTTGTACATTTCCATCTCGTATTTGGAGCATTACAAAGTCACATTTGCACATTACGAAAATATGTAGTTTAAATGATAAACTGAATTAAAGATCTCATAAAAAAGTTTTCTTACCAACCACTCCCTAAAATGGTGCTTAACTTTACCTATGTACTGTGCTTATCTGGCACGTTATGATTAAATTTTGGTATCAGTTGATTGTGGAAATATAGTCTGTAAACATTGTAGGGAACGCTGGAACTAATATGCTGATTGGTAAATAAACTTCCTTGGAAAATTCATATTTGTACATGAGCTCCAATAGTCCTAGATAAAATGTAATAAGAAGCAGTATTAGCAGTCAGTATTATCTATAATATTTTCGTAGATTAGAACGTGATTAATCCGCCTAAAATAGTGTTTCGTGAGGTGAAGCATTTAAAGCTATTCAAACCATCAGGCGCTCATAGTTCGATCATTGTATCGCTAGTAACATACTCTCAAGCAAGGACATGATAGAAATGCATATTGCATTTATGTATTTCGACTGATATTTTAGATGTGTAACACTTCACTTTTCGTGAATCGCTACTGAGGAAATTTAGAGAACCAGCATTTGAGGCTGACTGCAGTACAATTTTACTGCCACCAACTTATATTTTGTGGAAAGACCACAAAGATAAGATAAGAGAAATTAGGGCTCGTACAGAGGCATATAGGCAGTCATTTTTCCCTCGTTCTGTTTGGGAGTGGAACAAGGAGAGAAGATGCTAGTTGTGGTACGAGGTACCCTCCGTCACTCACCGTATGGTGGATCGCGGAGTATGTGTGTAAATGTAGATGTATATGAACATTATATGTGGTTTTGTGATATATTTTTGATACACATTTAGGACTCGACAATACTATAAGTTAATATCTTTGCATATTTTAATAAACATTTTATATGTGACATTATTACTATGACACTTAACATAATCATTGAGTATGTTGTTATCATCTTCCCCCTAAAATTGTGCTTGACCTAGTTTGCCTCATTTAGGCCTAAGATGAAAAGGCAGGTGCCTGCTTAGTACATTATTTTTGGTAGAAGTGTTTTGTACAATCTGGATGTGGAATTACTGTAAGTTACATCCTTTACATACTTTTCATAAGTAATACAGGTCGTCTGGATACTTTGAATACGTGCACTCTAGGAAAAGGATACAAATTTTGGTAAATTACACATGTAATTTTGAACATGGCATCCAGTTCGTGCGTGGTGTGTGTGTTTGTGTGTGTGTGTGTGTGTGTGTGTGTGTGTGAGTGTGCTTACTTGTTTAAGACGTGAAAATACTGTATGTTGTTACACCAGTATTGTGAATATCTTTACGATTTTGAACACGGCGCAAAAAATTCTGATCAGTAGTATACTTTTGAACATGGTGCCAGTTTATCGGACTTTGAGTAAAGTTTGCGTATTTTTTTTTTTTTTCATGGAAGTTCTACGGTATGGGAGAGTATTTTACAAGGGTACAATTTTCAGAATTTGTCGTCTACCGGCCCGGTAATAGAAGTTTAATATATTCTCTTATTTCATATTTAACTGATGGTATTCACTTTTCATGTGTTGCCACCTGTTTCCGAAATTACATAAATTACTCCAGATAATTCAAAGTGTTCCAAATGTGAAAATATAATCCAAGATACGGGATGGTCACGAACCTTGGAACAAATGTTCTACTGAAATTTAAAAGTGTTGCAATCGAGAAAATCTAGTCGGTACTGTAAGTACTGTATTTAATCGTATATGTATTACATTATAACCAACGCTCAATAAGCCCGCCCGGTTGGCCGTGTGTGGTCTAACGCACGGCTTTCCGACCGGGAAGGAGCACCTGGTCCCCTGCACGAAGCCGCCTGGCGGATTTGTGTCTAGGCCCGGTGAACCGGCCAGTCTGTGGATAGTTTTTAGGCGGTTTTCCAGCTGCCTCGGCGAAAGCGGACTGGTTCCCCTTATTCTGCCTCAGTTACACTATGTCGGCGATTGCTGGGCAAACACTTTCTCCACGTACGCGTACACCACCATTACTCTACCACGCACACATAAGGGTTACACTCGTCTGGTATGAGACGTTCCCTGGGGGGGGGGGGGGGGGGGGGGGGTTCCACCGGGGGCCGAACTGCACAATAACCCTGGGTTCCGTGTGGGGCGGCGGAGGGGTGAAGTGGACTGCGGTAGTCGTCGTGGGGTTGTGGACCACTGCGGCTGCGGCGGGGACGGAGCCTCTCCGTCGTTTCTAGGTCCCCGGTTAACATACAACATACAACAACAACGATCTATAAGTGAAATAAAATTAAGCAGAAGTGTTATCAAAGCCCGGTATAAGGTAAATATGTTTTGAAACAGAAGCTATTAGAAACTAGGACGAATTGCCCTTTTCGAGACAGGTAAAACTATTAAGACATAAAAGAATTTATGTTCATTTGGAAGTACCACATGTTCCACGGTGAAGGACTTTCTTCTGCCTCAAGGTACATGATGGTGCATGACGGACAAAATATGGCTTAACTGTCAAGTTAGATAAATAGTTCTACAAATATTGTCACATACCCAGCAAGAACCAAGTGTCCTTAGACGTAGCTAGGTAAATAACTACATCTGGTTTAAAGTAAACGACCATTTATTGAACACTCAACTCACATACAAGAGCTTCGTGGGAACTGACTCCCTGGTTCATCATACATGTAGAAACTACTAAAAGTTAATATTCAAATTAAAATTTACAGAAAGATTGGGTGTCGAGTTCATGATCTTTTATCTGCAACATTGTTTCCTCCATGAGAGAACAACATCTTGATGATACATCCATATAGTTCTGGAACGAGTCGTCAGTCCCACATATTCCAAACCCCGATGGCTGATGCTCGCTTTGGCGATGTTCTTCTTAGATTTTAAGTCGACATTATAGGTTTCGCCGACTTCCAGTCTGTTGAGGTGTGCTGGAGCTTCGAGTCTACCCTGTCAAACGCGTACCAACTGTTGAGAGGTGGTGTATGCAGGACCGATAAATCGTTCCCGGACTATCTCGATGTAACATCGAAATATTGCTCTCTTAAGGAGGGAGCAGCGTCGCAGATGAGAACGTAAAACCTATCAAAAAAGTGTGGAGGAGTGGATAAAGTTTTGGCCTCACATGTAGTCCCGATTTCGAGACCCGCCCCCTCAGTAAATCTTGATTTTTCTTCATCCTGGCATTTCTGTCACTATATGTCTCTGAAATACATCCGCTTTTCCATCTCGAACACTCCCCACCTTGTCAGTCTACCGTTTTCATGCCACTAACTGGCAGTCCCCACCAAGCAGAAAAATACAATAGTCAAACTCACTGTACCGTCCCAGTTGTTAAACTTGGTGATACGTTCGTCTCCCTTCTATCACAGCAGGTTGTCTTACTTGTTGGCAAACCGCTGGCGTCTCCGACTGCTTTCACTCAGAAGAGACTGGCTCTAACTCTGGTTTCTCGCCACGTAAACGATGACTCTGTCGCGGCCTGATAGGAGCCACAGTGTCGTCAAGGATGCATGTGATGACGGGTTCAGATACCTGGCGTCTCCACCAGAATAACGTCACGTGGCCGGCAAGGATAAGATGTCCATAGAAATAACTAGGCGATCTAACTGGTTTAAATTCAATGAAGATTTATTGAACACGTAACTCACACATACGAGACAATGGAACGGACTTCCATTATACTGGTTCTCGAAACATTTAGAAGACAGTGGAAGTAAAAATTCAAATTAAAATTTACAGAGAGGATGGGTCACGAATTCGTGATCCTTCAAATCAGAGTCTAACATTTCATCCACTGCACGCTACTGGTACCTGGTTTTTTTCTTCATCTTTGACAATATATAGCATTTTACTCACCACAAAATTCTGTAACTTTAAATTACCAATAAATTTCAAATAGTTTTAAAATATTGTACTGCACTTAAATGAGTGGAAATCGAAATTCGAATATTTATAAATGATGTACAAAACACAACCTCATGTATAATAACAACAAAACTGTGGAAACTTCTTATGGCGGTCTCTAGCTCGCATTCCTCCTGTGATTCTAAAGACATCCTGTGGTACACTATGCTATTGCGAATGTTGTAGTTGTTGTTGTAGTCTTCAGTCCAGAGACTGGTTTGATGCAGCTCTCCATGCTACTCTATCCTGTGCAAGCTTCTTCATCTCCCAGTACCTACTGCAACCTACATCCTTCTGAATGTGTTTAGTGTATTCGTCTATTGGTCTCCCTCTACGATTTTTACCCTCCGTGCTGCCCTCCAATACTAAATTGGCGATCCCTTGATGCCTCAGAATAAGCTCTACCAACCAATCCCTTCTTCTAGTCAAGGTGTGCCACAAATTTCTCTTCACCCCAATTCTATTCAATACCTCTTCATTAGTTATGTGATCTACCCATCTAATCTTCAGCATTCTTGTGTAGCACCGCATTTCGAAAGCTTCTATTCTCTTCTTGTCCAAACTAGTTATCGTCCACGTTTCACTTCCATACATGGCTACACTCCATACAAATACTTTCAGAAACGACTTCCTGACACTTAAATTATACTCGATGTTAACAATTTTCTCTTCTTCAAAATGGCTTTCCTTGCCATTGCCAGTCTACATTTTATATCCTCTCTACTTCGACCATCATCAGTTATTTTGCTCCCCAAATAGCAAACCTCCTTTACTACTTTAAGCGTCTCATTTCCTAATTCTCGCAGCATCACCCGATTTCATTCGATTACATTCCATTATCCTCGTTTTGCTTTTGTTGATGTTCATCTTATATCCTCCTTTCAACACACTGTCCATTCCGTTTAGCCGCTCTTCCAGGTCCTTTGCTGTCTCTGACAGAATTACAACGTCATCGGCGAACCTCAAAGTTTTTATTTCTTCCCCATGGATTTTAATTCCTACTCCGAATTTTTCTTTTGTTTCCTTTACATTTTACCCCTTCCATCTTCAGAATTTGAAAGAGAGTATTCCAGTCAAGATTGTCAAAAGCTTTCTCTAAGTCTACAAATGCTAGAAACGGGTATTTGCCTTTCCTTAATCTATTTTCTAAGATAAGTCGTAGGGTCAGTATTGTGAATATCTTTACTAATCTTGATAAATAATTCATATCGTCTGGGTAGTTTTGAATTAGGCGACGCATCCTGTTTCCTTTTAGTGGCCAATAAAACAGTTAACTATGACTGGCTGTTTCGTTTTAATGGCTGCTACTACAAGTGGACTAGAAGTGGAGCAAGTTCTATCACGTCATTTCCCTAGGATCCCATAGGTATCTCATCGGTCCACATCCCAAATCTTCCTCCCTTTCGTAATGTGGAACCCAACAGATCTTCCTCCCTTCAGTAACGTGTAGTACAGCAAGAAAAGTTGTTACCAGTTCCCTGCTAAATAACGGGGTAGATGAAACTGTTATCATACTGACAAATAAATGTTTCTGAAACTTATAGACAACGCACTTCCATATGTGACTGAAGCTCTGCTTTTGACTGAACGAGTGGACACATGACATGCATGAAATTGACGGTTGGTGTCCATAATGAAATTCGGGAAAACTGCAACAGTAGTTTTTGTAGATGATGATGCATAGTTTAAGGAGGTGTCGTCCGGAAATTGGACTACATCCATTTCACTACATCCATTAACTGATCCATTCTGGGCGTTGAATGTTCCGTTTGTTGTTAAAATAACGGATGATTTGCATTGAAACTGCGACAGGCTGCTTTATAATCTTTTAAAACTTTTTACTGTCTGTTAGCTAGCACTCCAAATTGATTATCAGATGCTGAGTATTTACTAGCGAACTGTGTATTTTACAAAGTGCGTTTAGTCGCTGGAGCTATGGGGGTTATGAACATAGCTGGATTTATACAGGTTACACCGAATTTATGCATAAATGAAACATGGTGACATTATTTTGGCACCTGGAAAATTGCATAATACAATGCTGTCTTATAAAACGTGTGAGAATGTGCTGGAAAGTAACGCATCCGAATTTTTATGTGAAAAATACGAGGTGCATTCAAGTTCTAAGGCCTCCGATTTTTTTCCTCCGGACTCGAAAGAGATAGAAACATGCGCATTGTTTTAAAATGAGGTCGCGTTCATTGTCAATACGTCCCAGAGATGGCAGCACCGTACGGTACATGGAATTTTATCGCCAGAGGCGAGAATGAGAACTGTTTTAAATTCTTAAAATGGCGACGCTTTCCTTACTTGAATAGCATGCAATCATTCGTTTTCCGAATTTGCGTGGTGTGAAACCAATTGAAATTCATCGCCAGTTGAAGGAGACATGTGGTGATGGAGTTATGGATGTGTCGAAAGTGCGTTCGTGGGTGCGACAGTTTAATGAAGGCAGAACATCGTATGACAACAAACCGAAACAACCGCGGGCTCGCACAAGCTGGTCCGACGACATGATCGAGAAAGTGGAGAGAATTGTTGAACAGATCGCCTCCAGAGTTGGCATTTCTGTGGGTTCTGTGCACACAATCCTGCATGACGACCTAAAAATGCGAAAAGTGTCATCCAGGTGGGCGCCACGAATGCTGACGGACGACCACATGGCTGCCCGTGTGGCATGTTGCCAAGCAATGTTGACGCGCAACGACAGCATGAATGGGACTTTCTTTTCGTCGGTTGTGACAATGGATGAGACGTGGATGCCATTTTTCAATCCAGAAACAAAGCGCCAGTCAGCTCAATGGAAGCACACAGATTCACCGCCACCAAAAAATTTCGGGTAATCGCCAGTGCCGAAAAAATGATGGTGTCCATGTTCTGGGACAGCGAGGGCGTAATCCTTACCCATTACGTTCCAAAGGGCACTACGGTAACAGGTGCATCCTACGAAAATGTTTTGAAGAACAAATTCCTTCCTGCACTGCAACGAAAACGTCCGGGAAGGGCTGCGCGTGTGCTGTTTCACCAAGATAACGCACCCGCACATCGAGCTAACGTTACGCAACAGTTTCTTCGTGATAACAACTTTGAAGTGATTCCTCATGCTTCCTACTCACCTGACGTGGCTCCTAGTGAGTTTTGGCTTTTTCCAACAATGAAAGACACTCTCCGTGGCCGCACATTCACCAGCCGTGCTACTATTGCCTCAGCGATTTTCCAGTGGTCAAAACAGACTCCTAAAGAAGCCTTCGCCGCTGCCATGGAATCATGGCGTCAGCGTTGTGAAAAATGTGTACGTCTGCAGGGCAATTACGTCGAGAAGTAACGCCAGTTTCATCGATTTCGGGTGAGTAGTTAATTAGAAAAAAAATCAGAGGCCTTAGAACTTGAATGCACCTCGTAAGGCAAAAATTATTGACATTCAATATCTTTATTATTCATGTATACATATCTATTTCTCAACAAAGTCACCCCGGCGATGAACACATGTCTCCCAACGAGGGAACAGTTTTTTCATACCATCACTGTAGAATGTTTGTTGACGGAGCCACATTCTCACCTCTCCTTGCACCGCTTCATCACTATCACACATAATTTCTCTGAGGTGTTATTTATGTTTTGGGAACAGATGAAAATGGGATGGAGATAAGTCGGGACTATATGGAGGATGACTGATGACAGTGAACCGAAGGCATCGCACTGCTGCAGATGCTCCAGCCCTCGCGTGTGTTCTGCCATTGTCTTGCTGAAGGAGACGGTTGTCCAAGTGCGGAGAAACGTCTCGAACTTGAAATGCGATTACAGCACGCTACCTCTCACGTACCGACATAGTTACGTTAGACATCGCAATATTAGAGATACGATTGGGAACCCTTTAGCGGCAGAATGCTGCATATATGTAGTAGAATTGAAGAATAAAGATGTAGAATGTTTTATTTAAAAAGCTTCAAGAGTTTTTACACACAAAAATCAGAGGCATTACTTTTAAGCACGCCTTCGTATCTATTACGACAGGCTTCGGTCGCTGACCATCCTTACCGTAGAAGAATTACTGTCATATCACATGTCATACATCTCTTCATATACTATAACTTTGATCAGATTCTTCGTATGTGTGTGACATGTGTTGTTGATTGAAATTTTTCTACCATAAGGACGGACAATGAACGGAACCGGTCGTAATATTTGTAGTACAAGAGAGCACTATGCCATGCATTTGTCACGTACACTTCATGTTCTTTAATGTCGGAAGTGCCGAGCATGTCACTTTAAAACGACCTGTTATTCAGAACGTAAATTCACATTATTTAACAAGTAGCTTTCGAACTCCAAATTCAGCGCTAAGGGTAACAAGCTCTGAGATACCACACTTCATCACACTTCTTGAAAAGTGTCCGAAAGAACGCAAAACACGCGGAATCCGCATCTATGATACATTCATTACATGTAGGATAAGGAAGGGATTCCAAATGTCAGCCGTATCGGGATATTACGCGGAATCAGCGCCGACGATTGAAAATGTGTAATAGACCGGGATCTGAACCCGGGATCTCCTGCTCAAGAGGCAGGTGCATTGACTACTATGCCCCAGGTGGCGCAGTGGTTAACAAACCTGCATCGTAGGCAGGATATCCCGGGATCGAATCCCCATCCAGCATATAACTTCATTCGTCGCCGCTCATTCCGCGTAATGTAGCTGACATCAGGAGTCCCTTCCCTTTCCATTCCTTTCTCTCCCCTCCGCTTTCAATTTACACATCATCACACTGCATCCTTTTTACATGTTGCATTCGCTCTGAAAAATATTATATATAGCTGATCATTGTCTCTTACGTGTAGTCGGTAGAGGAGTCGACTGTTCTACAGCGACATCACAATTGACGTAGAGTATGAATATGTATGGAGTAAGCGTTCAGTTGCACAGAATGGAATTTTTGTTGCCAGCAGTCACGTGACTATGGTACGGCGTAAGATTGGCACTGTACATTCTGAATTTCATGTCACTAGTTCAGAGAAATATCGCTCAAAAGTACCACAAATTACACTTTTGTCATAGGAATCTCAATAATGATCGTTCGATATCTGGAATGAACTCAGCCAAAGCTTTTACTAGATAGATGCAAGGATATTTCACATTTTTGTCACAGCTCATGTGTAGTAAACTGTTCCGCTGTAGGAGAAGAAGGGATAGCCACAGCTATTTTTTAGGACCGTTGCCCGCACTGCTGAGACTTTGTTTTAGTAAATTATGCTGTGGTGCCATTGCGAAATGACTTCCTACTGCACCAAAGTGAAAGTGTTCCGAAAGAAACAATTATTGTGGAGCTACGACAGGCAGAAAATTAAGGATTTATCACACCCTGAAATAGTTTATGGACGAAATTCTTCTGTTTTTCTCACCTGTTGCCATATGTTCATTCTCCAGTCGTTATTCTGGAGCTATATTATTAGGGAAATGGAGGGTAAGATGACGACACTAAACTTTCGAATTTTTTTACACTTATGTTTTTGCACCGATTGCCTACATTAGTAATTCAAAGACACCGTTATAGTTTTATTTTCAACTGCTGATTTTATAATTTTTCCAAATATACCACTAATAGAGATTTTTTCAACTTTTTAAAATTGACGTTAAATTCGTCACCTTACTCTGTTTGCGGGTAAGATGACTTAAGTAGCAGGATAAGACAGCGAAGGAAAGCACAAATGAATAAGCATAAAAAATCATTTTATTTTAGGTACAGTAGTTGCATATATATGCTTTACGCTTTGCTTCTGTAGCAGTGAGCCCAGTGTAAGCAGTGAGGGCCCGTCTGCTGACAGCGAGAACAGCATACAAAGTCTCTGATTTTCAACAGTCATTGAAGATTGTACAAAGTTGTTCTCCGAACAGCTCGATATCGTCGTCATCTTCATTGTAATTGACAAGGTATCTGAGGAATCTTCCAAAAAGTGTTCCTTATCACATTTATTTTTCCCTTTATCATTTTTTCCTCTTTTTGGCATTCTGTTTTTCATCCCTTTCTTTTTGGTTTTCTTCTTTTCTTTGGGGTTCTTTTCAGCTTCTTTATTTTGTAAAGCTCAGTTGACAGGCCTGCTTGTGATGTGGAATGAGGGCAATTTCTTCCTCTGTTTCCTTTCTTTTCTTGCAGCATCAGGTAAAGGAGGCAGGGCAAAGTAGGACGATACTGCAAAAGGTGGTCCAGGCTTTGCAGGTTCATCAGTGTTAACTTCAGGAGCACAAGACGGTCCAGCTAGGCTGCAGAGGCGTCAAATGGTCCAGCTACTTCTTTTTCATCCAGTCTAACCATTGAGGCATTGTATGGTAACTCTGCGTCGTCGTTGACTCAAAGTCAGAATCACTGAGTATTTGGGAATTCAGTGGAACTAATTCAGTTGCTTTAAAGCCGTTTACAGCTGTACGAATTGTGGCCACCTTTCTGTTTGCTACATTAAATAACCCAGCAACGACTTGTAATGGTTATCATTTTTCGTGGATGTCCCATTACGTAATCAATCCCGGCTGTAGGCAGTTTTAAATGGGCCATAAAAATCCGCATCCAGCTGTTGCATATGATTGCTGATATGTGGAGGAAAACCCAGTAAACTAACATGATTTTTTCGACAAATATTGACAGCATTCAATGTAACATGTCATGAATGGTTATCCACCAGTAACATAACTGGGTTTACAGAATTGTTAAGGCTTTCGTGGCCACTTGTTGACAAACTGTCTATTGGCTTCTGTCTCGGGTTCTTCGGCCGACGTTCATCTAATCATTTTACTGACGTTTCGCCAGCACGAGTGGCTGGCATTGTCAAAGCTTCACCCTCCATTGCCGCTGGTGAAGTGGGTCTCCCTTGCTTGACCTTGCATTGTTTATGAAATGCTGTACCCCAGGATAAAGGTTTCAGCGTTCATCCACCCAGATTCATTACACACACTTACAGAATCGGGCGTTGAATTGTTCATAAAGTGCTGCTGTATCTGCACCCTGGTGAATATGAAGAAAGGTGCGTCACAATGACCAACAGCATTGAAACTGCGTGCTACACTAACGTTCACATCCCTTTCAGAAGAACAAAATTTGATAACCCTACGATTTCGTTTTCGGCTTAAGACACTCAAATTTTGAGTGGGAGCAGTTGGGCAGCCAGTCTCATCTGCATTAAAAATTTGATGAGGCCCATACTTCTTCTCAGCTTGAATCTCTGAGTACAGATTAAAGAACGCTTCAACGCTAATTTTGTTAAAAGCTGCCAGTCTGGCTGCAGACGTAGCTACTTGTTTTCTGAGGGAAAAGTTGAATTTGGCCTTAAAGCACTGGATGAAGTGTTTAGCCACTTTCTTTTTTTCTTTGTTGAAGCGGTGTGGAATCTGCAGTGTATCAGCGTAGTCAAAGGTGAGTTTTGCAGACTGTTCCCTTGTTACACCGAAAACCCTTTTGTCCATGTCCTGGACATATTCACTGAGGTTTTCCAGCTGCTCATCAGCGTAGATACATCGAAACCGTTCGGCGCTGGTCAGAATAATCTGAAAAATAAATAAAATTTAATTTTTTCGAACTTGATAAAATAATTTAAGGCCATTATACAGGGTGATTCAAAAAGAATACCACAACTTTAAAAATGTTTATTTAATGAAAGAAACATAATATAACCTTCTGTTATACATCATTACAAAGGGTATTTAAAAAGGTTTTTTTTTCACTCAAAAACAAGTTCAGAGATGTTCAATATGGCCCCCTCCAGACACACGAGCAATATCAACCCGATACTCCAACTCGTTCCACACTCTCTGTAGCATATCAGGAGTAACAGTTTGGATAGCTGCTGTTATTTCTCGTTTCAAATCATCAATGGTGGCTGGGAGAGGTGGCCGAAACACCATATCCTTAACATACCCCCATAAGAAAAAATCGCAGGGGGTAAGATCAGGGCTTCTTGGAGGCCAGTGATGAAGTGCTCTGTCACGGGCTGCCTGGCGGCCGATCCATCGCCTCGGGGAGTTGACGTTCAGGTAGTTACGGACAGATAAGTGCCAATGTGGTGGCGCTCCATCCTGCTGAAATATGAATTGTTGTGCTTCTTGTTCGAGCTGAGGGAACAGCCAATTCTCTAACATTTCCAGATACTGTAGTCCAGTTACAGTAGCACCTTCGAAGAAAAAGGGACCAAAAACTTTATTGGCTGAAATGGCACAGAAAACGTTCACCTTAGGCGAGTCACGTTCATACTGGGTTGTTTCCCGCGGATTCTCAGTGCCCCATATACAGATATTGTGACGGTTGACTTTCCCGTTAGTGTGGAAAGTTGCTTCATCACTAAACACAATCTTTGAAACGAAAGATTCATCTGTTTCCATTTGAGCAAGGATAAAATCACAGAAATCGATTCTTTTAATCTTATCAGCTGCAGACAGTGCTTGAACCAATTTCAGACGATAAGGTTTCATAACTAACCTTTTTCGTAGGACTCTCCATACAGTTGATTGTGGAATTTGCAGCTCTCTGCTAGCTCTGCGAGTCGATTTTCCTGGGCTGCGAACAAATGCTTGCTGGATGCGTGCTACATTTTCATCACTCGTTCTTGGCCGTCCAGAACTTTTCCCTTTGCACAAACACCCATTCTCTGTAAACTGTTTATACCAACGTTTAATACACCACCTATCAGGAGGTTTAGCACCATACTTCGTTCGAAATGCACGCTGAACAACTGTCGTCGATTCACTTTTGCCGTACTCAATAACACAAAAAGCTTTCTGTTGAGCGGTCGCCATCTTAGCATCAACTGACGCTGACGCCTAGTCAACAGCGCCTCAAGCGAACAAATGTACAACTAAATGAAACTTTATAGCTCCCTTAATTCGCCGACAGATAGTGCTTAGCTCTGCCTTTTGTCGTTGCAGAGTTTTAAATTCCTAAAGTTGTGGTATTCTTTTTGAATCACCCTGTATTTAGTTCCTGTGGGGCCTCCAACTTAAAACTGAGGTATTACATCTAAAAATTCTTACTTCTTTCGTGTATTTCTTAGCGGAGCGCCACAGTGTAGCTTCTGGAAGAGTGTATGTTTTCGCAGCTGGGTACACTGCTGCACCATTCTGTACCTCCTGCACAGCTAGGGTCATACATTTCTCAGACAATACATTTCTGTGGACATTGCTATCTACTCGTTTTTCTTTTTTATTTGTTACCCAAGCTCAGTACTGCAAATGAAATTGGAAAGATTATAAAAAAAATTTACGAAACTTTCGGACTAGATGATGAATTTGTCATCTTGTCTGCCAAGTACATTCCTCAAACTTACACTAAGCGGCCATTTTTCCCCCTCTGGGTGGAGGGGGGCTGACAGCAGTTTGATACGTTACTCTACAGCCGAGAGAAGACTTAAACAATGGTAAGATAGCAAACATCGTAAAAAGGGCGATAAAACGGTGACTTTGTGAATAACAGTAAAATGGCGGAAAGTTCCGGAATTTAAAACATAAAAACACGGCGTTGACGATACGGATGAAGACACACAATAAGTAGACAGTCACAAGTCAAAAACACGGCCACAGAGTGGTGTCTGTTCGCAACACTGACAGGGGACGCAAGCGGCCATTTATAATCTAAACGTAAAAACAACAGTGCACTAAATTTTCTTTGGAGATTGCTATATACCTTAAAGAAACAGCGTAGTTTTTAGTGTACGAAACCACTGAAACCAGGACAGAGAAACTTATCATGTGTAGTCTAGATGTTATTTCGATGCATTGAAATATTGCAATGAACATGCCTATAAACACAAATGATGGTGTCTCACGGCTAAATGGTGGCGGTTACTTTTAGTTCCTGCTGTAGCACACGTGAAGCACTACCATCTAGCAGGGCAAGTCTTTCAAGTGGCACTCTCTTTCAGCAGTCCCATTAAATTAACGATTCGCCACGTTACAAGGGAAGGCCACGATGTTGGAATCACGGGTTTACTTCAAACGTTGTACATCTTTCTTACGCTATCAAAACAACTAATAATTTGCGCTACTCTGGCAATTCCAAGAAAGCATGGTATGGTGGTCAAATGGTAGCCGGCATGGTACCTCAGCATGTGACGTCCGCTAAAAAAAAATAAAAAAAAAAATCGTTCGCTGTTTGCAAGCGGGTCGTGGCCGATATGATGGTTCGAATTCCACATACCATTTATTTTTTTAATCTATAATTTTTTCATCACTGGTCGCATTAATTAATCCATGTGACATTTGAGAGGTAATATAATGAAAAAAAACCTCGTGCACTTTCTTGAAGTTGTAGTGAATTTCATGTTATTTGACTATTTACTATTTGTAATTCAATTTTTAAGGACGATGTACGGGCTTGGAAAGCCCAAGTGAAACCTCAATAAATAAAGTTATGAGTGACGTTATTCATAATCAGTAACATACTTAAGTCACAATGTGGCAGGAAACAAGAGTAATGTACAATTACTCGTCGGATGTGCTCTCGACATCTCACGTTGGAGGATGGTATTTGTCGTACAGACATGGAAAACATAAATTGAAACGTCATGCAAATACATGTGGATTTTGTTCATTGTATCACCTCTCAAATGCCATATAAATTATATAATGTTACGAGTGGTGAAAAAAAACAGAGATTTAAAATAAAGTAAATGATATGCGAGATTCGAACCACCTCATCGTCCACAAACCACAAGACCTCTTCGACTTCTTACGAGTAGCGATTCCGCACATGTACATCGCTTACATAACCGAAGCGTCAAACTTCTCTTGCGATTTTTTCGGAATTGTCAGAGTAGTGCACCTTACTACTTGCGAATTAAGTTCCTTTAATGGCCTACTAAAGGCGTCTATCCGGCCCAAAAAAATACAACGAACATTAAAGAACAAAATGAGATCAACCGGAAAAAGGGGAGTAACGTCTTTGATCCATAATCAAAACGTCTTCAGTCCCGGGTTCGAATACCGCCGCTCTTAAATTCTGATTAATAATCAGCATTGGCAGCCGAAGACTTCCGGCGTAAGAAGTCACCCCTCATTCTGCCAATGGCCTTGTCAAAGAGAGCGCAGGCGGACAGAGGCTCAGGGCGCTCTCTTGTACTAGGGATGGGAAACTGCCCCTAAAGGCGGAAGAATCAGTAATAATCAACGGCACGAGGTTTCAGAAGGCAAAGGAAACCACTCGCTTAAAGAAAGGTAACGTGTATTCACAGGACATGTGGCCTATAATTGAAGAAGAGTCATGATGATCTCTCCATTGGCAAAAGATTCCTGAATAGTCCCTCATTCGGATCTCCGGAAGGGGACTGCCAATGGGGTGGTTACCATGAGAAAAAGATTGAATAAACAACGGAAGAACAACATTCTACGAGCCGGGGCGTGGAATGTCAGAAGCGTCAAAGTGGTAAGGAAACTAGAAAATCTGAAAAGGGAAATGCAGAGGCTCAATCTAGATATAGTAGGGGTCAGTGAACTGAAGTGGAATGAACACAAGGATTTCTGGTCAGATGAGTATAGGGTATTATCAACAGCAGCAGAAAATGGTATAACGGGAGTAGGATTCGTTATGAATAGGAGGGTAGGGCAGAGAGCGTGTTACTGTGAACAGTTCAGTGATAAGGTGGTTCTTATCAGAATCGACAGCAATCCAGCACTGACAACGATATTTCAGGTACATATGGCGACGCCGCAAGCTGAAGATGAAGACATAGAGAAAGTGAATGAGGATATTGAAAGGGTAATACAGTATGTAAGGGGTTATGAAAATCTAATAGCCATGGGAGACTGTAATGCAGTTGTAGGGGAAGGAGAAGAAGAAAAGGTCACAGGGGAATATGGGCTTGGGACAAGAAATCAGAGAGGAGAAAGACTAATTGAGTAATGTAACAAGTTTCAGCTAGTAATAGCGAATACTCTGTTCAGGAATCACAAGAGGACGTATACTTGAAAAAGGCCGGGTGACACGGGAAGATTTCAGTTAATTACATCATGGTCAGACAGAGATTTCGAAATCAGATACTGAATTGTAAGGCTTACCCAGGAGCAGACGTAAGACTCAGATCATAATATAGTAGTGATGAAGAGTAGGCTGAAGTTCAAGACATTAGTCAGGAGGAATCAATACGCAAAGAAGTGGGATACGGAAGTACTAAGGAATAACGAGATACGATTGAAGTTATCTAAGGATATAGATACAGCAATAAGGAATAACGTAGTAGGCAGTACAGTTGAAGAGGAATGGACATCTCTAAAAAGGGCCATCACAGAAGCTGCGAAGGAAAACATAGGTACAACGAAAGTATCTGCGAAGAAAATAATGGGTAACAGAATTTCTTCAATAGATCGATGAAAGGAGGAAGTACATAAAGAAACAGAGGAATAGCGAAATACAAGCCGCTGAGGGATCAAATAAATAGAAAGTGTAGCAAAGCTAAGACGAAATGGCTGCAGGAAAGATGTGAAGACATCGAAAAAGAAATGCTTGTCGGAAGGACAGACTCAGCATACAGGAAAATCAAAACAACCTTCGGTGACATTAAAAGCAAGGGTGATAACATTGACAATGCAACGGGTATTCCACTGTTAAATGCAGAGGAGAGAGCGGGTAGGTGGAAAGAATACATTGAAAGCATCTATGAGGCGGAAGATTTCTCTGATGTGATAGTAGAACAAGCAGGATTCGGTTTACAAGAGATAGGGGATCCAGTATTAGAATCAGAATTTAAAAGAGCTTTGGAGGACTTAAGATCAAATAAGGCAGAAGGGATGGATAACATTCCATCAGAATTTCTAAAATGATTGGGGGAAGTGGCAACAAAACGACTATTCACGTTGGTGTGTAGAATGTATGAGTCTGGCGACATACCATCTGACTTTCGGAAAAGTGTCATCCACACAATTCCGAAGACGGCAAGAGCTGACAAGTGCGAGCATTATCGCACAAAAAAAAATGGTTCAAATGGCTCTGAGCACTATGGGACTTAACATCTGCGGTCATCAGTCCCCTAGAACTTAGAACTACTTAAACCTAAGTAACCTAAGGACATCACACACATCCATGCCCGAGGCAGGATTCGAACCTGCGACCATAGCAGTCGCGCGGTTCCGGACTGAGCGCCTAGAACCGCATTATCGCACAGTCAGCTTAACAGCTCACGCACTCAAGTTGCTTACAAGAATAATACACAGAAGAAGAATGGAAAAGAAAATTGAGAATGTGTTAGATGACGATCAGTTTGGCTTTCGGAAGGGTAAAGGCACGAGAGAGGCAACTCTGACGATGCGGTTAAAATGGAAGCAAGACTAAAGCAAAATGAAGACATGTACAGGATTTGCCAACCTGAAAGAGCGTTCGACACTGTAAAGTCGAGCAAGATGTTAGAAATTCTGAGAAAAGTAGGGGTAAGCAATAGCGAGGGACGAGTAATATACAATACGTACAACAGCCAAGAGGGAATAATAAGGGTGGAAGAAGGAAGTGCTCGTATTAGAAAGAGTGTATAACACGGATATAGCCTTTCGCCCCTACTACTCAATCTGTACATCGAGGAAGCAATGATGGATGTGGTGTCACCTCCAGACACCACACTTGCTAGGTGGTAGCCTTTAAATCGGCCGCGCTCCCTTAGTATACGTCGGACACGCGCGTCGTCACTGTCAGTGATTGCAGACCGAGCGCTGCCACACAGCAGGTCTAGTCTAGAGAGACTCCCTAGCACTCGCCCCAGTTGTGCAGCCGACTTTGCTAGCGATGGTTCACTGACTAAATACACTCTCATTTGCAGAGACAACAGTTTAGCCTAGCCTTCTGCTACGTCATTTGCTACGACCTAGCAAGGCGCCATATTCAGTTACTATTGATATTGATATTGTGAATCATGTACCGTCAAGAGCGACGTTCATCATTAATGGATTAAAGTTAAGTATCCCACCAGCTACGTCCGCTTTCTAAATTCTAATTCCTTGTCATGTTCCAGACCTCACGTCAGTATAGTTCTTCCCTCCTCACGCCAGCCTGCGTGAGCTAAAACGCGTGCATTTCAGCCTCCTCTAGTAACACGGAGTTGGCTCTTCTGTCAACACCGCAATGGAAATAAAAGAAAGGTTCAAGAATGGAATTAAAATTCAAGGTGGAAGGATATCAATGATACGATTCGCTGATGACATTGCAATCCTGAGTCAACGTGAAGAGGTATTACATAATCTGCTGAACGGAATGAACAGTCTAATGAGTACAGAGTATGGACTGAGAGTAAATCGAAGGAAGACGAAGGTAATGAGAAGCAGTAGAAATGAGAATAGCGAGAAACTTAACATCAGTATTGATGGTCACGAAGTAGATGAAGTTAAGGAATTCTGCTACCTAGGGGGTAAAATAACCAGTGACGAACGGAGTGAGGAGGATATCAAAAGCAGAAAGGGCATTCATGGCCAAGAGAAGTCTACTAATATCAAATATCGGCCTTAATTTGAGAAAGAAATTTCTGAGAATGTACGTCTTGAGTACAGCATTGCATGGTAGTGAAACATGAACTGTGGGAAAACCGGAACAGAAGAGAATCGAAGCATTTGAGATGTGGTGCTTTAGATGAATGTTGAAAATTAGGTGGATTGATAAGGTAAGGAATGAGGGGGTTCTGCGCAGAATCGGAGAGGAAAGGAATATGTGGAAAACACTGATAGGGAGAAGGGACAGGATGATAGGACATCTGTTAAGACATGAGGGAATGACTTCCATGGTACTAGAGGGAACTGTAGAGGGCAAAAACTGTAGAGGAAGACAGAGATTGGAATACATCCAGCAAATAATTGAGGACGTATTTTGCAAGTGCTACTCTGAGATACAGGATAGAGTAGCATGGAGAGCTGCATCAAACCAGTCTCAGGACTGAAGACCACAACTACATCAGCAACAACTCTGAGATCGATGAAGAGGTTAGCACAGGAGAGGAATTCGTGGCGGGTCTTATCTAACCAATCAGAAGACTGATGAGAAAAAAAAATGCATAGTTTGAACGTGGTGGCCTCTCCTTATTACACTCCTCGTCATATTACCCTCTCTTCCCCTATTCAGTCTCTATGACGGTTTTCCTGGTACTACAGTTACTTTAAAACAACCAGAATTATATAATTGTGATGTAATGACTCAGACTGTCATGGTAAATTTTATCTGCAAACAAATATTACGTGAAATACTCCCACAATGACGATTTATCTTAAATCTGTGTCTTAAATATAGTGTATTTCAGGTCGACAAATCCTATGAATGTGTCTTGATGTTTCTTTAGTCTTGCTTCCATTATAAACCACAACGTCAGAATTGCCTCTATCGTGTCTTTACCTTTCCTAAAGTAAAATAAATATGTATTACACTGCACCTCAATATTTTAAGCAATTTTGTGGTTTGATAATTGTAACTACGCCTTTCGGTGCTTACCTGTAAAGGGTAAATATTCCTCTTTCGATGTATTTCGATGGGCATCTAAGGCAACGAACATTACTCACCACTGCCATTAATAATAAATATATGTACAAAAACAGAATAAATAAGTGCATGATTGAAGTTTCAATCTTAGCGCAAAATGTAAAGTGCATAGTCGTAAGTCACGTCACAATTTCTGTTTGACATCTACGGAATGTTTAGTATGCTGTGCTCACTTCACAGATATTCCTGCTCTATGGAGGTTGCCGATTACGGCTCCAAAGAACTGTAGCAATATCACCACTCTGGCTTGGGCCGACAGGCCAATTTCCCTACAACGACGCTTGCTTCGTCACCGCTTATGGAATGCCTTCAAAAAAACTAATTAATTCGTAAGCATCATAGCTTGCGACTTACATTCGCTCGCAGGCGTGGCCTCCTCTTTTTTTCCACTACAGAACCCAAACCGCAAGATGACAGAATGTCGCATAAACACGTTTACTTCTTGTCCAAAGAGCTTTAGGAAGAGACACTACTACTGACATTACAAACATACTTTGGTCCTGAGAAGTCATAGTACCGTGATTTACGACACAGTTTCAAATGTTGCCCTGAATATGATGAGAAAGAATCTGACTAAATTTAAAAGTGCAGATATTAATATTATATAACTCGTGAATTTAGAAAACAATGTCAAAAGTGAATGACTCCTGAGCTGACGCTTTTCGAGTTCTGGAAATTCATACTTCCGTTATAAAATTTCATTGTACTGGCTGGCTTCCGTTGCTTAGAGTAAAATGTGTTTATAAAATTTCTCTAAATCTTTCTCCTGCAAAATATAGTTGACGTTAACATGCTTTGCTCTTATGAGTCAGTGCTCATTTATCTGTTCCAATCATAGACAGTTTGACTTATAATCGTTTGCAGCCGCAGCTTTACAAACAGAAAAGTTTCGTTGCACATGCCTGGCCCATATCCTGACAGGTGATTCAGCCTCGTCATCCGCTTTCTCTATTAAAAGTCAAGAAACTCCATGTGCTTTTACTAACATTTTGGGACAAGCAGGACACATTCCGCTGCCTCGCGCAATCGACTAACAATCTGCCTTTCTTCTATAATATCCCTCAGTGAAGGGTCATCACAGCACTTTTCAAGAGTTAACGATCAATAATACATTAGAATGGTTCATTAGAGCTCTCATAAACATTTTCCAGGGTGTTAAGGATCAGAAAAGTTTCAGATCGTATGTTAGAGTATGCAACTCTTTTTCTTTTATTTCGCGGAGACTCGTGTGATAATAGGGGAACCGTAAAAATGTTACAGTCATTTAACATGTTTGGTGGGCTGCCTCTAATTCACTGCCATTTCAAATTATGTATGACGTCCTTTAATATTCATCCATGTACTGAAATTGGATTAACACGTCCCACAACATACATGTAGTAACCTTTTTTGCTCTGGCCTTCTTTAATAAAGCTAAAATTAAAAAAATATGCATTTTTTTATTGATGGGCTAACTGATAAACTTCCTCGGAACAAAGGTCACTTCAAGAAAGCAAAAGTCTCCTACATTATTTACGGATATACGAAACGCCAGTGTGCGTGCGTATCATATGCAGATTGCTAGTTAGAATTATTATATTGCAATGCGATTCCCATTTCGACAAATGACAAAACATGAACACTTTATTATAACAATTCTTAAAAGATGGAGATCGTTACGTAACTCCAACTCTATTGATCAGCCGATGGACACATACTCTAAGACAAGATGATCAATATTAAGAAAATTATGATATACCAAGTTCGTGCTGCCAATTCTCGTGCGTAGAGCCCTGTAGTTAGCGAAAAAGCATGTTTACAGGTATTGGCGAGTCGACAACTAAAGATAATATGCAAATTTTAACGACAGTTTCGAATTCAGTGGCATTAAACTATTGCAGTTTAACTCATTTAATATACGCAACATTTTGTACGTTGAGCAGTGGAATCGAGGAGCAACCAAAATCAATTATAGAATCACTTAAGAAGCGATAGGCGCTGAGGTACAGCGTATCAAGTGAAAACATTACCACGATCAAGAATTTGCAAGTACCTTAGTACTTTTGGTAACAGTCAGCATCCTACGCACCGCTCCTGAAGTCCAAGAATGTATTGTTTACAATCAATTGCGTGTATAATTAAGCAAATTCAGCTTATATGGCAATTATTAGTTCAGTATTCGCAGTATTCATAGCACAAGTACTGCACTAACTACGATGACAGATGACCTGAAATATATCGTGGAAAATAGTGTGGCACGATATCGACACACCTAACCTTTAGCAAAGTATTTGTACTGTTAACTTTGGCAAGCTCCTCTCAAAAATGCAGCAGGTAAATTTTTAAGATGGTTCGCTGATGTAGTTTGAAAGTTACTTGAAAAACAAATATCAGACTGTTGTCTGTCCCTTAGACGTACCATGAGGGTCAGTGCTGGGCCCACTATTGTTCTCCTTGTAGCTCAATGACATCTCGTCTGTTCCGTTCTGTAAATATCATTTTTATGCCAACGATCTGCAGATTGACTGAAATGCCTTATCTGAAAACATCGTCCAGTGAATGACAATCTGTCTTTAGTGTTCAGGTAGGTTCAAAACATGAGAAGCGAAACACGAAAAAATCCCAAGTAATTTTACGAGAGTGTGCTGAGAAGTAACACTTCCGAGTTCTTTATGTGAGAAATATTAACGATTTTTAAACGAAACAAACGTTATTAACATTATACTTCTTTATTCTTCGTGTTTACATATGTGCAGCTATCTGCCGCTAGAGGGTCCCGAATTGTAGCCCGTTACATGACGGCGTGTAACGCAGCTACTTGTATGTCGGTGGGTGCAGTCTCCTTCAGCTTGACCTCAACAAGAGTACTGGTCTGAGGTGCCATTTCTTTTCATAGTAGGAGACCTTTGGTTGTCATCCCAGGAGCAGCGGCACCCTTACTGCACAGCGGAACGTTGGCGATATTCCAAGCCTCGTTTTGTTGCCTTCTTCGTAAACCACTCTGGGGTTACGTTTCAGAGAGATAATGCCCTTCCACAAATGACTAATATTTCTTTGCTTGAAAGACGTTATGTTCACGCCAGTGACTGTCAAACTTTGTATTTCCCCTATTGCAACTTCGGCCTTAAGCCATTATCAAGTGCAGATGTTTTGGCTTTAAGCCATGTCTACTTTATACAAGCTGACACATTTATGTGTCGTTTTCATTTTCTGTTATTTACATTCGTAACGCTGCTAAGTAGTGCGGGCACACATGTCCATGCTCGTACTACTTAGCAGTGTTACCAACGTATATAACTGCTTGTATGAGGGAAAACAGGTGGCCCAACACGTTATTGACTTGCTCAATTTATCAATCTCTTAATCTTGAATAAATCATCCAGTTTTCTGCAATTAACGCAGACCTACAAACCTGCAGCTAGTTTTCTGAATCACTAACAACCCCAAACTGATGTAACGATCAGGTAACACAAAACCACTAATCTACGGTATGTACAAAATCACATATAATAGCTGTAATAAAAGCCAGAGCAAAAGAAAATTTGTCACACTGTTTAAATAACACGTTCGAAATAGCAATAACAACCGATCTTCTTTTTTTTCACCTAAGAGATGGTCAACACACGTGGTAGACACAACTGGACACTCATTACAGGTATTTCACAAAATTCCGAAAGTTCCTGCCATTAACATTCTCGAGGAACTTGGAATTTATATACTCATAGTGTCGGAGTTCCATGCGGCTTTCCGCGGATGATGCTGTAGTATACAGAGAAGTTGCAGCATTAGAAAATTGCAGCGAAATGCCGGAAGATCTGCAGCGGATAGTCACTTGGTGCAGGGAGTAGCAACTGACCCTTAACATAGACAAATGTAATGTGTTGCGACTACATAGAAAGAAGGAGCCTTTATTGTATGATAGCAGAAAAACACTGGTTACTTCTGTAAAATATCTGGGAGTATGCGTACGGAACGACTTGAAGTGGAATGATCATATAAAATTAATTGTTGGTAACGCGGGTGCCAGGTTGAGATTCAATGGGAGAGTCCTTAGAAAATGTAGTCCATCAACAAAGGAGGTGTCTTACAAAACACTCGTTCGACCTATACTTGAGTATTGCTCATCAGTGTGGGATCCGTAGTAAGTCCGGTTGACAGAGGAGATAGGAAAGATCCAAAGAAGAGCGGCGCGTTTCGTCACAGGGTTATTTGGTAAGCGTGATGGCGTTGCGGAGATGTTTAGCAAACTCAAGTGGCAGACTCTGCATGAGAGGCGCTCTGCATCGTGGTGTAGCTTGCTGTCCAGGTTTCGAGAGGGTGCGTTTCTGGATGAGGTATCGAATATATTGCTTCCCCCTACTTATACCTCCCGAGGAGATCATAAATGTAAAATTAGAGAGATTCGTGCGCGTATGAAGTCTTTCGGCAGTCGTTCTTCCCGCGAACCATACGCGACTGGAACAGGAAAGGGAGGTAATGAAAGTGGCACGTAAAGTGCCCTCCGCCACACACCGTTGGGTGGCTTGCGGAGTATAAATGTAAATTTAGATGTAGATATAGAACCATAAGACGTACTGAACGAATAACCGGATCTTAAACTTCAATACTTAAAAAAATGCTGAAATACTTGAAGAAAACGGATAAATACAAAGCACAGTGAACAGTCAAAGCCAGTAGTATCAAGCACACAAGGTAGACAGGCAGAACATTCGCGGAGCTATCATTTGTACTCAGTTGAGTCATGTGAAAAGGTTTCCTACGTAATTATGCCCGCACGACGGAAATTAACAGAATCTGAATGCGGAATGGCAGTTGGAAGTAGGCACATGGAATATTCTACTTCGGAAATCTTCAATGAAATCAATACTTCGAGATTTGCAGTGCAAAGAGCGTGCCGAGAATATAAAATTTCAGGTATTACCTCTCACCACGGACAACGATGTGGCCGACAGCCTTCACTTAACGACCGAGAGCAGAGGCCTTTGCATAGAGTAGCCGGTGCTAACAGACAAGCAACACTGTGTGAAATAACCGCAGAAATCAATGCTTTGTGGGAGTACGACAAACGGATCTATTACGTCCACCCTTGTCGTCAAATACGAAGTGTCTAGGAATCCTTCGTAGTCGGTTCGCTAGACAGTCAAATCAAAGACGTAATGTTAATGTGTTTTATTACAAAATGATCAATTACAGTAGTTAACTTTGTGTTACACAGATCTGTCGCAATCAATGGGCGACATACAAAATAATTAAGCTTCTTCAGTATTAAACAGTTCCAACTCTGTGCTACATAGAGCGTACAAGCTAAACAACGAGCATTGACGTTTCATCCACGTCGCTAGTCTTGAAGCTGCTATTAAACTGGGGCGTAGCCAGTCGGTCGCGGCGCTCATGTCCTCTTCACATAGGAGCCACTGCTGTCGCGTTGTCGTCCTGGAGAGGGGCCGCTCAGCGTGCGATTGGCTGACGACTTGTCATAGTCATCTCTTCTCTATCGGTCCCGACTGCCTTGCCGGCGCTTGACTTTACGCCGTAATAGATCCATTAGAACAGGGCGGCGAAATTCGGCGTTAGTGGGCTATGGCACCAGACACCGAAGTGAGTGCCTTTGCTAACAGCACGACATCGCCTGCAGCGGCTCTCCTGGGCTCGTGACCATATGGGTTGGTCCCTAGATGACTGGATAACCATGGCCTGGTCAGATGAGTTCCCATTTCAGTTGGTAATAGGTGATCGTAGATTTCGAGTTTGGTGCAGTCCTCGCGAAGCTAGGGACCCAAGTTGTTAACAATGCACTGTGCAAACTGGCGGTGGCTCCAAAATGGTGTGGGCTGTCTTTACATGTCAAGGACTGTCTCATGTAGTCTAACTGAACAGATCAGTTACTGTAAATGGTTATGTTCGGCTACCTGGAGATCATCTGCAGCCATTTGTGTATGGAATGTTTATGGATGACAGTGCGTCAGAAGAATATTCTGGACAATTCGAGCGAATCATTTGGCCACCCATATCGCCTGACGTGTATCTCATCCAACATTTGTGGGACATAAACGATAAGTCAGTTTGTAATAAAATCCTGCAATGGCTACTTTTTCGCAATTATGGACGTCTGTAAAGGCAGCATGATTCAGTATTCCTGCAGAAGACTTGCAACGATTTGTTGAGTCCGTGCCACGTCGAGGTTATACACTATGCCGTGAGAAATGGAGGTCCGACATGATATTAGGAGGTACCCCACGACTATTGTCACCTCAGTGTACATATTCTGGAGGAACATGTCAGAGCTTCAGTACAGTACGTACGAGAATACCACAATTTACGAAAAATTATCGAAAATAGAAGTTAACGAAAGCATACATGTCAAATAAAAAACATCTACCCAAACACATACCTATAAATTAACAGCGCCTACTATCGCTATAAACGCAGACTACTACTAAAATACAGCAAAAATAGATACACGCGCAAACAAAAAATGTATGTATCGTCTGTTTGACAGTGCTTACACCTTATCAACATATGTCATCGTAAATGCAAAACTATCAAATTGCTCGCTCAGCAAATTAGTTACTACCTTGATATAGCAAATTCAGAACAACAGTCAAAATACAGTTGTTATAAGTATGTCAACCTATCTACAGACAATATACAATTAAGTACCAATAAGGAGATGGGACCAGAGGATCTAGAGACTTTCAGCGGAAGCATTAGCGAACGATTTACAAGAAGAGGGGAAAGGAATACAGTAGAAGAAGAATGGGTAGCTTTGAGAGATGAAATAGTGGAGGCAGCAGAGGATGAAGTAGGGTCGTAGGGGCGCACTTCGCCCTCCCCCCACCTCCTTCCCCGCCCCCTGGAATCTGGAGTAGAGTGTTCTTATTCATATAATGAGAGGCGTACCATCATTTCTCTGAAATAATAACTTTTGTGTTACCTATAGCCGCGCGGGATTAGCCGAGCGGTCTCGGGCGCTGCAGTCATGGACTGTGCGGCTGGTCCCGGCGGAGGTTCGAGTCCTCCCTCGGGCATGGGTGTGTGTGTTTGTCCGTAGGATAATTTAAGTTAAGTAGTGTGTAAGCTTAGGGACTGATGACCTCAGCAGTTAAGTCCCATAAGATTTCACACACAGTACAGTACAGTTACCTATAAAATTTTGTTCGTATGGCGGGACATGTCTCGAAACTGACCAAGTCATTTATACAGGTTGTCAGGAATACAGATGTAGATATTATGAACATTGGTACCTTAATATGCACCAACGTCAGCGTGTAAGTTGGTTTTGCTCTGCGTCTAAGGCTATTGCTACACTATCACATTTCTTTGGAAAAACTGATATGTCAAATATTCATGTCAAAGAAATTTGGTAGTGTAATAGGGAACTTTCTCAAGTTTCGCCTTTCGTCAAACAAACATGAACAGATCTAGGACCTCGCCGTAGGTATGACCAAAAAAGTCGTTCGTCTTCTGTTCGCTGCAATGTGAAAGCAAAGGCCTGGAGCGTTAGTATTGCTGCAGTTTTTCAGCATCTATAGTGTGTTTGTAAACTTGGCTACAAGGTTTAGTAGCGTGTTCCTTCGACTCTTTTTGAGAACCTTGCTTCAACTCTGATTGGGGGGCGGTGAGGGGGGGGGGGGGGTTAGGACGGGGCACAACGCATGCTATTAATTGTGTGCTGATGGGCAAGAGGGATATGCAGGCGACTTCAAATCCAAACTCACAGCTACAGCCATCCGTCTCTACATCTGGAAACATCCACGCAACTTTTCAGCAAGAGGAGGAGGAGGAAATGCCCTAAACTCTAAAACAATTTTAGCTCTCCATTCTATTTTGTGTGTTTTTGAACACTGGATACCAAATGTTAAAAAGTACTTCATCTCTTTCGTACTTTTTATTAATTTTGTAGTTATTGGAACACTAATGCCGTTAATTAAATTATTCAAAAACGAAAATAGTCCTTACTACCCGTATAGTGTACGAAATATTTATTTACTTTCATATATTCCTCCTTCAGTGATTTATAAATAGCTTCACACGTTACTGGAATTATTTTCTTTGATGTGTGCTGTGGCATTCGAGTGCTGTATTGTAAGCCAGAGTAGCTCTCTTCTGTAGCAAGAAATCGCGCTGTTGTGGGGAGCCTATTTTCCGCACATAAAGCATTTGTGAGTATTTTATTTTGTAACATGAGGAGCCAATTTACTGACAAAATACTGAAATGTACTCTCAAGCGCTCGTAAATACTGTATATAAGGCTTGACGTTCTCCACTTGCAGCTCTCGTAGTAATTTTTGCTGAGCTGAATGGTTTTATTGTCTCGACGTAAAACCTACGACTTCAGTACAGTATGTTTCCTTTTTTCCGTCACTTCTCTTCCAAATTCACAGACAAGCAACTGCAACGCATAGTAACAAATTATTGTTATCCTTCATCTTGAACTTCGTCGAAAAATATGATCTCAGTGTAACACCCCCTTTTAGCATCACGTGAAAGATCTTCGTCATAGATATTTGACGAATATTTGATCACATTTCTTTGTTAAAGTAATACGGTAGTATAATTTCCGGCATAACAGTGTTCCCAGAAACACATTACTTAATGTACTACTGAACGCTTTCTGCACAGTCGTAACTACACCGCGAAGTGGACTATCCTTTTGCCACCACGCATCCCCACTTCAGCATCTGACATGCTGGCCAGGGGGGGAAAACACACTTTAATGAGTTGCTTGTGCCATGCATACTAACAAACCTTAAAACATACGAGAGCTATTTGGAAAGCAAGAAACGATCGGCTGTGAAATAGAAGCCACAGTGAAAATACGGTGAAGCTTTGCACAGATGTGTGCCCATAGCGTCACATCGTTCTTCTGACTTCTGAGCGGACAGTGAGTGCGTAAAGATGCCTAGAAAATAGTGTCTTCCAGCAGAGATGGGTGCCCGCCGGGAGTTTTCGCCTGATTTCAAGCAACTCCACGTAACGTAACTGTCATACATTTACTTCTACATGGCAGTTCTGTACCGCACAACTCAGGGCCAATGAGAACAACAACTTCTGACTTTTTTCAAAGAAGTTCAGTCATCAGTATCCCCCAAGAAGTTAAATATGCTCTGTTCAAAATGATGTGTGTCCACAACGGCAGCTCAGCAGTCTGCAAACCTTGTCCAAAATCAAAAAACAAACCCATTTGGATCTATATGATACTGCGCATGGTGTAATAGCACAATTGTTTGAAATCTGACAAAATAATAAAATGGCGGGCTTTTAAAACAAAGATGCAGTTTTGTCGTACGTTTTTGGTTACGATTTTTCCAATAATTAACGAATGAATTAAAATAAAAAATAGCCAATTACTCCTTGAGGACATGTCCGAGCAGTAATTCAGCCAACTTTCATAGTAGTATCTTTATTTGTGTACCTGGCCGAGCGGTTCTAGGCGCTTCAGTCCGGAACCGCGCGACTGCTACGGTCGCGGGTTCCAACCCTGCCTCGGGCATGGATATGTGTGGTGTCCTTAGGTTGATTAGGTTTAAGTAGTTCTAAGTTCTAGGGGACTGATGACCTCAGATGTTAAGTCCCATAGTGCTCAGAGCCATTTGAACCATTTTTATTTGTGTACCCGTAATCCAAGTTTGAGCTGACGGACTGAATTGCTGGCACTCCGATAAAGATACCTTCCTGAAATTTGGCTGAATTACTCCTTGGGCGTGTCCACAAGGAGTAATAGGCTTTTATTTAATTTTGGGCTTGGTTGGTTGGTTGGGTTGTTTGGAGAAGGAGACCAGACAGCGAGGTCATCAGTCTCATCGGATTAGGGAAGGACGGGGAAGGAAGTCGGCAGTGCCCTTTCAAAGGAACCGTCCCGGCATTTGCCTGGAGTTATTTAGGGAAATCATGGAAAACCTAAATCAGGATGGCCGGACGCGGGAATGAACCATCGTCCTCCCGAATGCGAGTCCAGTGTGTTAGCCATAGCGCCAACTAGCTCGGTTTATTTTATTTTGATTTATTTATGGTCTACTACAAAAAACGTGTCCAAAAAAAATACGACAAAACTGCATCTTTGCTTCAGAAGCCTGCAATTTTATCATGTTTTCAAATTTCAAACAACTGTGCTATTACTCCATGTGCAATATCCTGTAGATTCAGTAATTCATTTTTATTTTTATTTTATGTAAGATCTGCAGATTGCAGGACCTCCGTCATGGACACACCTCATTTTGGCCAAAGCAACTATAACTCTTCGAACAGAGGGGCGAGGGGGGCTTAATAATGAATTAATATCTTTTAAAAAATCAAAAAATGTTGTGCAAGAATCAATAAATAATGCGTAAAAATTTTACGTAGATTGCTTCATTATTTTTTACGGAAAAAATCGTAAAAGTCGCTTATTTCATAGGCTGACTAATGAGAATGGGCTCTTCACAAACACCGGCCGATGTGGCCGAGCGGTTCTAGGCACTTCAGTCTGGAACCGAGTGACCACTACGGTCGCATGTTCGAGTCCTGCCTCGGGCATGGATGTGTGTGATGTCCTTAGGTTAGTTAGGTTTAAATAGTTCTAAGTTCTACATACATGAATTTTTTCATCAGTAGAAACTTTTCTACACGAGCGGGTATACAGAGTAAAAGGCATGTTACTATAAACAAAACTAGGTCTACTTTGGGTCTTCGGGTCGATTCCACAGTGCCAGGTCTTGTAGGCGGTGACATCTCGGTCGGCAAAAGATTCTAATCCAGGTAGCGATGCGTTCTCACAGCGGACAATTGCGAGTGTAAACCAAGGTCACGCGCTCGCTATATAAGCGGGCAGTGCACGCTAGCGGAACCATCACGCTGTGAGCTCTATCTGCAATAGCATTGAAGCACTATGCCTCGTCGACGTGTCTATCGTTATCGCTGCCACCGCATGCCAGTTTGCAAACACATAATTAGCTTGGAAAATAAACTTGGAGCAAATGACACTGCACACTCTGTTATTGTTAATGGACCCATTTTTTCCGTGGATGTCGAGTTAATTTTTCCCTCGATGTCCCAACTGGAGCAGCTGGCAGTGGGTGGTTTACACTCGCAATTTTGCCTGTAGAGGGCTCAGATGTTAAGTCCCATAGTGCTCAGAGCGCCGATCGGAGTGGCTGAGCGATTATTGGCGCTACAGTCTGGAACCGCGCGACCGCTACGGTTGCAGGTTCAAGTCCTGCCTCGGGCATGGATGTGTGTGGTGTCCTTAGGTTGATTAGGTTTAAGTAGTTCTAAGTTCTAGGGGACTGATGACCTCAACAGTTAAGTCCCACAGTGCTCAGAACCATTTGAACCATTTTAGTGCTCAGAGCCATATGAACCCTCAACAAACAGGTCAACAGTTCCGCCATTGTTCAATAACAGCAAAAAAGAATAAGAATATCAATGAAACGAGAGTTGTGGTCAAGGAAATACGGCGGTACCGAGTCCTCGTAAACGGTATACTTGCGATACAGGGAGGCGTCCTAGGTGTCACGGTTAGCGTGTACCGGAGCCGTCCCGCGGCAGTGGCGCATTACGGGGGACCTGTTGCTGGTTCGTCAGCGGGCCGGGCGGCGCTGGCAACCAACCGCCTGGACAGCGTCGCAGACGGCGGGCCACGTGTTCCAGAGGGCTGCAGATGAAAGCCGCCGCCGGGCGCGCCGCTCAGCACTCCAGATACCGCGGCTCCAGCTGCTCCAGCCCGCTGGAGGCGGAGGAGGCCGCGCCGTCACAAAGGCGCCACTCGTAAACCTGGGGCCTGCCGGGCCACCAGCCGCCTGTGTTATTCTTTTTCTGCACCTCCTCCCCCTGCTTCTGCGACGCAATTCGGAAAGCCATCTGGAATCGCTTTCTCGCACTGAGCGAGGGCTGCTGCTGCGGACGTTCAACAAAGTTTGTGCAGCTACACAGGGGCCGCCCGCGCAAATGGGTCTTTTTTATTGGCTGCCGCTATTGTGCAATCGCTGGGTACTAAAGAGCGTGAAGAGTGTATTCGCTCTTGTATTTCCCCTTTAGTCGAATCAAACGTCAGGATTTACCGAAGTTCAGTTGCTTGTTGAGGCTGTGGTTTGCTTTGTACGTCTTACTCCGACATGCGAAGAGGCGGAAAAGAAGCGTCTCTGAAGACGGAAAGAAAACTACTTGTCTGAGCTGAAAAGGTCCACTCTTGCATTTCCGAAGGGCCTTCGCCACTGTACCAAATATGCTATCGTGCAGAGTACCTTCGCAGTATGCGACTGCCTCTACTACCATACTCGACAGCGTGTGTTCAACGAAGATAAGGATAGTGTCGGGTGTGCCATGGGAAAGCGTGATGACACCTCTATCGATTTCAGTATACGTACACGGCTTATCACATTGAGTCGGCAGCGGTTTTGTGTTGTACCCAAACGATGCTGTTGTCTCACAATTCATATCGTCGTTGGACGATGGTGGGAAAGTGCTGAAGGACTCGGGCAGAATTCCCGCTTAGTTTGATGAGTGATAGGTCTCTTTAAACGTAAGTAATTGCAGGATGGTACCTAAGGCACGGAGGAAGGAACGGATAGTGTCCAAGTGAGGAATCTGTAGTGCATATCTTGAGTACATCTAAATATGTCAAGGGATAGTACTAAAAAGCAGTATGTAATGTGTGCAGTATTAGGGAAGCGGAATGGAGGATTAAATTTGTTGTAAGGGTAAGCCTAGGGACCGATGACCTCCGCAGTTTGGTCCCATAGTCCTTGCCACAAATTACAATTTTTTACACACAAAAAAAAAAAGTCTCAACACGAGAAGGAGTTTTGTGATATAAACGAAAGTTGGTACACGTGATTTTTCATCTGAAAGGTGTCCACTCACATTTCGTGCCAGTCTCGTACGAGTGGCGCCAGTAGCACCACTGTGAGAATACAAATAAGATTCGCTTTAAATACACTTTGTAACGGTCGTGAGCGGTACTTACCTTTGAGATTGGACGTAGTGACTTCATGTTAGTCAAGAATGCCTTTAAAGCGACAAAGATGCCATTATCATCACCTCACAACGAGGTCGTTTAATAGGGCTACGAGAAGCTGGATGTTCATTCAACAATTTTGCAGAATGGCAGGAATGTAGCCACTGTACGTGACTGCTGACAGCGGTGCTCACAAGACTGTACGGTCGCAAGAACACCGGCTTCCGGACGCCCACGTGGCGCTACCCTGAGGGAAAACCATCGTGTTAGGCGTACGGCTCTGAGGCATCGTACTGCATCTGCAGCAGCAATTTGAGCAGCAGTTGGCACCACAATGACATAACAAACTGCTACAAATCGGTTACTTCGAGAACAGCTCCGAACCAGACACCCTGTAGAGGGCATTCCACTGACCCCAAGCCACCGCCATTTGTGACTTTGGTGGTATCAAGCGAGCAATCATTGGACGCCAGGGTGAGCTATATTGTGTTTTCTGATGAAAGTTCGTTCTGCGTCGGTACCGGCGTTGGCAGTGTGTTGGTTAGAATGAGGCCAGTGCAGTGCCTGCAAGCAACCTGTCTACATGCTAGACAACTGGACCATCACCTGATATTCTGAAACTTCCTAGCAGATTAAAACTGTGTGCCGGACCGAGACTCGAACTCGGGACCTTTACCTTTCGCGGGCTAGTGCTCTACCAACTGAGCTACCCAAGCACGACTCACGCCCCGTCCCCACAGTTTTACTTCTGCCAGTACCTCGTCTCCTACCTTCCAAACTTTACAGAAGCTCTCCTGCGAACCTTGCAGAACTAGCACTCCTGAAAGAAAGGATACTGCGGAGAGGTAGAGCACTTGTCCGCGAAAGGCAAAGGTCCCGGGTTCGAGTCTCGGTCCGGCACACAGTTTTAATCTGCCAGAAGTTTCATATCAGCGCACACTCCGCTGCAGAGTGAAAATCTCAACTTGAAATTCTGGTCTATGGTGCGATTTCGTATGACAGCAGTAGCGCTCTCGTGGTTATCCCATGCATCCTGACTGCAAATTTGTATTGTGGTCTGGTGTTTCAATCTCTTGTGCTGCCATTCATGAACAGCATCAAAGATGGTGTTTCCCAACAGGACAACGCTGGGCTACATACCGCTCCACAGAGTGTTGACGTTGCCTTGGCCTGCTCGATCATCACATCTGTCGTCGATCGAGCACATTTTGTACATAGCACATACTGGGCGTAGCGGGACGACAACTGCAGCGTCATCCACATACAGTATTAACCGTCTCAGTACTGAGCGACAGAGTGCAACAGGCATGGAACTCCATTCCACAAACTGACATCCGGCACCTGTAAAACACAAAGCATTCAAGGTTGTGGAGGTTACACAGGATATTAATGTTCCAGCATTTCTCATCTGCAATCGCTCATCTCGCATGTACATTAACCTGTGATTTTGCAGTCTTGATTACTTAAATATGTTATCTATACAAATTTATTCTCGTAATTTCGTTACTCTACATTAATTGTATTTTGGTGCTGAAGTGTTTTTCCTGTCAGTGTAGTTTTAAATGGGAAATATCGGAAGAAAGGAAACGTTGTTTCTGCAAAACACTGCAGGGTAAATTTAGAGAACCTGTATTCGAGGAGGTTTGTGCGACCATTCTGCTGCCCCGTCACATATATCTCGAGTAGGTATCTTGAGCATAAAGTAACAGATCAGGGAGCATACACAAGTGAACTGGCAGTCATTATTACTTTGTACAATAGAAGGACCCACCGCCACGTACTGTATAGAAGCTAGCGTATTGTACGTGTCTATGTAAATTGTCTTTAAGACCTCTGTGTGTTCCTTCAACTCAGTATCAAATGTTAACGTTTTAGGTTAGGGATAACCATGACCCATACAATGCTTGTTGGAATACTCGGATGTCACTTTTATTTAACAGCTCCCAACTTATTCGGAGTGTTATACGTACTCCGTTTCGTAAGAAATATCTGGACACCCTTACGTAATGTGGAATTGGCCGCTAGGTGTCACGGGCGGCGGACCCGCCAGTACAAAACAGTGTCGGAGGTCTTGCGTTGTCACTGGAAAAGCAGTAATAGTAGAGTGGTTCGGTCAGGAGTGCTCAGTGACCTCGAAGGTGGACACTGTAACAAATACCTCATGGACGTTTCAACCCTTCTAAAGCTCGTTCACGGTAAACAGATCCGTCACATTTCTAAAACGCTTCTACTGAATCAAGTCTTACAGGACAAAAGTCTCTATACACTACGACTGTTTTGGGGTCTCAGCCCCATCATCAGGTCTATCTGAAATCTAGCAATAGTAGGACGTCATGTCTATGCCCAAACATCTAGTTAGGTTAGGTTAGGTTAGGTTAGGTTAGGTTAGGGGCAAACAAGTACCGTAGCTGGTGTAACACCCTAAATATAGAACCCATAATGACCACCCTTTTGTTGCAAAAGAAATAGCAAAATTAGTCACCCTGACAGTGACGGCAGGTACTGAAAATAAAATTTACGCTCTTATCAGTTTGATTAGCAGGAATGTTATATAAATACTAATTATTATCATAAAGAAAGAGCTGAATGAAAGAATACCATGTAGTACGAAACAGAAACTTTAAAGAAATAATTCAAAAATCATTATTTAAAAAGTTTACAGGCCAAACTATTAATCGACCAAAGATAACATTTATCCTAGAAGAGAGTTGTAGCCGCATCGAGCTGTAAGTTCGCTGTGACTACAGTGCAACTCGGCAATGGAGATGTTAACTTCTCTTGTATTCTGCAACAGTAGTACGCATGTTAAGCGCTGCTAGATTGTTTTAAAACTGTCTTGAAGTTTAAAGTTTTACGATATAGCCCGGAAATATTAGTCAGAAGTTGGACTAAAGTAGTATCATCTTTACCGTTAGACAAATAAGGGCATTTTGACGTATGTAACAGGAAAGTGAATCGTGTGATTACTGATTTGTGATGGGACTTAGCCTTCGTGGTACTTAACAGTCACGAACATCAAAGGACACAGAAAGAGACTGATCGCCGACATAAACTCGATTATTAGACTTGAGTAGGCCACAACAAAATGCAATACGAAGAGATCACAATTTCGCCGTATTGTCAGCAGTTATTGTCGAAGTCAGGATCACTGATGTTAACGGACATAATTCCCTAAATAACATATTGGTGTGTGTGCTCAGTATAAGGACAAACAATAAACCTTAATTCAACTTTAACTCTCCGTGTCGCCTACATAATTTCATGGATATTTAAAGCGTATTAGTGAAATTAACTGATTAAACTGATAACATAAAAGTGCCAAGTGAATTAGTGATAATTTAAATGTGAAAAGCAATAACTTTACACCAAAATTACGAAGCATTCTGAACTTTGCTCAAGGGTATGTTATGGCTGGACTTACGTCGTGCAGTTGTTGAATACGCGACGTAGCGACGCCTTGACGACGGAATAACAATCAACAACTTAAATATCCTCGCAAAATTCATAATGTGGCCTCAGCTTGGATGATGGAATGATTATTCAAGACACTGTTCGTTAACGTTTGAATAACCATTCTCAAACCGGGCGTAAGAGCTATAGTCAGCAAGTTCGCGTACACTGAATGGTCTGTCTCGAACACGGAAAGGACTTTTGGTTATTCCAGGTCAATGGAGGCATCGCGTTATTGAGTGGTGCAGTCGCTACATTTGTAAGTAAAGAAGATCGACAGACAACGAACACACTTGCACAATTGCTTACATTACAAGTAAGGGCGGCGCACACACTCCGACGTGCTGATCCTACGAGACAGTGATATCATTTTCGGCATGCAGTATCTGAAAGTAACCAAAACACGAGAGGAGTTTTTTTTTTTTTAATTTTATTTTAAGAGTTACAGATTGGCGTTGTCGTGATCGACGGACGCCGTTCCACGTCATCTCGACTGGGACACCCATCACCATCGAGCTGAGAGAGAACAGCGCCAAACTGGACAGTACTAATAGCATCGCAAATTGTGTCCATTTCGACTGTTGGTGATGGGACTGTGACGTGGAAACGTGAAGAAACAACCACTGATAAATCAAGACCAGACACACCACATGTATTGACGGGCAAGGGCCGTTGAGCACTGCGGCTTCTGACTGTAAAACATCACATGGAATCAGCGAAAGGAATCACTCTTGACTTCCAAAGTGCTACCAGAAGCTCCTCATAAGTCACATATTCCTGTAGTCAGCGCTAAACGACGCTTGAGTTGAAGTAAAAAGCGACGTCACAGGTCAGTGGATGACTGCAAGCGCGTGATACGAAGTGATGATTTATGCTACAACCTGTAGCAATCTCATGGAAGGTTTTTGGGTAGGCGAATGCTCAGGACACTTGCCTGCTATCATACGTGGTGAAGAACGGACTAGATGCTGTTACGGTAGAGGGGTGTTTTTCATGGTAAGGACGTTGCCCCTAACTGCATTTATGAAAATGCTATATGCGGAAAGATGTTCTACCGTATCTTCCTTCGCCGTCGGCGTTGTCGTGGTTACCGTCAGGCACCGTTATACCAAGAGGAAAGGCGCGTCGATCTTAGAGCATGAGATATGATGACCTTAAGCCATAGACAACACACAACGGTCACGGTAGCACCTGATTCCAGAATAGCTGCAGTAGTTAAGATCTACGAACTATCCCCTGTTGACCAGGTCCCCAAAACTTAGCTCGTAACGAGATCCCTTCAAAGCAAATTGTCATAACGATCGTCTATAAAGGCTTCGTACAACGAGAGTACATGTTACGGTTTATGGAATAATAACAGATACGACCAAACTGTCTTGTCTCTTCTGCTTTATTTAACATAACTTCGTTCACAGTTTCATTTCGCATTCACCACTCATTCACCGAAACCCTTTGATGAACAGTTTTGGTTGCATAACACCAACAGTCAATGATAATGATACAGCTTTTCTCCTTTTTATAAATTGAAGCCCGCTCTCCGTGATATAATAAAAAAAACCGGTCTCAGTACCGCGTGCCTCGTGAGACGCGAATAGACTTATCCTGGAATTGACCGCCCTGTAGGTGTACTCAATTTAATGACCACACTTCACTGTCCGCTATTTCGCGTAACTGAATGTCCATTTGTTAGTCTGATTATACACTGTAGCTATTTAAAATTCGCCCCTATATTTTTCACAACGCACAATTAGCACTTCGTTACTGGTTTTCTTTTTTTTCTTCTAAGAGTAAACGGAAAAAAAGACGCCGTATCATCGGCTTAGTCGATATAAAGCAAAACACCTTAAAATGCCCAATTTTACCTCTTCTTATAGGATCGGCTACCTTAATCATTAATTTATTACATATTATTTCCAATAAAGCTAAACAGGTATCGCCGTTATATTTTAATTGTATTCAAAAGCATGTTACTACTATTATGACCGACCAAATCATAACAAATCGCGCGGCGTGCGTTTTTAACGATAACTTTACGCTATTCAAGTTCCGTTACAGCTGTCTTGACTCGTAATGTTACAATGTGACCACATTTTGCAGCTCTGTGTGCCGCGTGCAGTAGAGGGAGAGTTCGAAGACAGAAGACAATGGTTGTTAGCGTCAGCATGGCAGAGCATACTGTCACAAAGCAGCGTTTGTGAGGCAATAATAGTCTGTAGACAGTAACATTCCTGAAGAGGACCGGCCTACCCAGAGTCCCGAAATAAACCCAATGGAACACTCTCAGGGTGAGTTAGAATGTCGACTCACCTCCGGACACCGGCTTCCAACATCACTACCTTCCCTGATTTGTATTCTTGCGGAACAATGGTTGTCATTCCTACTGACTACGACCCAACGTCTCCTTCATACACTGAATAACAATCTCCCCTTTTCGTATCATGATAAACATGAGGACACTTCACTGAAAGTGTTACCAGCAGAGTTAAAGCCATCATAAAGACGAAGGGTGGACACACTCCGTATGAATGTCTACTAATAATACTTTCCATCAGACATATTACATAATCAGATTGGCTTAATCACTGTTGGAATATTACGAAATGTTAATTTAGTGCAGATTTCCTGAGAAAAATGTGTACCACTGCTTTCGAAAGTCACTGTTTGTG
Organism: Schistocerca serialis cubense; assembly: GCF_023864345.2. Classification (NCBI taxonomy): domain Eukaryota; kingdom Metazoa; phylum Arthropoda; class Insecta; order Orthoptera; family Acrididae; genus Schistocerca; species Schistocerca serialis. Next base: position 1,118,956,437 of record NC_064639.1, on the reverse strand, counting down.
TTTCAAAATTGTACAGAAACTAAATTCTTCGTATGAGAAACTTCTGCTGGAGTCTGGAATGGTAATGAGAGAGTACACGTCCAGTATTGATCTAACGATGCACTTTAATAATTCTGTTCTAAATTTTTACAACGCTTGTTGTATTCTCCATAAATGATTCGCATATCCCTGATGAAGTGACATTTGATAACCAATAGATCACGAGGAATTCAGTTTCGTTAAGCATATGAAATATGTAACAGTGGTAAACATAAATCAACGAAAAGTCCAGGACGGAACAGCAACAGTACTATGAAAAGAATACATCGTATAGGGGAGTCGCTGAGTCGCAGAGAGCCACAACGAAAAGACTGTTATACATTCAAGATTTCGGACAAAAGGCCATCTTCACTCACTCACACACACACACACACACACACACACACACACACACACACACACACACGTTTCCCGCTTTGCCTGACTACGACTCAACGCCTCCTCCATACACTGAGTAACAATCTGCCCTTTCCATATCATGATAAACATGAGGACGATTTCATCTTAAGAGAAATGAACGTCCGATGACATACTTCATAATGAATTCCTACGTAAGAATAACACAATAGTGGAATTTACCATCATAAAAAACATGTAGAATAACATTACAGACATTTCTAAAATACCGCAGGAATGTAAATGCAATTAAGCGGAAACCAATACATCAAATTATTCGCAATTGCGAATAAGGACCACCATCGGCCGTAGAATAGAATACATATCCAAAGGAAATTCGTTTCGTAATCAGAATAACACAGGCTCTGGAATATCACAGAAAACAATTACATGTTGTTTACAGTAAACGTGGTTTTCAAATGTTCTGCCGAAGTATAACTACAGCAATAATATAGTACCTGCTTTCTGTCACTGATTGCTCTCATATCCTTTACTCAGTAGAGTTTGTTCTAGAGGTCATTCCTAACTGAGAATGGTCAATTACAGGCCTTGCACGAACTATTTTAGGGCTGGACGGTCGGCTTGAGCACAATGTTAGTCTCTAAATTCAGAGAAGTTTTAGACCTTTTTTATGAAGGCTTGAAATAATGTTAACGTTTTTTGGGTCATCAGTCTTCTGACTGGTTTGACGCGGCCCACCGCGAATTCTTCTAACGTGCCAGCCTCTTCTTCTCAGAGTAAAACGTACAACCTAGTTTCCTAATTATTTGTTGTATGTATTCCAATCTTTGTCTTCCCCTGCAATTTTTTGTCTCTACAGCTCCCTCTAGGACCATGGAAATTATTCTGCGACGTCTTAAAATATATTCTGTCATCATTTTCATTCGTGTTGTCAGTGTTTTCCTCACATTCCTCTCCTCACCGCTTCTACGGAGAATCTCCTCGTTTCTTATCAGTTCACCCTCCATAGCACCACATGTCACACATTTTTATTCTCTCAGTTTCCGGTTTCCCCATACAGTGCAGTGCTCCAAACGTACGTTCTCAGACGTTCCTTCCTCAAATTAAGGCCGATGTTTGATATTAGTAGACTTATTTTGGCCTGGAAAGCCTTTTTTTCTGTTTTAGTCTCCTTTTTGTGTCCTTGTTACGTTGCGACATGTGTTATTTTACTTCCAAGGTAGCAGAATAACTGCACTTCGTTCACTTCACTGTTGCCAATTTTGATATTAAGTGTATCACGAGTCTCTTTTCTACTGCTTCTTGTTATTTTGTCCTTGTTCGTTTCAGTCTCAATCCAGGGTGTGTGCGCGCTGAACCTAGTGACAATAATGTAGCCTAATCTTGACACAATTCGTCTAGCACGGCGAAAGTTGTAGTAAGAGATATCATATTTATATTATCCTGGATTTTAAACTTGGTATGAAGACGGATTTGTCAATGTAGCAAGTACAATTTTTTTTCTTTTACGCGAAACTATCCTACACATAACATTAGCAGAGAATTTGCCTTTGACAGTAATGTTTTGCAGAAGCTAGCGACCGGAACTCTATCTGGTAAGGAAGAAAAAGATTTACGTGTTGGTTTGGAGCCTGGATAAAGAGATATCTCTCTCTCTCTCTCTCTCTCTGTCTGTCTTTCTCTCTCTTTTTTATTTTTTTTAGCTAATTTGTCAAGCATAGACACTGTTACCCATGTTTGTTCTTCTTACTGAAGATGCAAATTTTCGATAAGAACGGGCTAACTGGTAGTCCACGAAGTACAAACGATCAGAACATGATGAATACACAATACCGTGCTTTCCCTGTATTGATCTTGAGTGGAAATGACAGGCTGGACCCGGCGGAGGTTCGAGTCCTCCCTCGGGCATGGGTGTGGGTGTTCGTCCTTAGGATAATTTAGGTTAAGTAGTGTGTAAGCTTAGGGACTGATGACCTTAGCAGTTAAGTCCCATAAGATTTCACACAAATTTGAACATTTTTTTTTGGAAATGACACAGACGTGACAAGTTCACAGCATTCTATTGTGTACTGTGGGATGCGGTGAGGCAATTCTGGCAAAATAGTTTGTTTGTTGTAAGGCCGTTTTTGCGGTCATGGGGTTATATCTGAAGAGTAACGTTATGTTTGCTTCAGAAATTTCATTTGGAATTGGGTAGGTGGCGTCATGCAAAGGAAGCACTTGGAAAAACTCCATTTCCTCCGGAAATTGCCTATAAGCAATTTGGACCAACTTGAATGCTTCTGTGATTTGGAAACCTCAAAAGCGGTCGGTCAGTATTAATGTCTCCAGCAGCACCTACTTGTCTTGGGCAAGCTTTCACACGCCTACTCGAATTAACGAAACTACATTTGATTCTTGACATTTATCTAAAACAAAAAAATACACACGTGGCGTACTCTAGGGAGGTCCAAGACCCCCGAAGTCATATGACTGGTTTGGCTGTTTCTTATTGTGATCAAAACTGTATAAAGATGCAATAACATGAAAAAGATAATAAGTAATTAAGATATCATACATTTATGTGAAAGACATGGGTACAGATCCACTAAAGAAGCAAAAAAATACCGGTTTGGAACAAGAACAGAATGATTGTCAAGATTAATGAAATTCTCAAATAGACGCGTAGCAAAGTCATTATTTTCTTTTCTTTTGACGTTAACCAGTTTCGGCATTCCACTATGCCATCTTCGGGCCCCATATGCATCTCTCAAAATAAACGATAATGCTATACAGTGTCATATATCCCTGGGTTTCGTGAATTTAAATCATTTCTTGAGTGCATCAGCCGAAGCTCTGGGTTGCTATCAAGTCTTCGAGTGAAGCACTTGTGAAACGATTTAAATTAGCGAAACCCAGGGATATATGACACTGTATGGCATTATCGTTTATTTTGAGAGATGCATATGGGGCCGGAAGATGGCATAGTGGAATGCCGAGACTGGTTGTCGTCAGAATAAAATAAAATAATATCTTAGCTATACGGCTGTTGGAGAATTTCATTAAAAATGGAAGTTACTTAAGCAGCTGATGTTCCCGGTCTATGATGGATGAACAGAGAGAGAAAAGGACGAGGTCCTTAAATCAGTCAGCTACCTGCAAAGTAACGAACTGCTGTCGAAATTGTGAGATATGCTTCATAAACTGTCTTGGGCGCATCAAAAGACGCAGGAGCTTGCATCATAGCGTGTTCCATCCTGTTCGGTACGCCAAATGAGTAAGGCGCCTACCAACACTTTTTGCTCGCGCCTCAACAACGTGCTAGTGATCTCGACTTAAACACAATTACCTGCAATACCTAGCTGCTCGTAGTTTCCAAAAAGCACTAGCATCGCTACAGGCTCTCTACGCAACACATTCAAAGAATGGAAAACACTTGCTTTCGTTAGAAGGCAAATTAGAACAAAAACACCTTCTGTCAAGAAACCATTTACTCTGAACTTGAATTTTAGTGTTACTATCAAGAAGACGCAAACACGGTGCTCTAGCGTAATGCTAGAGACGTGAAGCAAGTTGCGGGGCTGCGTCGCCATCTCTACCACAAGAGATGGCATTGCACCAGCGGCTGTTGGAATGATTCGCAGACTCTGAAGCTGGCCTCGGAGCAATACGGCAATGTAACTTTTCAATAGCACTTGTCGTGATTGAGTCCGTGATGTCTATTTCAGCTACATCGTTGTTCTTATAACGCACTCACAAAGGCTTCTGTCGAATGCACGGTCGCAACGTCCTCTCCCCGAAAACCAATAGGTCCCTATTTATAGCCTTAGTACAATGAGGAACAACTGTAATTTTGATTAGATCTTCTTCTATAAACACCGTAATCAAGTTAATTCCTGCACTTTCCCTTACATCCCTCTCTCCAAATACACTACTGGCCTTTAAAATTGCTACACTACGAAGATGACGTGCTACAGACGCGATATTTAACTGACAGGAAGAAGATGCTTTGATATGCAAATGATTAGCTTTTCAGAGCATTCACACAAGGTTGGCGCCGGTGGCGACACCTACAACGTGCTGACATGAGGAGCATTTCCAACAGATTTCTCATACACTAACAGCAGTTGATCGGCGTTGCCTGGTGAAACGTTGTTGTGATGCCTCGTGTAAGGAGGAGAAATGCGTACCATCACGTTTCCGACATTGATAAAGGTCGGATTGTAGCCTTTCGCGATAGCGGTTTATCGTATCGCGACATTGCTGCTCACGTTGGTCGAGATCCAATGACTGTTAGCAGCATATGGAATCGGTGGGTTCAGGAGGGTAATACGGAACGCCGTGCTGCATCCCAACGGCCTCATAACACTAGCAGTCGAGATGATAAGCATCTTACCAGCATGGCTGTAACGGATCGTGTAGCCATGTCTCGATCCCTGAGTCAACAGTTGGGGACGTTTGCAAGACAACAACCATCTGCACGAACAGTTCGATGACGTTTGCAGCAGCATGGACTATCAGCTCGGAGACCATGGCTGCGGTTACCCTTGACGTTGCATCACAGACAGGAGCGCCTGCGATGGTGTACTCGTCATCGCCATACTGGCGTATCACCCGGCGTGATGGTATGGGGTGCCATTGGTTACACGCCTCGGTCACCTCTTGTTCACAATGACGGCACTTTCAACAGTGGACGTTACATTTCCGATGTGTTACAACCCGTGGCTCTACCCTTCATTCGATCCCTGCGAAACCCTACATTTCAGCAGAATAATGCACAACCGCATGTTGCAGGTCCTGTACGGGCCTTTCTGGATACAGTAAATGTTCGACTGCTGCCCTGGCCAGCACATTCTCCAGATCTGTCACCAACTGAAAACGTCTAGTCGATGGTGGCCTCGCAAGTGGATCGTCATAATACGCCAGTCACTACTCTTGATGGACTGTGGTATCGTGTTGAAGCTGCGTGGGCAGCTGTACCTGTACACGCCATCCAAGCTCTGTTTGACTCAATGCCCAGGCCTATCAAGGCCGTTATTACGGCCAGAGGTGGTTGTTCTGGGTATTGATTTCTCAGGATCTATGCGCCCAAATTGCGTGAAAATGGAATCACATGTCAGTTCAATGTATTTGTCCAATGAATACCCGTTTATCATCTGCATTTCTTCTTGGTGTAGCAATTTTAATGGCCAGTAGTGTATAAGAACAGCGGTTGTAGGATCAAATCGGCTTCCCACTACTTCGCGTCTTCCCACCGCTTGAGAAAATGCTGCCATTCTTGCAGGGAATGCGTGTCATCGAAAGAAATCTGCATCTTAACCTGTGGAACTAGAGGCAGTATGATTCCGCCAACGCGCCTGGAAGCTTCCTGACGGCCGTACGTCCCTTCCCGCTGAGAACACGCCGTTAAGTCAGCTACGTTGGCTCTCGATGCTTTCGCGCACAGCCCCTTCTCTGGTGCCTGATTCAGGCTCAGATTAGCCCATGAAATCAAGTACATGCAAACAAAATATTCAACATAGTTTTCCTGTCGGATCGTATGATCTGAATTTGAAGAATTCGAGCTCAAATTAGCCCATTAAATCAGTTATTAGCAAACAAGATGGAATGAGGCGGAATGGAGAGTGGATCCCATTTCGGTGCCAAGTTACAAGCTAGTGGCAGAAGCGGAACCACTGCTGACCGATATTTAAAAAGCTGTTTCAAAAACTGCGGGTGCCAATCTTCTTTCCGTTCCCGTTTCTGCCATTAGTAATCACGCAGTTTCTCCTTATCGTTCTATTTGATGTTGTTGTCGTTTATAATATTTTTCTTTGTTTCTTAATAATTTGCGAGTCGCACGATCTGTAGCTATCATTGTGTATTGCATACTTGCAATATGAGAACCCTCATCGCCAGTTTTTATTCTGCGAGATTAGATTTTTCTTTGACATACACAAAAAATAATGTAGAGGAGCACTCTCAATGACTTTACAGAGAGAAGTGAGTGACATATGCGAGACAGATTGATTGATTTGAGTGGTATCAGGAAACAGAGTAGTGGTACTGCTTAAACGTTCCAACAGAAAGGCTAACATTGTCAATGTTGCCATCGCAGTGTATAGTTACATCAGCACGGCACACATATTCAGTAGATATGAATATTAGCTGTTTACTTTTTTTCCGTGTTGCTACCCGGACGACCAGGACGACCTATGCCTATTTTACACACTAAGGATGGATAAGAACGCAGTAATCAAAGCTGAGAAAATCAATTATTCAAACTTAACTATTATGATCTGGAACGACAGAAGATGAAATGAAATTTTCTGGCAATAAACGATGAGGCTCAAGGAATAGGGCCGTTTTGCGCTCACTTGCGGAGAAATTCGTAGATAAGAGAGCATTGAGAACTTCGTGGTAGTTAAAAGTTTTTGCTTTTTTTTATAAATAAGATAAATAACAAGTTAAACGTAAAAGTCCTAATATGTTCCGAAAGCAAGCGGTTTCGAACATTCCCTGCCCATCTTTAGATCGTTTATAGTGTTTAAATAATGCTCTGTGCAGACGGGGCAGACTTGGCCTTTGTACATGATACGATGACTTGGTTGTTCCCTCTTCCTCATAACCCTAGAATGTTTCAGTATTGATTATATCTACTGGCACTTCTCATACACAAACGCTATGCACTGCTCTGTCTACACAAACATGAATATTCCACTGGAACAAGCCATACTACCTCGGCTAATGTTTACAATACAAAAATTTTTTGCGAAACATTTCAGTTTTGTTCGTATATCCATAAACCAGCATTGTGCCTTCTACCAACGACATCCTAGGGTCAACAAAATGACGATAAAGAGAGAAAATACAAGCTTAATAACAGACAAATATATGACAATAAAAACAACAACACAGCATGCAAAGTACCTGTCATTTCCTGTGTATAATGTATGAGTTTACTAATCGGATAAAATTTCCATTTTGAGCCAGTTTTGTGGGGCAGACAGAAAGTTATAAGACTGTGAAGGTAATGTACTGAAAAGCTTAATTCCTAGATACTCACTTAATTTCCCTTACTATATAAAAAGTTTTTCTCCTAGAAGAGGTACACCATAACAATTCACAACTGTCTAGGGGTAGGGAAGAAAGGGTACTAAGAATTAAACTAAATTCGTGCGAAAACATATTCTGTGATTTCGTTTCCTAAGTACGTGTCTCCATATAATTAAGTACATATAATAGAGTATGTTATTGGTTTCCTATAATTTTGGAGTCCTTATGTAAACATAGCAACATAACTGACATCCAACGTAAACTAAAAGTCACGTTCACCGTTTCGCTGAGATTTATCGCTAATATTTCAATAAAAATTTGTCTACGGATTTTGCTCTATTCCATTATGCCGTCTAAATCTTACTCATTTTTAATTAATTTGGCCGTATGAAAATGTAGCGAAAAACAGCATGATATTCGGCTGGTTGTTGACACAAATTGTAGGCAATAGAGGTCAGAGAGTGGTGACTTGTAGGACATTTCTTATTGTTGATAAATGTTATCGTTTCTCCCTACTGAGTCGATAAGAGAAAAAGATTTTTTGTGTCAAGTATTGCACTATTAGAATTTATCTATTAGAACGCAGTGATTAATTAAGTCAACGTTGGTAAGAAGAAAGAACAGGTTGGCAGAAGATACCTTTCTTTATTCATAAGCCATAATTATTATTTCAGTCGTACCATCTAGAACATTCAGTGCTTATAAAACTGTCATTAACATAAAACGGAGTCAGATGGAGACTCGTTACTTCTTTTACCCTTGTGATCAGTCAGAGGACTGTTCTGGTCTTCAGTCCACAGAATTGTCCATGCTACTCTATCCTGTGAAAGCCTCTTCGTCTCCAAATAACTACTGCAACTTACAACCATAGTAACCTGATTGGTATAGTCAAACCATTGCCTCACTCTCCAGTTTTACTCCCCCCCCCCCCCCCAATCTTTCCCCCTCCCTAGAAATCTCTAGAAATCTCTGTATTACCAAACTGGCTGTTGCTTGATGCCTCAGGATGTGCCCTATCAATCCAACTTTTCTGTTAGCCAAGCTCGGTCGTAAATTTCTTTTCTTGCCATTTCGATTCACTACCCCCGCATCAGTTATCAGGTCTACACATTTAGTCTTCCACATTGTTCTTTGGCACCTTCTTTCAAAAGCTTCAATTCTATTTTTGCGTGAACTGCTTGTCGTACACGTTTCACTCTGGTGCAAGGCCACACTCGAGATAAAGATCTCCGACAGAGACTTTCTAACACTTAAGTTTATATTCAACGTCAGTAACTTTCCCTTTTCCGGAAACGCTTTCATTGCTATTGCCAGTCAACATTTTCTACCTCTTCTACTTTGAGTATCGTTGTTATTTTGCTGCCCATACGGCATTTAACTACTTCTGACTACTCATTTTCAAACTTAATTCCTTCAACATTGCCCGTTTTACTCGACTACGTTCTCTCACCCTTATTTTCCTGTTCTTCTGTTACGTTCCAATGTGTCCACTGGAACTCGTACAAGAGAAATTGGAGTATCGTTAACGTTGTTGGTCGTCATTCTTGCCCAGTTTACAGATTAGATTAGATTAGATTAGTTTTTCGTTCCATAGATCCGTGTTGAGGAGATCCTCGTGGATGTGGAACATGTCAATTTTTTTATGGTGAAATAACAATACTAATAGTATGAATATATACAATAGATCGTTTGTTCCTATTAAAAAATTCGTCAATGGAGTAGAAGGAGTTGGCCACTAGTAAGTCTTTCAGGCTCCATTTAAACTGATCTTTATTTGTAACTAAATTTTTTATGTTTGCTGGCAAATTATTGAAGATGAGTGTTCCTGAGTAGTGGACCCCTTTTTGAACTAAAGTAAGTGCTTTTAAGACCTTGTGCAGATCATTTTTGCTCCTGGTATTGTATGTATGAACTGAGAAAAACTGGAAAAAGAAAAACTGGAAAAAGAGATATATTATTTAGGACAAATTTCATTAAGGAGTAAATATATTGAGAGTCAGTAGTTAGTATACCAGTTCTTTGAAGAGGTCCGTAAATTTACTCCACAAATAATACGTATTACACGCTTTTGGACTCTGAAAACGTTTGTTTGACTCGAAGAGCTAAAAATGGTTCAAATGGCTCTGAGCACTATGGGACTTAACATCTATGGTCATCAGTCCCCTAGAACTTAGAACTACTTAAACCTAACTAACCTAAGGACAGCACACAACACCCAGTCATCACGAGGCAGAGAAAATCCCTGACCCCGCCGGGAATCGAACCCGGGAACCCGGGCGTGGGAAGCGAGAACGCTACCGCACGACCACGAGCTGCGGACTTGAAAAGTTACCCCAAAATATTATACCACATGACATTATGGAATGAAAGTAGGCAAAGTATGCAAGCTTTTTCACTTTTATGTCGCTTGTCTGCTAACACTCGAATTGCAAATACAGACTTGTTAAGGCGTTTCTGTAGTTCTGTGGTATGCTCCTCCCAACTGAATTTTTTATCAAGTTGTAATCCCAGGAATTTAAGACTGTCAACCTCTTCTATCTGCTCTTCTTCGTACTTTATGCATTCTGGGTGGAAACCTCTTACATGTTCTGAATTGCATACAGTGAGTCTTTTCGAAGTTTAATGTCAGTGAGTTGGCTTTAAACCATTTATTAATATCCATGAAAATATCATTAGCAGACCTTTCTAGAACTACACTCGACATACTATTTATTGCAATACTTGTGTCATCTGCAAACAAAACGAACTCTGCTTATCGCAGTGTAACTGATGAGAGATCATTAATGTACACAAGAAAAAGCAATGGCCCTAAGATGGATCCTTGTGGGACAGCACATGTAATTTCTTCCCATTCTGATGATGACTGATGACTTAATTCACTAGTCCCTTGCACTGACACCCTTTGTTTCCTGTTAGCGAGGTATGACTTGAACCATTTTGCAGCACTGCCCGTGATGCCATAGAATTCTAATTTATTTAAAAGGATGTTGTGGTTTACACAATCGAATGACAAATCACAGAAAATACCTGCTGCTTGTAACTTGTTATTTAATGAATTAAGTACATTTTCACTGTAGGTGTAAATGGCCTTTTCGATATCAGAACCCTCCAGAAATCCAAACTGTGTTCCTCATAATATGTTATTTGTGGTCAGATGGTTGAGAAAACTGGGAAACAGCTGCTCGTTAAACAATGACTGAGGACGGCAGGGGAGACAATAGAGTTACGACTGACAAGCCAGTTGTTTGAATTTATGGGTAATGTGTGCCGGCATTCGGTGACAAGGAATAACGCGAAAGGAAACAAGTAAAGATTTTAGGGGGAGACAGGCGGGAACGTAATCTGCATATGTGGCCTGCCGGAGCCGTGGGGCCGGCGCCAACGAGTGCGCCGTCACGCGCCCTCGCGGCCGCCCCTTCCGTCAGCTGGACGCGCCGCGAATCGCTGACGACGCGCCGCCAGTCACCGTACCCCCTCCCCTCCTTCCCCGCCCTTACCCACCCGCCACCGACAGTCCGCGACCCGCGGCGCGCATACGCAACCCGTGCCCCACTCCTGTCCGGGGCACGAGTATAGCGTCCCTGTCGTTACCCTTTAAACACTCAAGTTTTATTTCACTGTTGGCGAATGGGTTCACCTTATAGGAAAAACCTACATAACTTCGTGACGTACTTCATTTCGTGATAGCAGAAACACTCTCTTTCCTTAAATAAGGTAGGCCTTCTAGCACAATTCCAACCGTCCTCAACAAATGACAGTAATGTCTTACACAGAAAAGGCATTCTGGCTATAGACTGAAGGCTTTTATGACCAGATGGCATTGCTGTTGGCAAACCTTTCGGGACGAAAGATGGTGGCCCACGAAACTCTACTGATTCTAACGTTTCGCCCAGAAATGCGCTGGACACCTTCAGAGGCATTGCCAACTGACGGGTCGGACGTCTGAGTGCAACATATACATTGTAGAAAAAGGAATATCGCCGGACTTACACGCGATAAGCTTTGATGATTCTTGTGAAAATAAAACTATCAATTGTGGTCTTGTCAAGGCTAAAAGACCAAGAACTCTCATGGATATGAAGGGGTATCTAGCAGAATACTGAAGTATTGTTCTATGTACGTTAGCCCAGTACTTAGCCAATCTGTAACTTTTCCTTTAGGAGTGGTCGGTTTCCTGACCGATTAAAGTACTCGGTAGTGAAGCCATTTTATAAAAAGGAAGACAGGGGTAATGTTGACAATTATAGACCTATTTCTATGCCATCGGTGTTTGCTAAAGTTATCGAGAGGGTCGTATATACAATGTTACTGGAGCATTTAAATTCACATAATTTGCTGTCAAATGTACAGTTTGGTTTTAGAAATGGTTTAACAATTGAAAATGCTATATTCTCTTTTCTCTGTGAAGTTTTGGACGGATTAAATAAAAGGTTGCGAACGCTAGGTGTTTTCTTTGATTTAACGAAGGCTTTTGACTGCGTTGACCACAATATATTACTGCAAAAGTTGGACCATTATGGAGTAAGGGGAGTAGCTTACAATTGGTTCGCCTCTTACTTTAAGAAAAGAAAGCAGAAGGTAATTCTCCACGACATTGAGAGTGGTAGTGATGTTCAGTCCCAACAGGGCACTGTTAAGTGGGGCGTTCCCCAAGGGTCGGTGCTGGGGCCACTGCTGTTTTTTATTTATATAAATAATATGCTTTCTAGTATTACAGGTGATTCAAAAATATTTCTGTTTGCTGATAACACCAGCTTGGTAGTGAAGGATCTTGTGTGTAATATTGAAACAGTATCAAGTAATGTAGTTCATGAAATAAGTTCATGGCTTGTGGAAAATAATTTGATGCTAAATCACAGTAAGACTCAGTTTTTACAGTTCCTAACTCACAATTCAACAAGAACCGATATTTTGATCAGACAGAATGGGCATATTATAAGCGAGATGGAACAGTTCAAGTTCCTAGGCGTTCGGATAGATAGTAAGCTGTTGTGGAAAGCCCATGTTCAGAATCTTGTTCGGAAACTAAATGCTGCTTTATTTACCATTAGAACAGTATCTGAAATAAGTGACAGTTCAACACGAAAAGTAGTCTACTTCGCATATTTTCATACGCTTATGTCATATGGTATTATTTTTTGGGGTAATTCTTCTGATTCAAAAGGGTATTTTTGGCTCAAAAACGGGCTGTTCGAGCTATGTGTGGTGTAAGTTCGAGAACCTCTTGTCGACCCTAGCCTGGGAATTCTGACATTGCCCTCACAGTATATATGTTCTTCAATGTCGTTTGTTGTTAGCAATATTAGCTTATTCCCAAGAGTTAGCAGCTTTCACTCAGTTAATACTAGGCAGAAATTAAATCTGTATGTGGAATGCACTTCCTTGACTCTGATGCAGAAAGGAGTGCAGTATTTTGCTGTATCCTGTTTCAATAAGCTACCACAAGAACTCAAAAATCTTAGCAGTAGTCCAAACACTTTTAAGTCTAAACTGAAGAGTTTCCTCATGGCTCACTCCATCTATTCTGTCGAGGAGCTCCTGGAAGAGCTGAAAAATTAAGCAAATTCCAATGTTACATTGTTGATTTTCTTTATTTAAACTTACGAATTGTGGCCTGAATATGTTTCTTATATTTCATTTTATCTGTTTCTACTATCGTGTTATAATTTCATGTATTGACTCGTTCCATGACCATGGAGACTTCTCCTTAATTTGGTCCCACGGAACAATAAATAAGTAAATAAATACAAAGCTACTGTCCATATGTCGCTAAGTTTCATGATTTCTTATTTATATTAAAATTATCCCTCTGTTTATATATTTCGATACCTTCTCTACATAGCCGTGGACAATAGTTCGTCGTTGTAGACAAAATTTTTGTTTCAGAAAACTTTACTTCGTGATTTCCAGGCTGAAGAGCAACCTCTGTTGCAGCCGATTTGTCTGTACACGGCTACAGGAACACAAAATCTTTTGCCGACTAGGGAAAACAGACAAATCGGTTGTAACATAGCATGCTCTTCAGCCAGAAAGTCACGAAATTTTCTGAAACAAAATTTTATCGAAGGCAACGAACTATCATTTACGGCTATGTAGCGAAGCCATTGAAATGTATAAACACAGTGATTATTTTAATAGAAAAGAGGAGACCGTGAAACGCAGCGACATATGGACAGCAACTTCGCAGAATCACTAAGCAATTTTTTATCTTTGAGATAACAACAATCGACAGTTAAGTTTTATGTTTGACAAGGATCATCTCTGCTTATCACTCTCAGGCGTCAGTAGGAAAGACTCAACGGTGGAGCACCAACTCTGAAGATGTCCAGGGCAGTTCTGGACGAAACATTATGAATAGAAGAGTTTCGTGAACCACGACCTTACACCCCGAATCGTTTAACAGCAGCAAAGCCATTCTGGGCCGGAATGAACACTGTGTGCAGAACAGGCAGTTTATTGTTTGTTGCGTGGAGCGAAATATCTCGTTGACTGAGCTAATGCTATAGTACAGTTTCATTAAGGTACGTTGTTCAAATAATTAGACTCTTGTATGCAGTTGTATTACCAATGGAACATACTTATAATCTTAGTGATGTCATCTGAACTTAAATACCTCTTAAGATTGGTGTCCATTAAAAAAAAAAAATTACTCCATCTCTAAGCAAATGTACGAAGAAGGAAAACCCAAAACTAGATCATGTGAACAAGAGAAGATAATTGTATTCAACTGATGATCTTCGTAGAGCACTTCAGAAGGTTTTGAAAGAAAAGCGGTCGATATATCGGCTAAATATTTCCCCGTGCCAAGGAGTGCTTTAAAAGACTATGCAGACCACAGTGATGTGAGAAAGACAATGTGACCTTTGGCAAAAGGAGCAGACCGTTTGCCCTTACGAGTGAACTGGAAGTTCAGTTAATTTCACGACACAATGTAGGAAATAGGGTTCGGCCTTAACGTTAACCGAATAAACCACTAACCGTTGCAGCATCGTGAAATCAGTGGCTAAGGAGAAACAGAAGTTGAAGAACAAAAGAATGATGACATCTGCGCCACTTGTAAAGAAAGCTACAGCTGCAGGAAGCATACAAGTGGCTGGATTCAGTGTTGCTCTTGTTTGCGATAATTCCATGAAAGAGACAGTCCATCGATTCACCGTATGCTACGGTATTTATGTGTAATATCTGAACAAATCTTAGTGACAGTGGCAGCGATGCGAAAAACGAATGAAAAGTGCTTCAACTGAATTTAACCAAAGCAAAAGAAAATTCTCATGGAATGTAGAGCGTTATCACGGAGTTAAGTATACAGTGTCACAATGTTAGGTACGCTATAACGAAATTTGGTAGCATGTCAACTTCATTTACTACACGTTATAACTTCAGCAGTTTTTCATTAGTTAAATGTTCTTTATCGTGGGTTAGTAGAGCAATGTATTGCTCTCTTACGTGTGAAATATACAGTTTCGAGATTGCAGATTTGTTTTGATTCTTCATTTACGTTCCTCACTATGACGAAGATAGGTAGATTTACCCTAAAAGACGCATAAACCTCCCATCAGAAATCTGTCGACTTATTCTTTCCATCAAAATATTACAAAAAGATTAAATGAGCAGGGGTACGAAAATCCTTCGTTAAGGGGGAAATAAATTATTTTTAATTCATGGCACAAAAATAATACTATCTACGAAAGGAATTATTGTTATTGGCACAAAAATGATATATTTATTAAACACACTTATATTAACAGCAATTGCTCGAAGTGACCACCTTCAGCTTTCATGCATCCCCCGAGCCCATTTTCCAAACTCTGGCGTACACTCCCTCGTAATATCGACATTGGTTGTAGGAACTGAATAGACCAAGAATTTTAATCTCTCCAAAGAAAAAAAAATCCATTGGATTCAAATATGGCGATCCGGCGGGCAAAGAAATGCATCCCCCTCGATCAGTCCACCTGATCGGGAATAGGTTATCGATATACTAGCGAACTGTCCCTGTTAAGTGAGGTGGAGGTGCATCGTGCATAAACCACACTCGTTGGATGACTTTAGGGGTACATCATCAATCAGATGAAGCAACTCATGTCTGAGAAACTGTATAC
This sequence comes from Schistocerca serialis cubense, assembly GCF_023864345.2. Classification (NCBI taxonomy): domain Eukaryota; kingdom Metazoa; phylum Arthropoda; class Insecta; order Orthoptera; family Acrididae; genus Schistocerca; species Schistocerca serialis. The sequence goes on along the minus strand of NC_064639.1, from coordinate 1,118,940,925 downwards.
ACCTTTTTCTAGAGAGACGTTGCGGACACAAGGAGGGATGAATGAGGTGGTCATCAATGATTCTACCTCACACGTTAAGGCGGAACTTTCATTGATTTGTCTTGTCGCACTCCATGTGCGATTCCATGTTTACAGATGTGACTTTTATGATAACTGAAGATACCATCACGTGAAAAGTTAACCTCATCAGTGGATGAGGTCCATTCTAAGAACAGCAGACACACAGCATAGTAACCTAACATGCATTGAGCGGAAGTTATTGTTGGCTGAGAGTTTATCTCATTTAACCCTTGCACCCGTTGAAGGATATGTGGATACGGATTCTATTGCAGAATGTTTCAGATCATTATATGATTAGCGCCTTCCCATTTCGTAACTCTCCTTGTACTAGTTGATGGATGTTCATCCACAGTACGAAGAACCGAGGCGTTCGTACATCGTTTATATAGGTTTACGCTAGAACATCCCAGTTTGCGCTCCATACACGTCCAGAAAGACAGCATGCCACGAATGCTAAGCTTTCCGTGTTATTCTGTTTCACTCCATTGACTAGCCGAGCAGCGCCAACACCTCCCCTTGCGAAAAGCGAGACACCGTCCACAACGGACGCTAAGAGTCTGGTTTAGACACGCTGATACTGCATGCTCCAAAGTGTAAGTATGGCTGTTTCCCAGGAAAATGATTTTAGTGTATGTTGGTTTACTTTGTCTGAGCTTAAGTGTAATAAGACGTGAAAGTATCAGTTAATGAACAATTATGCTTTTTACATAATATTCACCTTTGGGTACCAATAGATCCCTATGTAAGTAGCGATTTTGTGCCCAGGCTTTGTCCTTCCGTACTATCCATCCGTGCTGATAAGCTCCATGTTCTGCGTCTGAAGTGATAGGGAGCATAAAGATGGGAGTGATAAGGTGCTGAACCAAATGAAGAAAGACTTGTAACGACGTTTACTCGCCTCAGTGGCATTTTAACATTAACAAAATTTACGATCCAAAACAGACGTTATAAAAGCCAGCATAAAGTCGCAAACACAATGACATAACACTTAACGAAATTTTAACTTCTTAATAGTGGGAGAGTCATCATTAGCAAAAGTTAAACAGTGAAAAGCTTAATAATATCAAATGGTTCAAATGGCTCTGAGCACTATGGTACTTAACTGCTAAGGTCATCAGTCCCCTAGAACTTAGAACTACTTAAACCTAACTAACCTAAGGACATCACCCACATCCATGCCCGAGGCAGGATTCGAACCTGCGACCGTAGCGGTTGCGCGGTTCCAGACTGTATTGCCTAGAACCTCTCGGCCACTCCGGCCGGCTTAATAATATCAAATCACGATTCAAGGAGTTTAAACAAAGATCAGCTTTAGTTTGGCACAAACATCTATGGATCCCTTAATTCAGCTTAGATTAAGTACTCTAACACACACGCAGGGTAAAATTTAAAACGACATAGGCATAAGGTGCCAACAATCAAAGTCAGTTACAGAGGAAAACCTCATAGGGCCCTTTCCAAATTAAATTATGACACAGCAACCTTAAAAATAATTATGGTAATTCAACATATGCGTATTCAATCCCTCGTTACAGACTTATCACATGGGCGTTTGAAAGGCAGTACACAGTTTAAGAAAAACTGATTTTATTGCAAATAAATACAGAAATAAGACTTTCACTAATCTCTGTTTGCTTTTCGCAAGTAAGCTTAAATAACTTGAGTATGTACTGCAAACTTGGAATGGTGACTAAGACCACTATGACGGTCGCTAAAAAGAACTATACCACGTTACACGTGACAAGCCAAATCAAATCCCTATAACAAAGACTCGCTCACGGACCAGGGTTCTCGTGACTTACATGTAACCAAAAGGAGCTCAACTTTTTCCTTTCTGCTCCATTCCTTAGCTGTATATTAAATATTATGAGCTCACTATCCACAACCCAAAGCAGCAGAAATAAGAAATGTGCCAACTCTGAAGACACTAATCCGCGACCACGAAGTCAGAGGGAGACAGTAATTCTTCAGATATGGCAGACATGTCTTCGGCCATAAGGCCAGGTTCTCATTCAAATAAGCAAAAGAATAGGCAAAGTCTAGGATGTTTTTTGAGACAGTGAAAAGACAACAAAGGGTCTTTTCGGGGATTATGACTGATCATACTTTGAACTTTATTTTAGATTTTCATTACAAAAAGAAGTGCAGCCAGTAATTATGGTTTGATCAAGGACATGCGAGTTTCAAGTACGCAGAGTACGTGCGGTGTAGCCCATCAGGAGTTTTCTAAAATCAAAAATGGATCAAATCAGTCAATACTACATGAAATTTGTGGGAGCTTGTACCTAACCACAACGAAATAACCTTAAATTGAAGGATATAGTGCTAACTCTAACTCTGAGTTCGATTTTTGGTTTCTTCATTCTTTATAACTTTACAAAATGTAGTTAATATTAATAAATTTGGTATATTATAGGTATAAGTTCGCAAGCAAAGTGTTTGCTTTTCGGGGGTCAAAAGCAGAAGCTAATAGGTTGAATTGTTTTTATTTTATGCGTCATGCAGTTTTGAAAAATCATTCCTCTAGAAAAACCTACTTAAAGTTTAGGGATAATTTTTATATGTATCATTAATTCAATTTGCATAAAAACTACACGTTGTTATATATTTTTGATGTCGCTGAACACAAATATAGAGTCAGATTTTCAAAATTCAGAATGGCTAATCCAATGTGACGCACCAAATTTATTTTGACCAAAATTCGACCAAAAAAATTGTATTCGGTCCTTACCTTTTGTCTGCATTTCCAGAACCGTATATGAACCCTTATTCTAACTCGAAATGTTCCTCCCTCGTCCTTCTTGGCGAGAAAAGCCGGTCTGGCTGAGCCGGATATGCTGCCTCCGGCAGCCTGCACACGTTGTTTGTCAGTTTTTTCCGCGAATATGTTTGCAAGAACCATGGACCTTGCCGTTGGTGGGGAGGCTTGCGTGCCTCAGCGATACAGATAGCCGTACCGTAGGTGCAACCACAACGGAGGGGTATCTACATCTACATCTACATCTATACTCCGCGAGCCACCTTACGGTGTGTGGCGGAGGGTACTTATTGTACCACTATCTGATCCCCCCTTCCCTGTTCCATTCACGAATTGTGCGTGGGAAGAACGACTGCTTGTAAGTCTCCGTATTTGCTCTAATTTCTCGGATCTTTTCGTTGTGATCATTACGCGAGATATATGTGGGCGGTAGTAATATGTTGCCCATCTCTTCCCGGAATGTGCTCTCTCGTAATTTCGATAATAAACCTCTCCGTATTGCGTAACGCCTTTCTTGAAGTGTCCGCCACTGGAGCTTGTTCAGCATCTCCGTAACGCTCTCGCACTGACTAAATGTCCCCATGACGAATCGCGCTGCTTTTCGCTGGATCATGTCTATCTCTTCTATTAATCCAACCTGGTAAGAGTCCCATACTGATGAGCAATACTCAAGAATCGGACGAACAAGCGTTTTGTAAGCTACTTCTTTCGTCGATGAGTCACATTTTCTTAGAATTCTTCCTATGAATCTCAACCTGGCGCCTGCTTTTCCCACTATTTGTTTTATGTGATCATTCCACTTCAGATCGCTCCGGATAGTAACTCCTAAGTATTTTACGGTCGTTACCGCTTCCAATGATTTACCACCTATGGCATAATCGTACTGGAATGGATTTCTGCCCCTATGTATGCGCATTATATTACATTTATCTACGTTTAGGGAAAGCTGCCAGCTGTCGCACCATGCATTAATCCTCTGCAGGTCCTCCTGGAGTACGTACGAGTCTTCTGATGTTGCTACTTTCTTGTAGACAACCGTGTCATCTGCAAATAGCCTCACGGAGCTACCGATGTTGTCAACTAAGTCATTTATGTATATTGTAAACAATAAAGGTCCTATCACGCTTCCCTGCGGTACTCCCGAAATTACCTCTACATCTGCAGATTTTGAAGCGTTAAGAATGACATGTTGTGTTCTTTCTTCTAGGAAATCCTGAATCCAATCACAAACCTGGTCCGATATTCCGTAAGCTCGTATTTTTTTCACTAAACGTAAGTGCGGAACCGTATCAAATGCCTTCCTGAAGTCCAGGAATACGGCATCAATCTGCTCGCCAGTGTCTACGGCACTGTGAATTTCTTGGGCAAATAGGGCGAGCTGAGTTTCACATGATCTCTGTTTGCGGAATCCATGTTGGTTATGATGAAGGAGATTTGTATTATCTAAGAACGTCATAATACGAGAACACAAAACATGTTCCATTATTCTACAACAGATTGACGTAAGCGAAATAGGCCTATAATTATTCGCATCTGATTTACGACCCTTCTTGAAAATGGGAACGACCTGCGCTTTCTTCCTGTCGCTAGGTACTTTACGTTCTTCCAGCGATCTACGATAAATTGCTGATAGAAAGGGGGCAAGTTCTTTAGCATAATCACTGTAGAATCTTAAGGGTATCTCGTCTGGTTGTCTTGTGACAGCCAGAGCGAGAGCACCAGCAGCAGCGAGTACTGTTTGTATAAAGCGTTTATTTTGCATTTTGTTTACGACCTTCCGCTAAGGAAGGGATTCTATTTGTGTTTATCTGCTCTGCATAGTAACTAACAGTTCTTGATAAAACTTTACGTAGTTTTCGTGTTAGATTTCTTAGTGTTTTCTTGATCGTTTAGAACAGAAAGCGCCTTAAAACCGTCTTTTGTTTGTTTCGCGGCCGTTAGCCACTAGTCACTTGAATCAGCAGTTGTCTTGTGACAGCCAGAGCGAGAGCACCAGCAGCAGCGAGTACTGTTTGTATAAAGCGTTTATTTTGCATTTTGTTTACGACCTTCCACTAAGGAAGGGATTCTATTTGTGTTTATCTGCTCTGCATAGTAACTAACAGTTCTTGATAAAACTTTACGTAGTTTTCGTGTTAGATTTCTTAGTGTTTTCTTGATCGTTTAGAACAGAAAGCGCCTTAAAACCGTCTTTTGTTTGTTTCGCGGCCGTTAGCCACCAGTCACTTGAATCAGCAGTTGTCTTGTGACAGCCAGAGCGAGAGCACCAGCAGCAGCGAGTACTGTTTGTATAAAGCGTTTTTGTACTTATTTGCTGCGCTTAGCTTTTAAATAGTTTTTCTGGGAAAACCTAGCGTAGTTTTCGCGTCTCGTATTTCAGTGAGTGTTTCTTGATTATCAGAGTAGCTCATCAGAAGATTATCTTGGGAATTTGTTGAGAGGCCAGACAAACGTGTAGTTCCTGAAGATGGGCAGCAACCTTTTCAATAGTTGCAGGGGCAACAGTCTGGATGATTGACTGATCTGGCCCTGTAACACTAACCAAAACGGCCATGCTGTTGTGGTACTGCGAACGGCTGAAAGCAAGGGGAAACTACAGCCGTAATTTTTCCTGAGGGCATGCAGCTTTACTGTATGGTTAAATGATGATGGCGTCCTCTTGGGTAAAATATTCCGGAGGTAAAATAGTCCCTCATTCGGATATCCGGGCGGGGACTACTCAGGAGGACGTCGTTATCAGGAGAAAGAAAACTGGCGTTCTACGGATCGGAGCGAGGAATGTCAGATCCCTTAATCGAGCAGGTAGGTTAGAAAATTTAAAAAGGGAAATGGATAGGTTAAACTTATATATATAGTAGGAATTAGTGAAGTTCGGTGGCAGGAGGAACAAGACTTTGGGTCAGGCGAATACAGGGTTATAAATACAAAATCAAATAAGGGTAATGCAGGAGACGGTTTAATAATGAATAAAAAAATAGGAGTGCGGGTAAGCTACTACATACAGCATAGTGAACGCATTATTGTGGCCAAGATAGACATGAAGCCCACGCCTACTACAGTAGTACAAGTTTATATGCCAACTAGCTCTGAAGATGACGAAGAAATTGAAGAAATGTATGATGAAATAAAAGAGATTATTCAGATAGTGAAGGGAGACGAAAATTTAATAGTCATGGGTAACTGGAATTCGGTAGTAGGAAAGGGAGGTAAGGAAACGTAGTAGGTGAATATGGATTGGGGCTAAGAAATGAAACAGGAAGCCGCCTGATAGAATTTTGCACAGAGCACAACTTAATCATAGCTAACACTTGGTTCAAGAATCATAAAAGAAGGTTGTATACATGGAAGAAGCCTGGAGATACTGACAGGTTTCAGATAGATTACATAATGGTAAGACAGAGATTTAGGAACCAGGTTTTAAATTGTAAGACATTTCCAGGGGCAAATGTGGATTCTGGCCACAATCTATTGGTTATGAACTGTAGATTAAAACTGAAGAAACTGCAAAAAAGTGGGAATGAAAGGAGATGGGACCTGGATAAATTGACTAAACCAGAGGTTGTACAGAGTTTCAGGGAGAGCATAAGGGAACAATTGACAAGAATGGGGGAAAGAAATACAGTAGAAGAAGAACGGGTAGCTTTGAGAGATAAAGTAGTGAAAGCAGCAGAGGATCTAGTAGGTAAAAAGACTAGGGCTAGTAGAAATCCTTGGGTAACAGAAGAAATATTGAATTTAATTGATGAAAGGAGAAAATATAAAAATTCAGTAAATGAAGCAGGCAAAAAAGAATATAAACGTCTCAAAAATGAGATCGACAGGAAGCGTAAAATGGCTAAGCAGGCATGGCTAGAGGACAAATGTAAGGATGTAGAGGCTTGTCTCACTAGGGGTAAGATAGATACTGCCTACAGGAAAATTAAAGAGACCTTTGGAGAAAGGAGAACCACTTGTACCAATATCAAGAGCTCAGATGGTAATCCAGCTCTAAGCAAAGAAGGGAAAGCAGAAAGGTGGAGGGACTATAGAGAGGGTCTATACAAGGGCAATGTACTTGAGGACAATATCATGGAAGAGGACGTAGATGAAGATGAAATGGGAGATACGATACTGCGTGAAGAATTTGACAGAGCACTGAAAGTCCTGAGTCGAAACAAGGCCCCGGGAGTAGACAACATTCCATTAGAACTACTGACGGCCTTGGGAGAGCCAGTCCTGAAAAAACTCTACCATCTGGTGAGCAAGATGTATGAGACAGGCGAAATACCCTCAGACTTCAAGAAGAATATAATGATTCCAATTCCAAAGAAAGCAGGTGCTGACAGATGTGAAAATTAGCGAACTATCAGTTTAATAAGTCACAGCTGCAAAATACTAACGCGAATTCTTTACAGACGAGTGGTAGAAGCCGACCTCGGAGAAGATCAGTTTGGAGTCCGCAGAAATATTGGAACACGTGAGGCAATACTGACCCTACGACTTATCTTAGAATCTAGATTAAGGAAAGACAAACCTAGGTTTCTAGCATTTGCAGACTTAGAGAAAGCTTTTGACAATGTTGACTGAAATTCTCTGTTTCAAATTCTGAAGGTGGCAGGTGAAAAATACAGGGAGCGAAAGGCTATTTACAATTTGTACAGAAACCAGATGGCAGTTATAAGAGTCGAGGGACATGAAAGGGAAGCAGTAGTTGGGAAGGGAGTGAGACAGGGTTGTAGCCTCTCCCCGATGTTATTCAATCTTTATATTGAGCAAGCAGTGAAGGAAACAAAAGAAAAATTCTGAGTAGGTATTAAAATCCATGGAGAAGAAATAAAAACTTTGAGGTTCGCCGATGACATTGTAATTCTGTCAGAGACAGCAAAGGACTTGGAAGAGCAGTTGAACGGAATGGACAGTGTCTTGAAAGGAGGATATAAGATGAACATCAACAAAACCACAAGGAGGTTAATGGAATGTAGTCGAATTAAGTCGGCTGATGCTGAGGGAATAAGATTAGGAAATGGGAAACTTAAAGTAGTAAAGGACTTTTGCTATTTGAGGAGCAAAATAAATGATGATGGTCGAAGTAGAGAGGATATAAAATGTAGACTGGCGGTGGCAAGGAAAACGTTTCTGAAGAAGAGAAATTTGTTAACATCGAGTATAGATTTAAGTGTCAGGAAGTCGTTTCTGAAAGAATTTGTATGGAGCGTAGACATGTATAGAAGTGAAACATGGACGATAACTAGTTTGGACAAGAAGAGAATAGATGCTTTCGAAATGTGGTGCTACAGAAGAATGCTGAAGATTAGATGGGTAGATCATATAACTAATGAGGAGGTATTGAGTAGGACTGAGGAGAAGAGAAGTTTGCGGCACAACCTGACTAGAAGAAGGGATCGGTTGGTAGGACATGTTCTGAGGCATCAAGGGGTCACCAATTATTTAGTATTGGAGGGCAGCGTGGAGGGTAAAAATCGTAGAGGGAGACCAAGAGGTGAATACGATAAACAGATTCAGAAGGATGTAGGTTGCAGTAGCTGCTGGGAGATGAAGAAGCTTGCACAGGATAGACTAGGATGGAGAGCTGCATCAAACCAGTCTCAGGACTGAAGACCACAACAACAACATGTTTGCATGCGTACTGCCATATAAATCGTTCTGTAAACGTACGCCCTGAGACTGTCCCCGGCGGTCGTGACACTGTTTCGAGCAATGAGCTGTAGAAACTTTTGTAACGTACTGATTAAGAAACGTTTTCGTCCCAACATTCGAGCCACATATACCTTTCAAAAATGCAATAAAAAATCGATTATCGACCGTTTCTGTTGAGAACCTGCCATTAAAGATCAAATTACCATTCACAACAAGACGAACCGGACCTCAGAGTTTTAAGAGTAACCCTTGTTACCCTATGGAACAGCAAGCAAACACTGAGAGCAGGAGAGAGCACATGTATGGTTAAATCAGCTCAGGGCGCGGCTGTCCTGCCTTTGACAGAAGGCTGGTGAAATCTTTTGAACTATTGACAGGAGAGAGACAGTTGCTGCGACACATCTCGAGCATTGGCTGCAGAATACGAGGCATGTGCTGCAGGGTCGAGCACAGCTACAGTACCTTCATCAACTGCCATGGGGATGGCTCGCCTCCCACTGCCTGCTGCACCACGCAATTCACACTTTTTTTTTTAGTTCCTTGACGTCCTTTAATAGACGTGGGGCCGCTTTGCAGTTGTCACTGTCTGCGATATTTCCGCAACACAGCTCTGCTATTTCTGCCGTTCTGGTAAAATAACTCTGCCAGCAGTGAACGGTATTTTTCTCAATAGCCTTTGCGTTTCATAAAGATAACTTCAGTCACTTCACAAAGAAATCAACACGTGTTACCTAGCGACAGCGTACTGACGTCAAAACCGTGAACATTTCACATATTGACTGCCTACAGCGCCATATTTTCACCTAGTAGCAGAATGTGGAACTATCAACACACCTACAATGTTTCAGCCTCCTGCGATGTATACAGCCCGCTCTGCAGCACTTGGAACACGGCCAGTTCAATTATAACCACCCGGCACTTAATGATAACGATGTTTTACGAGTGTAGCACACTAGCTGTCTTTCAATAGTGATAGACCCACTTTTTATTCCTTTGTGATTTTGAATTCCGTTTATTATTTCTTCTTCCCTTCACGTTAAGTGAGCTTTAGCATTATACCTCAAACGTGGATTTCTAATTTTGATCTGTCCGCTCACAGTAGCTGAGTGGTTACCGCGACAGACTGTCAATCCTAAGGGCCCGGGAGCGATTCCCGGCTGGGTCGGAGGTTTTCTCCGCTCAGGGACTGGGTGTTGTGTTGTCCTAATCATCATCGTTTCATCCCCATCGACGCGCAGATCGCCGGAGTGGCGTCCACTCGAAAGACCTGCACCCAGCGTACGGACTACCCGACGGGAGGCCCCAACCACTCGACATTTATTTTTCAAGCAACGAAGTTGGTAGAATCACGTCCGTCCTTTGTGTTGGACAGGACACGACCTGCATTTCATGGTTAATAATCCCTTTTACCAAAGAGAACTCCATTCAATGAACACAATGAATACCAATACCAACAATATCAACTTCTTGTGACCAAAATTTCTGCAGGTAACCTATTTTTCTTCCCCAAATTGGTCCTGTTTGCTTTATCAATTCATAGCCTCCTATCTGACTGCATGATACTTATTATCCTGAATGAAAAGAATTCCCACATACATTATGATAGTTTCCTTCATCAGATGTTAGCGGAACAATCAAATTTTAATGGGCATTTTAGACTTGGAGTTTCTAGCTCCTACACCAACCTCCTCCCCCTTGCGTGATCGATTGTGCGACGGACAATCCTCTTGTACTCTTCTTCATAAATTTCGAACATCTAAGCCCTTGTTTCCCCTGAGAGATATTCTTGCTGATCCATTTAATCAATTTAATAAATCAGTCAAGAAGAAATTCAGCCTTCAGTTGCAAGGTAAAATTTTTTAGTTTACCTAGGTTTCGATGCCAATAACGGTATCTTCTTCGGAACAAAAATAAAATTATTTTGGCTGTCAAAATAATTTAATTTTTGTTCCGAAGAAGATACCATTTTGGCATCGAAACCTAGGAAAACTAAAAAAATTTACCTTGCAACTTAAGGCTGAATTTCTTATTGTCTGAACAATTAACGGTTGCTGAAGCGCTGCATTATGTTAAAGATTTGTAAATTTAATAAATGTTTTTTGCGTCTATAACGGACCATAGTAAACTAAGTTTTATCTGTGATGTCAAGATAGTTTTCTTTGTGTTGAACTGCAGTATTATGCAGTAAATAAATGATTTTACGGGAGATAATCTCCAGTTTCGTTTATCCACTGAAAGGCAGTCAAACTCTAAGAGCATCCGAGAGAGACACTAAATTCCGATATGTGTAATGAATCCCACTAGAATCATTCACCACCACATGGTCATGCACGATCACAAGTGTTTCCACTGCGTACCTGTGTTATGAATATGAAGTATACTAGACCTTAATCTCTTCGTTTGCAACGATTCAGTACGAACCCTTGCACATACAATGAACGGCGTTTCCATTTCAATAATATTATTCAGAAGTGAGATATCTTATTAAGATAGTCAACATTACCTCAGCAACAGAACAAAAAAAAAGACCCATTTGCTTTACTGAAGGAGGAGAATAGAAAGTGGTGGTCGAACGCTATAGTAAAGTCCAACACCAGCGAACCCTTATTTAAATATAAATAAGTCACAGTGAGTTAGGTAGGGATCTTGTTTCACAAATGATAGTAGAAATGCCTCAGAAAGAAAAAGAAGATTATGTCTCTTATGTGCCGATCCGTGCATGATTCATTTTCCGCAATCATATATATATATATATATATATATATATATATATATATATATATATATATATAAGTGGATTTTATATGAATGCAGACTGCAGCTAGGAGTTTGTCACTAAATGTAGAGAACAGTAACTACTTATTCAAGCAGCGCATTACGCCCTATAAATGATGAGAAAACGACCCGCTCAAGAACTAAAAGAATAGTCAATGTTAATTGGGCGTGCCAACAAACGGCTGAGCAGGACGCATTTCACGGCATTCCCGAACAGTGCGGTCAGGGAGAAGTTGTCCCGTTAGGTTACACAATGGGTCCTAGTGTCGAGCTGGCTGCAACACAGAAAACGGTCCGGGAATTAGGCGGGGCGTGCGTTTGCCAAAGCCACGTTTGGCTCTGGATGACGGGGAGCTATTGTTCAAACGGAACAAACATAGCAGGTACATGCTGAGGTCGGTAACCTCCAGTCGGCCGGAACGATGTTTTGCGAAGAGTCGAGGTGGCTGCAGGCAGTTTAGAGTTCGGTGCTCTTCAAGCGTTAACAATGGAGACATTTCAAGAGCAAAAGGCAATAATTGAAGCATTGAAAAGAAAATATTTGTGCTCTGGACTAGTCTGAGGAACAAACTGCTAGGTTAGACGCATTTACCGTATAACAGAAACAGAGGTACTGTTGTGGATTGAGCTGTGGCTGGCTCATGCTATGCGTTGCATTAAACCTTGTATAAAGGCACATTTGCATGCCGTGCGTGAGTTTCCTCGGAAACGCGAAATCTTAATTAAATAATCTTAATTAAATAAATCCTGATCCCAGTAAATTAGATGCTATCAGAAACTTTCCTAGCCCTCGAACTAAAAAGCAGTTAAAATCATTCCTTGGGCTATGTTCATTTTTCAGACGTTTTTTACCACAACCACTTTTGAACAGTAAACATCTGCTAAATCTACTCAGAAAGAATCAAGTTTGGATCTGGTCGGAACAGTGCCAGAATGACTTTAATACAATTAAACATGCTTTAGTGAATGCAAACATATTGAGCCATCCAGATTTCAATTTAGATTTTTGTATGACTTGTGACGCTTCACGTACTGGCTTGGGCTGTTGCTTAGTTCAAGTTGTAAAGAATAAAGAAAAGGAACAGATAAGAATTATTGGGTTTGCAAGTCGTACTCTAACTGAATCTGAGCGTACATACTCCACTACTGAGTTAGAAACACTTTCCATAGTCTGGGCATTCAAGAAATTCAATTATTATTTATTTGGAAAACATACAGTAATTTATACCGATCACCAGGCCCTGACATTTTTGTTAACTTGTAAACTTGTACATCCTAGACAATCACGATGGGCAGTTACACTTCAGAACTACTCTTTTGAAATTAAGTACATAAAAGGTAAGGACAACACCATTGCCGACGCTTTGTCTAGACTTCCACAAGGTATGAATGAAACCAACAGTGACTTAGAAAATATAAATGACTACAGGATTCTCTTAATGCAAGACAAGCAGTATCACCAATATTATATTGATATGTGCAGAAACATGGCTAAATTACGAAAATCTGATCCTCACTGGTATAAGGTAATAACATTACTGGTAGAAAAACACAATCATCCTTTGACTAGGTATTACAAGTTACACAATGATGTGTTATTTTATCGCCGACATCCAAATGCTACTAACTGGTGTGTATACATTCCCAGAGAGTCTGAACGTAATCTGATTTGGCACACACACTTAGTTTGGGGTCATTATGGGACGAAAAAGTGTTTGGCAAAGCTCAGCACATACTGTTATTTTAGCAATATGAGAAGAAAAATTTACAGGGAACTGAAAACATGTGTCATATGTCAAAAATCAAAACCTCAGAATTTATCCACAAAAACAGATTTACATTCTATTTTACCGAGTAAACCCCTGGAAATTCTATGTACTGACATCAGTCGACCGCATCCAGCAAGCTCTGGAGGTGTCAAATATATCTTAGCTTTTTACGATATATTTTCTAAACATGTAAAACTTTATGCTTTAAAATCCGCCACTGCAAATGCTATAATACGAAGATTCTCAAGTGATTACCTGACGCACGTGGGAAAACCTAAAGCAATTCTGTCAGATAATGCAGCATACTACTCTGGGTACAAATGGAGAAATTTCTTGAAGGACAATAACATTAAAAGTATATTTATTTCAAAGTTTAGTCCACAATGTAACGCGACTGAAAGACTTTCCTGAGAACTAAACCGATTCATGAGGACCTATATTTCATCAAAACATACTAATTGGGTGTCCTACCTAAGTCTTTTCGAAGACGTACACAATAACTTAAATATTTACAATACAAATTACACACCTAACGAGATCATGTTCAGTTGCAAACAGAACGATCAATGGATAGAACCATTACCTAAGTTGTCAGACAAGGAAATCACACCTGAACAGAAAATAAAAGAAGTATTGACTACACTGGCACATCACGCACAGATACGAAACAAACATCACACAAACATAATAAAAAGAAAACAAAAATTCAAGGTAGGAATGCTTGCACTACTTCGTACTCATCATAAATCTGTAGCACTCAAACGACGCAATGCTAAGTGGCGTCTGCTATATGAAGGACCTTATATAATTGTTAACATATCGCATCCTGGTGCGTATCTGTTACAACATCCTAGAACTAACAAAATTATTGGGCTATACACACACCGAGATCTTAGAGCATTTCATGCTAAATAATGTCAAAGTCATACCCATGAAAACATTGCTAAGCAACTCGCAAAACTCTGTTTGCTACAACACAGATAATAAGTAGTATAGAAATTTTCATTTCAGCGGTTCCAGTGACGCAGTTGAAGACAGAAGAACTTTTCTTTCAACGCCGCGGCACCACCGAGAAGACTGAATATTAAAGTAAAATTTATGATTACGTAGCAGTGAATGATATATTAATTTTTCACGGAACATTTGTGACTGTAGGTACCACTGACTTGGTATGACACCTGACGAACCGACAGACGTCATCTGTGAAGCGATCTTTTACTTCGAGAAATAGATTAGACGCACATCTCTCAGCAAGAAAAGCGTCTACCAGTAGCCAAGGCCACACAGACACTATACACACACGCACAAAACGCGAGGAATCGAACAGTTTTCCGTCTCTTATTATTTTGAATATTTATTGAGTAGTGAAAGCGCCTGGTCTTGCCTACTGATGTAATGAATGTTGTGTCTAACCTATCTTAATTTCAGATGACATCACAAAAAAAATCGATAAAATCCCAGCAAAACCGTTAAAGAGGACGTAAATATCTGCAATTCATGTAATCAAATGTGACACAATGTAATAATTTATAACTATGTAATGATGATGTAAACATGTTTATGTGTAACTGTATTATGTTTATGCTAAGAAAATATGTGACGTGTATATGTATGATTACTTATGTTTTTTTAAAAAAATTATGTATAATGTAACTGTTACTATGTGAAAATTTGAACCATAACGAGTGCCAAAACGTGAAAAACTTTTTAAAAAAAATTGCATTGTGAACCACTGTTCACGGACATTAACGTACATCACTAAGTCCGCAACTACGCAGAAACCTATGTGTAAGAAACTGTTAATGCCATTAATCATGCATCGTACCTTTGTAAACGCGATGAACGATTTCTTTGATAAGTAACTACGAACATTTAGGTGAGCTATATTTAGCAAAAAACTGAAAATGTGAAGTGCGTAATTTGTGCATCGTCTAGTGACATTACTACAGTATCTAACTTCAAGATGTTAACTGGATTAAATGGTCACAACGTGCCTGTCCAGAAAACAACACGACGAGTGGAAGAATTTTGGTTGGAACTTCAGGGAATGGAATGTTCTCGAAATGTGACGGACACACTTACCTGGACTGTCCAAGGATCGACGCCAGCTATGTGCCGTCCGAGGTTCTGCAACCAAGCTTCCACGAAATATCGAAAACAAACTGCATATGGACCAATTACTCGACGGGTCACGTCTGATCTGTAATAAACAATGCTTTTTGTCACAACGAACTGCATCACAACAACTATAATGGAAATGGACATGCTTATGTATCAATCACGTTGTTATACAGCGATGTTACTGTGATTAAAAAAAAAAAAAAAAAAAAAAAAAACACGATGTGTATAGGTCAACGCACCTGAAACAAAAAGACATTTTTCTTTGAAGCAGTTCATTGCAATACTATGTAACTAAGAACATTCAACAATCTAAAGTTGTATTGTATTATAACAAATATTGTAATTTTAAAACTAAGTTACCTGTCATAGAATGTAGTCTTCATACGTAATCTTGGTGGAATATTTTCTTTGTGCAACGACTAAGAAATGCGAGCGCACACGAACAATATGAACTGCAATACTGTGCCGCGTGATCTAAATTTACGATATAACGGCAGTGCCGCAGTCATACTGACGCTTCTGCGCATGCGCGCCCTCTATTTTGCCAACATAAGAACTTTTACGGCGCACGCGCGTCATTCAAATTTTGTATATAATATACAGTATAATGTAAGTCATGTAAATAGTTGTAGATAACTTAGATTTTCTTGTGCCTTTAGGTGAATTGCTCGCCTGCAGGTGTGTCCTTTCGCCTCGCAATTCAGGGGGCAATATAAAGGCACATTTGCATGCCGTGCGTGAGTTTCCTCGGAAACGCGAAATCTTAATTAAATAATTAATCTCTGACAAATAAATAAAGCCTATGGCACAGAACTGCAGCGCTATGTCGCTGATAAAACAAAAAACACAATTACGATACTCTTATGTTTCATTAAGAAGAGAGAGGTCTTGGATAAGTGGT
Organism: Schistocerca serialis cubense; assembly: GCF_023864345.2. Taxonomy (NCBI): domain Eukaryota; kingdom Metazoa; phylum Arthropoda; class Insecta; order Orthoptera; family Acrididae; genus Schistocerca; species Schistocerca serialis. Next base: position 1,118,924,904 of record NC_064639.1, on the reverse strand, counting down.
GCGGGAAGCACGTATATTTCATTGACTGGCACACCGCCATATTTGATGTTATATAAGAACACTGCGAGTTGCAATCTTACTAGGCACTCGATTCTGTAAAGAATTTATATTTATGAAATAGACAGTCACCTCTGTACGACGTATTGACATGGCTGGCAAAATTACTCTAATATTGAGATTTAGATTTGAGTCCGCACCTACCGCTGCAGTCTTTGGAAACGATTTAAATACGAAGTCCGATTATTTGAGTCTTATTTCACGGTCAACTACGAATAACATTGCATTTACGAAAAAGCCATTGTCAAGCATCTGATACCAAATAATTAAACGTCCACGTTCCAGATAAGCAAAATTCATTACAACCAATCACTACCATACAGATAGAATAATTAATATTTTATTTTATTTTATTTTATTTTATTTATTTTATACTTGGTTGCTATTCTGTGTTTAGTCTTCCGCGGTTATCGCGATTATGCTGTTATCCTCTCTCTCCGCGAGTGGCAGCAGCGGTGTGTATCGATATTCACACCTTGGACTATCTTTGGCCTGGCGCTTATAGTTTCCGGCTGTGCTGTGTGGGACCAGTTGGTAGGTTGACGTGGAGCAGCGAGAAAATCTCCGCGGCGCGTAGTTTAGCCGGGGCCGCTGACAGCGTCTACGAGCGGTCGTAGTGTGTGGTGCTTTCCCAATGCTATGAGGTCCGTGGCTCACCGATCCTGGACACGAAAGTTGAGTTTTGACTTAATCTACAGCAAGTCGCGACAGCTCACATTGTGTCGTTTGGATTTCGTTGTCGGCTGTTGGGATATTCCTGTGAGCAACAACGTGTGTTATCAAGTTGGCAAATTTTAGCCACCCTCCGGTGGAGTTTAACTGTACTTGGTTATTTCGAGTTGAAGTGCACTAGCGGAATCTTCTGCCTTGTTACCGTTAACGTTCCGGTTACCTGCCCTGGCCATTGACGTAAATTCAGGCAGTGTATTTTCCTCATCGTGTTGTTGCTGTCCAGTGTGTAGTTTGACAGCGCAGTGTTTAATTGGCGTCAATACTTTCTGTGTTGTTCCATTGAATTCCCTGTTGTGTGCTGGTCGGGTGGAGCGGAAGTTATCTTGTCGGTGGGTCAGTTGGCTGTCTGTCGGTTGGGTTTGTCGGATCGAGAATGGTTGGGCCGACTGCCTGTCTCACCTAAGCGAGCATTAGTGTTTGAATTCCAGGCCGACCCTCGAAAACTACTGATCGCCGTTGGGTGAACTGTCTTTTTTTATTTGTTCTTGTTGTTTGTATTTGTATGACTTCTAGCCGATTTTTAAATTAAGGTTGTTTTCCCTTTGAGGCATAAGATTGTTTGGGCCTTCAGCCTAATTTAAAGAACCGTTTTAAGTAAGGCCTTTGGCCTTTTATAAATTTAATTTTGTTGAGTCTAATTCAGCCGATTTTGAATTAAAGTTGTTTTGCTCATAAGGTGTCAGATTGTTTGGGCCTTCAGCCTAATTGAAGAACAGTTTTAAGATAAGGCCTTTTGCCTTTTAAAAATTCTGATTTTGGTTTGAGTCTTCAGTTATTGGCTTTCAGCAGATTTTAAATTAAAGTAGTTTTCCCTTAAGGCATGAGGTTGTATGGCGTATTCAGCCGGTTATTCAGTTCCAGAAATTAATGCTTTGGGTTTTTTTTAGATATTTTTTTTGCTCTTGTAATGCTTGGTCAAATAAATAAAGTTGTATGTTCGAGTGTAACTGACAGCCGCTTATTTTTGCCCCTTTCCACAATTTAAACTGTCCTGCGGGTTTAGCAGGGCGTCTCACGGATATTCCGAAGAATGTGACTGAGATCAAGACGAGTCGTTCAGTCAGTGGAGAAAGTAAATCTGTGTGATGGTGAAGGCGACAGAAACCCTGTTTAAGATAATCGACCGATCTGAGAGCTGAATTACAGCACTGGAAAATTGTCTAGTGAAAAACATTGAGGAAGTTTCAGCTGATCTGAGGAAAGTGCGAGAAGTCCTCTGGGAAGTAAACAACGAGCGAGCAGATACAATCTAGGTCTTAAAACAGCAAGACAAAGGAGTGAGCAAGGTCGCAGACGATTAAAGGTCATAACAATAGCCGTGAAACAGTTGTCACTGAGGAATGACGTGGACTCACATTGAACATACCAAGTTGGAGAACTGAAAATGATGAAGTGCAGTTTTGCTCCGACTGAAACAGAACCAAATTTAAATAAACCATGGGAATGAAGAAGCATTAAACGAACTTCTTCTGACAGCGGTACATGGCGAGGTAGAGCTAGAGAAAGTTGGAGACGTGAGCAGTGGGAACAATGGCAAGTGCAAAATAAGGCAAGATGATTCAGAGGACTTAGGAGAACTGCAGGAGAGACTATGTCGGATCTGTAATGAACCAGAGCACAAAGCGGCAAATGAGTTTGAGTTAGCGGGTCTGAAGAGAAGCAAACAGGAAGCCTTTTGGTACAGTATAAAAGTAAAGTCTCGTCCAAGAGTCCACTATTTATCTGCTTCCACACATGTGGATTTATCAGTTTGAGGATCCATTACCATAATCGTGGAGCCTGTCACTCAATATTAATTTTTTGTTGGTGGCCACCTTAGAGATGAAACCGCGGCAATGGTGTGTGTTTTAATGTGGGACTACGAGACAATCGAGTTTCTGTGAATGAGTTCCTAGCGGAACTCTGGGCCAAAAGCAGCCAGGACCAGGAGATTGGTATTCTGATAATGTAAGCATAAACTGATTCAGGTCATTGAAATCCCATTCTCCATTTTAAAGAAACACTGAAAAAGGATCTAACGTTGGATGTATGATTTCCCCAATTTTCCTAACTGACCGTCCTTTCTCTTAGGCCATCAGTCATCTGACTGGTTTGATGCTGCCAGCCACGAATTCCCCTCCTGTGACACATTTTCATCTCAGAATAGCACTTGCAACCTACGTCCCCAATTATCTCTGCCTTCTAATACCATGGAAGTTATTCCCTGATGTCTTAACAGATGTCCTATAAGCCTGTCCCTTCTTCTTGTCAGTGTTTCCATATATTCTTTCCTCGCCGATTCGGCGGAGGATCTCCTCATTCCTTACCTTATCAGTCCACTCAATTTTCAACATTATTCTTTAGCACCACTCCTCAGGTCCTTCGATTCTCTTCGGTTCCGGTTTCCCCACAGCTTATATTTCAATAACATACAGTGCTGTGCTCTAACCATATATTCTCAAAAATTCCTTCTTTAAATTAAGGCCTATGTTGGATACCAATAGACTTCTCTTGGCCGGGAATGCTCTCTTTGCCAAGGCAGTCTGCTTTTACCTCCTCCTTGCTCCATCCGTCATTGGTTAGTTTGCTGCCTAGATACCAGAATTCCTTAACTTCATCTACTTCTTGAGCAGAAATTTTGATACTAAGTTTCTTTCTATTCATATTTCTGCGACTTCTCATTACTTGCTCTCCATATTCTGTAGTCATTATTCTACAGAGAAAAATAGTCATGATTGGTAGGAATATGAATGCAATCAGGCTATTTCAATCTTTACTTTAAGAACTAGGCTATGAATGAGGCCAACAATGTATGTGCTTCTGTTCAGCAGCAGAAGAACGAGTCCTTGCCCGAACGTTACTTTTCTGACTGGAGAGATTGGCCAGCATGCTATTATTACCTAAGGCAGAGTGGTTCCTAATGGAGCTGGGACTCGGAGAGAGGTCACTGACCCCCGCAAAATAGACTTACGGAAGAACGAGGCCATGAGTGAGCAGACCCCGCGCAAAGTTACAAGCCTTCAGCGGGAATTTTAGGGATGCGGAATACAGACACAGGCACAATGTGTCAAACCAAGGGGAACCACCACTAATGGAAACTATCAGTGTCAGGACTGGATAATACCACAGCTAGCAGAGTAGAACACATGTCACTGTGTATTTAATTCGAGGAGATAAGGGAGACATTCTTAGAGGAGGAGGTGACTACAAATGTCAGAGGCATCCGATTCCGGGTGTATATATTAATGGTAAGGCCTTACAATGTATCCTGGCCACAGGAAGTCAAGTAGCGCCCTGTAGAGTCCCAAACCAACGCCGTTTCCGATTTCAGTGGTGCCAAGCGAGAGCTCATTGGAGGTCAGGGTAGAGGTATGTTGTGTTTTCTCATGAAATCTGGTTCTCCCTCGGTGCTAGTGAAAACCATGTGCTGGTTGGAGAGGCCACTTGATAGCGTTCAACCAGCCTATCTGCGTGCTAGACACACTGGACCTACACATCGAGCTATGGTCTGGGGTGCGATTTAGAATGACAGCAAGAGCACTCTCGTGGTTGTCTCACGAGCCCTGATTGCAAATTTGTACGTCAGTCCGATGATTCTGCCTGTTGTGCCGCCATTCATGAACAGCCTTCCATGGGGTGTCTTCCAAGAGGGTAACGCTCACCATACCGTTAATGTAACTGAACATGCTCTAGCGTCGACATGTTGCCCTAGCCTGCTCTATCACCAAATCTGTCTCCAATCGAGGACACATGGGACACCATTGGACGACAAGTCCAGCATCATCCACAAACAGCAGTAACCGTCTCTGTATTGACCGACCAAGTGCAAAAGGCAGGGAACTCCACCCACAAACCGACATCCGGTACCTGTAGAACACATTGCATTCACGTCTGTATGCTAGCATTTAGCGTTCTGGCTGTTACACCGATTATTAATAAACGAGAATATCACATTTGCAGTTCTTTATTTGGCGCTTACTTTAACCAGCGATCTTGCAATGTTAGTCACTTAAATACACTCATGACGCTTACTTTAACAAGCGATCTTGTAATGTTAATCACTTAAATACACTCATGCTCATAAATTAAGGATAACTGCAGAATATGGTGACACACAACGTGGAACTACACAAAACTGGCGCTAATAGCATAGACACATGACACAGATCTGTAAGTCCACGGTATTGGTGATAAGTTGAGAAAACCGTACCGAAACACATGTGCTACAAAACGCCACTGTTTCCTGCGCATGTATTCCGACATAAATATGGGATATGTTCACCATGCATACGTGCACAGGCAGCACAATGGGTTGGCATACTCTTGATCAGGTGGTCGAGCAGCTGCTGGGGTATAGCCACCCATTCTTGCACCAGTGCCTGTCGGAGCTCCTGAAGTGTCCTAGAGGTTTGAAGACATGCAGCGATACGTCAACTGAGAGCATCTCAGACGTGCTCGATGGGGTTTAGGTCTGGAGAACAGGCAGGTCACTCCATACGCCTGATATTTTCTGTTTCAAGGCACTCCTCCACAATGGCAGCTCGGTGGGGCCGTGCGTTATCATCCATCAGGAGGAAGGTGGGACCCACTGAGCTACTGAAAAGGTGGACATACTGGTGAAAAATGACGTCCCGATACACCTGACCTATTAAAGTTCCTCTGTGAAAGACATGCAGAGGTGTACGTGCATCAATCATTATCCCACCCCACACCATCGAACCACCACCTCCGTACAGGTCCCTTTCAAGGGCATTAAGCGGTCGGCATCTGGTTCCCGATTCACGCCAGATGAAAACCCGGCGAGAATCACTGTTCAGACTATACCTGGACTCGTCCGTGAACATAACCTGGGACTACTATTCCAATGACCATGTACTGTGTTTTGACACCAGGCTTAAAGGGTTCCCCTGTGACCAGGGATCAGTGAAATGCACCTTGCAGGTCTCCAGGCGAATAAATCATGGCTGTTCAGTCGTCTGTAGACTGTGTGTCTGGAGACAACTGTTCCAGTGGATGTGGTACAGTCCCGAGCAAGGTTACCTGCAGTATTCCGTGGCCGTCTGCGGGCACTGATGGTGAGATATCGGTCTTCTTGTGGTGTTGTACACTGTGGGCGGTTCATACTGTAGCGCCTGCACACGTTTCCTGTCCGCTGGAATCGTTGCAATAATCTTGAGATCACACTTTGTGGCACACGGTGGGCCCGTGCTACGACCTGCCTCCAGTTGCCGTAGTTCAAAATGGTTCAAATGGCTCTGAGCACTATGGATCATCAGTCCCCTAGAACGTAGAACTACTTAAACGAACCTAAGGACATCACACGCATCCATGCCCGAGGCAGGATTCGAACTTGAGACCGTAGCGGTCAAGCGGTTCCAGGCTGTAGCGCCTAGAACCACTGGGCCACACCGGCCAGCAGTTGCCGTAGCATTCTACCCTCCATAACGTCATCAATATGTGTTCTTTAAGCCATTTTCAACACACAGCCACCATTAGCACGTCTGAAAACGTCTGCACACTTACTCGCTGCACTGTATTCTGACATGCACCAACACACGTCTGTGTATGTGAACTGTTGCCAGCGCCACCGTGCAACGACCGAAGGTCAAATGCACCGCATGGTCATACCCCAAGGTGATTTAAATCCGCAAACCGCCCTTCAGAGCGTTGTTTCACCATGATTCAGCATTATCTTTAATTCATGGGCATGAGTGTAGTTTGCCTAGAAAATGTATTCCAGAAATTTTATTACTCTAACTTAACTACATTACTGGCCATTAAAATTGCTATACCACGAAGATGACGTGCTACAGACGCGGAATTTAACCAACAGGAAGAAGATGCTGTGATATGCAAATGATTAGCTTTTCAGAGCATTCACACAAGGTTGGCGCCGGTGGCGACACCTACAACGTACTGACTTCAGGAAAGTTTCCAACCGATTTCTCATACACAAACAGCAGTTGACCCGCGTTGCCTGGTGAAACGAAGTTGTGATGCCTCGTGTAAGGAGGAGAAATACATACCATCACGTTTCCGACTTTGATAAAGGTCAGATTGTAGCCTATCGCGATTGCGGTTTATCGTATCGCGACATTGCTGCTCGCGTTGGCCGAGATCCAATGACTGTTAGCAGAATATGGAATCGGTGGGTTCAGGAGGATAATAGGGAACGCCGTGCTGGATCCCAAAGGCCTCATATCACTAGCAGTCGTGATGACAGGCATCTTATCTGTATGACTGTCACGGGTCGTGCAGCCACGTCTCGATCCCTGAGTCAACAGATGGAGACGTTTGCAAGACAACAAACATCTGCACGAACAGTTCGACGACGTTTGCAGCAGCTTGGACTATCAGCTCGGAGACCATGGCTGCGGTTACCCTTGACGCTGCATCACAGACAGGAGCGCCTGCGATGGTGTACTCAACGACAAACCTCGGTGCACGAATGGCAAAACGTCATTTTTTCGTATGAATCCAGGTTCTGTTTACAGAATCATAATGGTCACATCCGTGTTTGGCGACATCGCGGTGAACGCACATTGGAAGCGTGTATTCGTCATCGCCATACTGGCGTGATGGTATGGGGTGCCATTGGTTACACGTCTCGGTCACCTCTTGTTCGGATTGACGGCACTTTGATCAGTGGACGTTACATTTCAGATGTGTTACGACCCGTGGTTCTACCCATCATTCGATCCCTGGGAAACCCTCTATTTCAGCAGGATAACGCACGACCGCATGTTGCAGGTCCTGTACGGGCCTTTCTGGATACAGAAAATGTTCGACTGGTGCCCTGGCCAGCACATTCTTCAGATCTCTCACCAATTGAAAACGTCTGGTCAATGGTGGCCGAGCAACTGGCTCGTCACAATACACCAGTCACTCCTCTTGATGAACTGTGGTATCGTGTTGAAGCTGCATGGGCAGCTGTACCTGTACACGCCATCCAAGCTCTGTTTGACTCAATGCGCAGGCGTATCAAGGCCGTTATTACGGCCAGAGGTGGTTGTTCTGGGTACTGATTTCTCAGGATCTATGCACCAAAATTGCGTGAAAATGTAATCACATGTCAGTGCTAGTATAGTACATTTGTCCAATGAATACCCGTTTATCATCTGCATTTCTTCTTGGTGTAGCATTTTTAATGGCCAGTAGTGTATTTTTTCATGTGTGAACTTTTTTTGGTCGACAATGTGTTTATCGTATGTGCTCAGGTCATTTACTTACTGCCTTAGTAAGTCACGTCTCATCCCGTCGTTGTCGGACAGCGGCGCGTTTGGGCTTGGTGAGCTGCTACTCGCCGCCACGGCCGGTCCCTCCGGCAGCGGCAAGTGTCCGGAGGGCGGTGGCGGCGGCAGGAAGGAGGCGGCAGCTGGCGGCGCGTGCAGCCGAGTGGGGCCGCGGGTGCATCCGGCGCGGCGCAGGCGGCGCGTGTAATGAGCCGCCGCGGGGGCGGGGCGGGGCGGGGGCGGAGGTGGAGCACTCCACCGGCCGGGGCGGCACGCGCCGCAGCGCCGCGACGCCCACCGCCCGGCGCTCCTCCGCCGCCTCACTGCCGGCTGCCCACACTTGTCACGTCGCTAGTCACACGTCTGTTGAACGATAACCGTAAGACGTCGCTATGCATTCATCAGCTACTTAGTGCTAGACCACCTGTAACGCCAGAAATGCATATCCTCCTATTTCCATCCATCGTATTATAAATTTTTTCAATATGTTGTTATATAACACATCTGTGTCTTTATATATTGTAATTGTCTTGGTTTGTTTTGTAAATACTATTTGTATTTTTACGCTGGGTCTTGCCTAGGGAAAACTATGCTATCGAACGATTACATGGATAGGTCGTTGGGAGAACCAAAGTGTTTAGGATCTTTGGTAGTGTTAACTCTGCCGAGTGGAGCGCGGGCAGAGCGTAGTCTGGCTGCAGTAGGGCGGTGGAGCAGGTGTGTTGAGTGACGCTCCCCCGTGAGTTGCCGCGCTTTCGCGGTATGGCAGCATGTAATTGCACTCGACTTGCTATGATAGTTCCTGGCACGGTGTCGCGGACGGGAAACATTAGCTGGCACACATCGAGAGCCCGTTTCGCCTGGTGACCGTGTCGAGAAGAAGGCGCGCCAACATCCAATTTCGCCAACAGCGAAGGCCGAAAATAAGTGATTGTCGCCACCTCCTCGATCAACGACTTCAAACCTTCAATCAACCAGCAAGGAAGACTGAAAGCACGTAAAGTTATAGAATTGTATGGGAGTCCTCAGCTTTTCAAACTGTTCCATTTCCATCACTAAAAATACAGCAATTTAGCATGAACCTTTGTTGCTCATTGTCCAAATTGCATTACCAAGCTGGGTCCCTTTCTTTTCCGAAATGAACCCGTGTGTCATTGATATTCAAACACCAGAATTAAAGTAATATAATTCCATTTCACTGCTTTAATTTCAAAGTTCAGTTAAAGTATTCATAGCTGACTACAATAAACAAACAGAACTATATTTTGATTACACAAGCACAAATTAAGAGTGCGAGTTTTCATACCATATTTTAGCTTACCTGTGACTGCAGCTCAGCTTGGTACGTACTATCTTTTATTATTGTTAATTGTTCAAAATCATTTAATTCAAGTTCAAAGTTGGATCTCTTATTTCTAAATTGCGTAGATTCAAGTAGCTTTTGAAATTATTGTTGAGGTAGCCCAAGACTAACGTCATTTTATTTTATTTCATAGTGCTTCAGAAACAAAGTTCACTATTAATTTCAGTCACTAAATTAGCTTTCCATTTTCCGGTTTTATTAATTCTTTTGCTAAATTAAGTAAGAGTGTAGCGAAATTTATTACTTCTGACAGACATTCAGTTTTCACACAACACGTGTCAACCTTCAGTTGCTACGCTTTTAGTGCTAATTATATGCGCATTAACCTTTCTTTTTAAGTTATTATAGTAGTTGTCCATAGGACTGGCGACCGTAATTTTCCCCAAATCTCAAATACCTAATTAACGCCAGTCAATTGTTAACGTAACGATTGCACATTTACTTGCTTTATTAACTGTAACCCTTTTTCAAAATTAATTTACACTAGCTTCATTTGCATTTTTCTTTTCATTTATATGTAACCCTTCCTCCCTCTTTACCGACAGATTAACTTCAGTGACGATTGCTTTTCCCAAATTTCCATTAGGTACACGCGGTTTAATTTTTCACTGTCATTAAGGTCGATAAGTGAGGGGCAGGTTACACACTCATCACAAGGCGAGCACGCACCGAATGCGTCACCGGTTGTGATCTTATATTTTTTCAATTGTACTATATACTGCACTCTGTTCTAGTTAGATGTACGGGGACTATTCGGAAACCACACTGATAATTCGATGCTAGTTTGCACAGATGTGTTGCTTAGTGTCTCCAGTATCCTCGTAGATGCCATCCATAAAGTCGCTCTTCTCAGTTCTGAGCTCGCAATGAGAGCGTAAAAATGCCTAGAAAATTGTCTCCCGCCAAGTACGAGTGCCTGCGTGTCGAGATGTTTCGTCTGATTTCAGACAACCCCACATAACGTAGCTGTCATGCAGTAGCTTCTTCATGACACTTCTCAGCAACACACGGCAGGTGCAATGAGGACTCTCCTGCAACGCTTTTGATGGAAAGTATTTGATCTCCCACCACACAGCCCCGACTTGGCTCCTGCTGATTTTCACCTCTGCTCCAATGGCTCAATGGTTCAAATGGCTCTGAGCACTATGGGACTTAACATCTGTGGTCGTCAGTCCCCTAGAACTTAGAACTACTTAAACCTAACTAACCTAAAGACATCACACACATCCATGCCCGAGGCAGGATTCGAACCTGCGACCGTAGCAGTCCCGCGGTTCCGGACTGCGCACCTAGAACCATCTGCTCTGAACCGCTGGCTATGAAGATAACATTTTGGTACAAAGAGCTGCAATCCAGCATAAAAGCTGTCGGAAAGCACAGGAGGCTGCCTTCTATGACGAGAGTATTGGGAAGCTGACATACGTCCAAGTCGGAGCGGCGCCTATTTAGAGAAGTAGCTAGAATGTGTTGCTAACTGTTGCAAATAAAACAGTTTCCATTTCCACTGTGGTTTCCACTTCGCGAACGATCGTTTCTGACTTTCTGAATAGCCTTCATACTTCTCAAGCGGTTTCGACAAAAAACCACACAAACCAACCATCCAGTACCAGTGTTACTACAACTAGCTAAGGTTGCATGATGTTTCCTTTTGGGACACCGTAGACTGAATTTAAAACTCTGTATATCATTGGCTAAAGGCCAAAGAGGGAAATCTGCTACGAACTGCGGTGACACCTAGGTCGCAAGTAGAATAAAATCTCCGTAACTAATGATCTATGGAAAACAACTGTGTACTGGACGGTGATATGGCGACGGATTGTCCCCCCTGATAGCGTACGATGTGTTACACTGTTCCAATGTTGTGCCAGAGCCGAGGAAGATGCATACCTGTCCTACAATGCCATTCACATGAGTTGTCCTCCTTCTCGGTGGATGGTCTGTGTGGAGCGACCTGACCCACCTCGTCGTGTTCTGCTGCCTCCCCAAGGACCCAATAGCACGCCACACCATAAGGCCTTGCGACGGCACTGTATGTTTTGTGCAAATGCATTTCCTGAACTGCTATTTGGATGAGTTGCCCAACTTCTCGGTGGATGGTCTGTGTGGTGTTACCCGATCCATCCCATCGTGTTCTGCGGTCTTCCCATAAACCATTCGGCACACAACCGTTGCACTGCGGAAACACTTTGTCCCTCTCAGGCAGCAATTTCCTTGATGGAAGTAGCCCATCCCCTCAGGCCAATAATGCGCCCTTGTTCAAACTCACTGGTTTGACGGAACGGTTTGCGTATACGTCAGGGAGGCATCCTGCACACCTGTTCAAGTCACACTGCGACAACGAGAACCGCAGGCATATTTTACCGGTAGGTGGTGTTGCGCCGCGATATCGGTGTTGACCCTGAACCCACGAGCCGACGGGGTTGAATGCTAATCATTTCTCCAAAACAATCTAATGTACATGTCCTGTGAATATGAATGTTCTATCTCTATTCGTTCAAGGCTTCTGTTTTTTTCTGTAGATGAGTGTGTTTGTGCTTTGTGGATGACGGGTATATCATAAATTCACCGAGGAGGACTTAGGACGCCATCGAGACGCGGCACGTAAGTCGAGTGACCAATACGAGCTTAGATTACACTGTCTACACCTATTAGTGGACATAAGTAAGTGGTATATCCATCCTTCGCTTTTATGACGGCTTGAATTGCGTTGGGGACACTATCATTGAGTTGTCTGATGGTCTGTGGAGGAACGGCAGCCCATTTTTCCTTAACAGCCATAACAGGAAATGGTAGCGGTGTTGGACACTGGGGTCTGGAATGACTTCGACATTCTAAGTTTCCCCACTACAGTCAGGTTGGGACCCTGTGCAGGCCAGTCCATCTCAGTAACGTTACTGTCGGCTAATCGTTGCCTCACACGTGCTGCATTATGGCAGCGTGCCCACATTCATCGTCTCCGAACTGATGCTCTGCTTATAGAGTAAACAGTGCTGTAAAATGTTTTCATATCCTTCCACATTGAGTGTTTCCTTAAATACGATAAGGAAACCACGAAGTCATACACTGTCCACGAAAAGAACACCAATACCGTTACACCTCTTCTCTGCAATTCACTGTTGGCATTACACATCATGCAAGCGGCGTTTTCCAGGCATTCGTTAAACCCATTGGTTTCTCTGTAAGTCACTCGTTTCCTGTCATCCGTTGTCAAATGGCGTCGCGGTTTACACCAGCTCAAGTGACACTTAGCACTGCCTGCAGAAGTGAGAAGTGTGTGGCTTATGAGGAGGTACACGAACTTCGTACTACCCCCCCCCCCCCCCCTCTCTCTCTCTCTCATCCTATTCTTTGTAATACGCTACGCACTGTCATCGTGCTAGCTGGACTGCTGATAGCACTTTTGAGCTCACTAGTAACTCCTTTCACTGATTTCATGCAGTTTTTAACAACCACCCTCGGCAATGCTCGACGGTCCTCGTCCATCACTATATGAGATCTGCTTGCTGCAGATGTGGTTGTCCTTAGCGTTTCCACTTCACAGAGGTGTCACCAGCAGTAAAAAGGTACCTTTAGAAGGGTTAAAATGTACCTGATGAATTTGTTAGGCGACCTGTTGATTAGTTCACCTTTGAAATCTATGAACTTTCCTTTCATACAGGTGGGTCCGGCCTCTCGTGATATTTAGTGGTCAATTTCATAGTAGATACGTGTGGCCGGATACTTTTGAACAGATACTGTAGTCGTATGTGTGGTACTATGTGCGCTACCGCGCGGCGGTACCCCTTGTAAAATTCGGCTGTTCCGCAACACATTTAGCCTGCCGCAGATTGTCTCGTCAATACTAGAGACTCCAAATCCACTATCAGCAAACATAAGCATATTTACCGGCAGTTATACGGAAAGCTCAGCTCAATAGACCATTGCCAGCATCACTTCTGAGCCACCTAGCCATCGCCCTGAGCGGCCGCCCCTGACATCAACAACCGCCTCGTAAGTGCAAATCCATATGCTCCACGAGGCACACTACTCGGTCACCACGCAGCTGCCGCTCACCCGACGACCATGACTTCGCCTCACGCCACCAACGCTACGTCGGCTTCGACTCACTCATCCAGCACCAGGTGCAACCATTGCTTACCACTGACAAATGGTTCCTGGGTCTCGGCATTTATGGACATGTAAGACATTTCCAATTTCAGTGATCAAAACTAGAGTCTTAGCTAACAGTGGATACAGTGTTAACCTTATTCCTCGCTGTGAAGCAGTGATTCTTATTTTCTTATCGTCAAGCAGTGACTCTTGTTTCCTTGTCGTCAAGTTGAGGCGCTTTATTTTCCTATTATTCGTGTTTGATGCTCAGCGACATGTTAAAGCACTGTTGATCACTACTGGCGGTATATCAGTAAGTGTATTTTTCCCCCTTGTGGCCGCAGACACAAAAGTGGTGCCGAGGGCAGTCTGTCGTAAGTGACATTTCTTTCACAGACATTCGTCACCATACCACCATAGAGTCAGTTCTCCTGCCACGCTGGGAGCAACTGTGGACCTCGCAGCCAGACTGGCCTTCTATCATTCTCTCACCTTGCTGGTGTCAGCTCAGGCACCCGTGGAGACGCCTCTTTCCTTGCTGCCTCAGTGCCAGGCCCTGATTCCATTGCTCCTGCGCCACCAGCTCCTGCACCACCGGCTCTTGCATCATTGGTTCTTCTGATGCTGGCTCCCGTGCCACCACCCCTACTGACTCCGGCTCTTGCATCATTGGTCCTTCCAACACTGGATCCTGTGGGCCTCACGACGCCAGCCTTCACAACGCCAGCACTCACGACACTGACTTCATAGACCATCGGTCCTTCTCTACCCATCGACATCGTCGTCCTCTGAGATTCTCCTACATCCTCACTTGCTCGTTTGCTGTGTCCTGTCTTCCACATCTCTTGTTTCCTTTTTTTCTGCACATCTTTCTTTTTCTTCCTCCAAGCGCTCCAACGTAAGCCACTGCGCATCACCGAACTTCAGTGTGAACCAAATTTCGTCCTTGCTTGCTTGGAAGGTTCCAATAAATGCCTGTGCGCTGCAGCTCACTTTAGCGCTCGTATCCCATTGCACACTTCCATGCTCCAACACAGTGGACTTGCACCCAATCAGTTACTGGTCCGACTGTCCCTGTCCTGTGTTCTCTTGCGTTTCTCAGCGTTTCTACTCCTTCTCCTCTGTCACTGCCGCCATTCCCAAAATGTATCCCGGTTCTTGCGTCCTGTGCACCCACTAACAGCACCTTCCTCTTTCCATCCCATTCCAGGCACAGACTAGCCGCTTCTGAACCTCCACCTAGAGCTCTCACTGGCAGCTGGTTCCTGGCTATCTGCTTTGCTGGACTGTCTCACGTCACACCACTGGCAACCACCACGGGTCAATGAAAGCTCGCATTGGCTGCGGACGTCCAACACCCTAAAAGTACCTCTTCCCTCAACGTAACACTGCAAGCAGCAATACACTCCATCCACCATACGGCGGCACCCTACTCCCAGCGCCCGCAGTGCTGAGCCATGTATGTTGTTGCATCCATGGATAGCCTCTTCCTGAGGATGGCATTGCTTTTGATCTCCTGTTGGTAGAGGATTCGGTTTCCATTCCTTGTCTGCCGCCTGGCCATCCACTCTGCACCTAATGATGCACCTCTCGCTTCATGGGGCAGCTATTATCGATCTTCCATTTGGGGGGCATCGTATCATACCCAGCTGGGCGCCTTCAGCCACTTATAACCAGCATTCCACACGCACCACAGCCCTCACAGTTAAGCAGGTCCCTCATCGAACCCATGCCGGGCTGCTTCCCAAGGCCCCATGTCTGATACCTCACACATCCAGTCGTGCTCCTGCACGTAGTGCAGCGCTGGCCAGCCCATAAGTATCACGTCGCATATATGTGTGCTGTTTTCAGGGATAGGGCTTTGCGCAATGCCAACTAACATTCACTAGTCTCCTCCTGGACACACTCCTAGATTGTCAAACATGGCTGTCTCACATATGGATGTACCCAATGCTGCACTGTCCACTTTTCAGGGCAACTTTGGGTGGCCTCTCTCAAGATGAAGTTGCCCTGCACCATCGGCACAACGTCTCACAGGGCACCTGCCAAGCCTTTGCTACAGCTTTCCAGTGGTTGCCTGTTATACTCTCCCCAGTTGCTGGCCCATCCACCACTGCTGCTCGCCCAGCCACCACTGCAGCCTGTCTGGCCATCTCTGCCAACAGCTGACCGTCGCCACAGCCGACCCAGACAGCTCTGCAAACTGTCCAGCCACCTGTGCTGCCAGCCCAGTCACCCCAGGCCCACCCAACTCTGCTGTTGGTATGCCCACCTCCACCGTCAGACTTCACAATCTGACTTCTGCTGAAACCTTCTCAGACTTCCCATTCTGTGACACTTGCATCTGCTACCAACACATCAGCTCTTCCATTCCAGCACAATGCCACATGGCTCTTTGGGATGCGCCCTTGCCTCCGAGACTTGCTCCCTCGAGATGGCTTATGTAACCGATTCGGACAGTGAGATGAAGTTATCACAACCGTCGAAAATCGATCCATACTTGTCGCCCGCACCACCGACGGTCCTGTGACCTGCGAGTGGCAGCAACAAGACTGTCGCCGCAAAGAAGTGATCACCGCATCACCTGGCAGGATCCCGCGGCCGACCTGCCTGATATAAAGTGTGCGCTTTAACGTGAACGGCAGTTGTCGTTGGTGCTCCGTATGGTCGGCACATTACACTGACTGCTTGTGTTGACAACTAGCGCCTCGGACTTGGACTACTATTCGACTGTGTGATTCTGTATTTCTTGTTCACTGTTTGTGTATTCAGGGAGTTAGTAAATGTAAACCTCAACAACGGTTTCGTAATCTCTCTTTTAATTGGGGGAAGGAGTTTCTATGCGATGCGGTACCCCTCGGAAATCCAGCTGCAGCGCAAAACAATCTGCCAGCGACTGTCTCACTTCAACTCGACCATGGGTAATAAACACTACAGACTCCACTTCCACTCTCTTTAATCAAATGCATATTTACTGGCAAACTCACGGAAAGCTCTGCACAATACCTTAACCATACACGAGCGGCCTGGAAATCGATAGTGTTATTTTATGCCAGCTTTACAAACAAACAGCCGTCTGACAAACATCCAGAAGAGTTCACGAAAAGCTCTCACGAAAAGCTCTCGCCGAGCTCCCGTCCTACACACTAGCTATCCTCACCAGCAGCCAAACATTTAGCACAGCCGATTGCAGTCTCAAAGGACGTTGTCTGCAGCGTGCTGTTATCCCGAGCAGTCGCCGCCTGCCACCGACCACAGCCTCGTAGATTCCGCTCCCTAAGCTCCACAAATCACTACTCTGTCACTGTGCAGCCGCCGCTCACTCATCGACCACGGCCTCGCTGGACGCCGCCTGTCGTACGTTCTTCGACCTGTTCAGCCGTCACCAGGTGCAGTCATTGATTACCACTGAACACTGCCTCGCAGGGCTCGGCGTTTATGGACACTCTGAGATGTTTCCTACTTCAGTGATCAAACGTAGACTCTGAGTGAACTTTTTATCGATGAATACTCCTCGTTGTCAACCATTGACTCTTATCTTCTTGTCAGCAAGCAGTGACTCTGTGTTTCCCTATTATTTATGTTGATGTTGACGTCTTTGCTTTCATTTTGATCGCAGGTATTCTAACATTATAGAAAATCTGCAAATGGGAATGCAGAGGCTCAATCTAGATGTAGCGGGGTTCAGTGAAATGAAGTGGAAAGAAGATGAGTGTTTCTGGTCATACAGGGTAATATCGACAACAGCAGAAAATGGTGTAATGCGAGTAGTGTACGTCATGAGTAGGAAGGTAGGACAGAGAGTGAGTTACTGCGAACAGTTCCGTGATAAGGTGTCCGCCCGCGGTAGCTGAATGGGCAGCACGACGGTATGTCAATCCTAAGGGCCCAGGTTCGATTCCCGGCTGGGTCGGAGATTTTCTCCGCTCAGGGACTGGGTGTTGTCCTAATCATCATCATTTCATCCCCATCGACGCGCAAGTCGCCGAAGTGTTGTCAAATCGAAAGACTTGCACCCGGCGGACGGTCTTCCCAACGGGAGGCCCTAGTTTTTTTTTTGTTTCTTTTGTCTTTTTTTTTAAATCTTATGGGACTTAACTGCTAAGGTCATCAGTCCCTAAGCGTACACACTACTTAACCTAAATTATCCTAAGGACAAACACACACACTCATGCCCGAGGGAGGACTCGAACCTCCGCCGGGACCAGCAGCACAG